>NC_090265.1:826602704-826940204 GCF_040414725.1 Anabrus simplex
ATTATCCGGGCATGACGATCAGATGTTCAGCGATATGCAGCTAGTACTGGCTAGGTTGCAAGTGAGCAAGCGAGCGACACATCAATATACTATGGTAGCGCACAGCCCAACGTTATCAAGCAAGACAGCTTGGCCGGCTACAAGCTGCACAGGCTGACAGAAGTTGATCATGATCAAACTTGTCTGTTTTCCGTTGTGCTTTCGCTAGGAGAAAATAAGAAACACCACAGATACAAATTTTTTGTTTCAGAACACTATGTCCTCTTACAATTTCTGTAAGATTTTCAGACAACTTGTATACAAACCCTGTTATATATTACACAATTCTTTAATTTCTTTAAAAATCAGAAGAATATTTAGCAGAAATACACACAAAATGTCATTCAACGCAGCTAACAGATTTTTCAGCACAGCAGCATGTTAGAAGCATGATTAGTATCTGATAGCAAAAAATCTTAGTTGCGCACATGTGTAGTTTCTTTGGTGAAAGTTTTATTGTATACCCAGTATTGAATCAAAATCTCTCAAAAACAATTATTACAGCAGTTAAGTTGGTAAACTGTCAACCTTTACTTCTATGTCAAAATTCGCTCAGGGAGCATCAAAAACTTATAATAAAATAATAATGTTATTTGCTTTACATCCCACTAACTACTTTAACGGTTTTCAGCAACGGCAAGGTGCGGGGATTCAGTTCCGCAGGCGTTCTTTTATGTGCCAGTAAATCTACCAACAGAAAGCTGACGTATTTGAATACCTTCAAATATTACCGGACTGAGTAGGAATCAAACCTGCCAAGTTGGGATCAGAAGGCCAGCGCTCTACCGTCTGAGTCACTCAGTCTGGCCAAAAACTCATCATTTTGTAGCTATTTAATTTCAATTTTGTTAGCAATGTATTTTCACCCATTGTTAATGGAGCACATGATATCTGTGTTTGTGTTAATACCCTCCACTTGCAGGAAGAAAAGGAACATTCTTGGTTATAGAAAATATTGTCAATCAGTTGCTGAAAAATTTTTAATTTACAGTTTATTTTAAATATATAAAAGTCTTATTAATATTCATTGCACATTCACATAGCCATTTTAAAATTTCTTATTAAAAACAGAAATATATGCAAATTGTGGTCAAGTTATGACAAATACATTTTACCAGACTTCAAAATGAAAAATAACTGAATATGATGAAAAAATTCAACTAATAATTTCACAAAGCATCTCTAATTTCAGATCAATTTTAAGGTGTCTGTTGTTCCCAAACCTTTTTGCATATATTTTTAGTTACAATGAATTGAATCATCATAGTTATAACTGCATTGACTCACACTGATATAAATGAATATTCAAGTAAATGTTATTCAGTTTTGAAAATGTAATATGAAGGAAAACCATTAATTCTATGGATGTTTACCAACTTTGTATGACATGGCCTGCTATAGTAATCAATTAAGGAAATGTACAAAATTCTACAAATTTCACAAAACTGGAAAAGTAAATTAAATGACTAGATTTATGAATAAAATATAAAGCATAAAAATATCCATCTTCAAGATTTTCAGATACCACATCCAGTAGTACTGATTTGCAAAGAAAGTATCAAAACAAGCAAACCAAGTCTGGACATTGTGATCCTAGACCTAAGTCCTCCAGTTTTACACATAGAATTTGTGCAAGAGGGATGGGGCTTTCCATAAAAACCTCTACATATTGGCTGGAATTCAAACCACAGCCACCTTGATGAGAAGTCAGTGACTATGATACTTGATTATCACATATCCCTATAGAAAGCACCAAATATAACATTAATGAAATAGGTAAAAAAATTGTTTCAAGTCATAGTACTTGTTGCTTTAAAAAAAATGATGTTAAATGGAAGCTAACATTGGATACAATTTAGAAAATAAAAGAAAGAGGAATGTGTATAGTAAATATTATGGATGGGAATCCTTCTCAAGAGTCTTGAGCCCAGCCACCAAAATATTAAGTATCTTGTAACCCCTGGAGTCAAAGTGAATAGTGTACATGTGTACAAATTGCAACCTTTGTAAGCATTTCTCTTTCAAAGCTGGTTAAAGGATAACATATTTGGTTAATTTGTCGGAATACTCGTGCAATGTCTTTTTTAGAATTTCTTGCCTTCAGAGTACAGTGTCATGGATCTTCTTCGTTAATATTAATGTAACTGCTTATTTGCAAACAGAAGTTATATAACAAAACTCAATGTAAAACTCTTCAAAAATAGGCAAAATATTACTTCCAATTAAATAAGAATCAAGTGTTGTCATTCCTTTGAATGATGTTTAAGCCACAAATACACCCTGCTCAACTGCCCTGAAATGTCACGTGGTCCTTCAAATGGTGAATGGTGCCAGATGCATTTGACATATTTAATGCACTGGGAACAAATACTACATTGCAATTTATTTTCTGACATATTTGTGAAATATTCCCAGGCTGTTGATTTTCTTTTGGCAGTCATCAATATGCACTAAAAATATTACATTCAATAAATTATGAACATAAGGAAGTAGATCTTTTACAACCACTATAAATCGAAGGCTTATGTTCAAATCAAAGCACAGATTGTGCTATATGCCTTGTAGGCTGACTGGGATAAATTAGACTTCCTACTTGCAGATAATGTATAAGCTATTTGCTATGAATAGAAGACCAAACCACGTCCTGACAGATTGTACCTGGTGACATTAGAGGTGTGCTCGAGTCATCAACAAGACATCAAGACAATCTATGATTTCTCATTAACCATCCCTAGTAAATATATGGAGAGTTAGTTACTTTTTGCTATCACCTGGGGCTGAGTCTGTGTTAGTGAAGTAAATTTTACTATAATGTAGTGAATGTGTGTGTAGGCAATATACAGAGAAATTGTAAGGCGAAGTGGTTCTATGTAGAGATACAGTATAAAACATTGTTCTTAGGGATAGTACATAACAGAATTCCTAAGCAAAAGGATTGCTAAAAAAAACCCTCAAACTGGAAGAATACTGAATAAATGAGAATGGTGTAATTATTAATCTACTAAAAATTCTTCTTGAGGCAGCTGCTTAATCCTTACCAATGTGATTTCTTTGTGAATAAAAAGAACAAAGATTTGAAGAGGTGCCACCAAACAGACCCTTTTTTTTACTGTACACACTTAGTTGGTGATGGTTGAATAGCATCCTATAAGTGAAATTACAATATTTACATAATACAGTATAAGAGAAAAGCTCTTGTAGAACTAATAGTCTGCAGTTTATTCAGATCCTCCGAGATCCTTTTATACAAACTGCAGAGGCCTGACAGGGAAAGAAGAAAATATAAAATAGACACAAAGACAATCAAAGAAATAATACAAGTTCACAGAATGTAAAACATGAAACTCGTAGATCAATATGATCTAAAAGAAAATAAATGTACTCCTTCTCAGAGATGGAAAATACAAAACAAATTAGAATTAATCAACAGGAAAAATAGAATTTAACCCATTAAAACATGCCAACTTGAAACTAATTTTCATATAGAAATTCAATAACATTGGTTTGTATAAAATGCACGGTGTCAGATTATGTAATGATAGCTCCTTAATTAAAAAAAAAAAAAAAAACTTTCACCAGTACACAGAAATTTAACCTGGTTTCAGTGGTAAACAAACTCACGTTCTTTTTTAAATTCCCTCCATTAAATTATTTTAACTTATGACAAAATGAGAATCTGAAGAGGGAAATGGATAAAATAAATTTAGATGTAATTATTCTAAAGTGGGATGCATTGGCAGGATGAACAAGATTTCTGATTAGGTGGCTAAGTGTTTACATTCTTTTTTAACCCGTGCAGCTGTAGAGTTACTGAACATAAAATAAAGTAGGTGAAATGCAGGAGTTGGTTTAGCATTGTACATGTATTGTTATTGAAACAGAATCAAACCTATTTCCCCTGAAATAATACAGGGCAACAGTTTGAATCTTAAATTTATCAATTTAAGTGGAGAATGTTACTATCGACACAGAAACCAAACGCATTCTCACTGATATAGTACAGACTACTCCTTTAACTCATTGCGGACCGTGGACGGCGTAAGACGTTTAAGCTTGCTCCTATGCTGCGGGCCGCGGACGGCGCAAGACGTTTAATGTTCCGCGCGAAGCAATGCTGTTTATATTCGTCATCTATGCAGTCTTACACCTTAGTCAGCGTTACTGGTTGTAGCAGGAAGTTGGTTTACCTTTTTGAGATAACCCTGGCATTGAGTGGGCTCATGTTATCTTACCTGTTTTAGCGGGAATATCTCAGCACTTCCTCGCGCGTCAAGTCGGTACTTGAGATTTCAATGCAGTGCGTGTCGTTCTTACCGAGTGTAGTATAATGGCTTATAAAACAAAGTTTCTTACGGAAGATTAATTATTAGATATTGTTCACAATGATTATTCTGGTGATGAACTTATTCCTCAAATAGACTCAGATAGTGAAAGTGAGAGTGACGAGGAAATTCCGATTCCCGAATCCGATAGGCCTATAGAGGAAGGTGAAGTGCCTGATACATATCATCCTAGTTATTGTCCACCTGTTCCACTATTTACAGAGAATTCAGTTATAAATGTTCAAATAGAAAATAAGCAGGATATTTTGAGTTACGTGAGTATTTTCATGAATGACGAATTTTATCAGTATGTGTGTGAGCAGACCAATCTATACGCGAGTCAAGTGATAAGTGCGGCACCCCGGCTTTTCACAAAGAATTCGATCATGCAATTGTGGAAACCGATTAGTCCAAAATCCTGATATAAAAATATAATGGACCGAAGACCCTGTTTTTCATACTCCGATATTTTCTAAAACAATGTTCCGAATACGCTTCCTTCATATTCTTTCATTTCTTCACTTCAGTGACAGTAATCATTATGCCGAAAATACAGATAGGCTGTATAAAATTAGATGTATTTTGAATCCTGTGACACCAGATATCACACCCTAAATATTTACTAGAGGTAAGCACAAAGTATCATTTTTCTAACATTCATAGTTTAGGAGTAATTGTAAATTTTATTAACTGATGCACGTCAAGAGGGCCGGGCATGAAAATGGCTGGTCCAGGCATTCAAGTGTCCCGCTCAGAAGCAGGTACTGAACGTGTTAATATGGCCTGTTAACACGCTTTAAGTTTAGCAATTTGTTGAACTAAATGGAGTTCAAACAATAATTAGATCCCTAAAAAAAAAAAAAAGAGAGAGAATTAGGATTTTGTAAAAAGAAAAAGAATATTCTGATATGACAACCTAACTATTTTCGGACAGACAAAGATTTCTAGTCTTGTCCAACTACAAACCACCAATAGAATAGAATTTGCATGAAGAATTATCTTGCTTAGGCGACTGCCTCACCACAGAAATGTAAGAGAAATGGAAGGAGTTGGGCTAAAAATTGAACACAGATCTTTCATCTGTGCCTATATGACATGTGAAATTTGTATAAGACTGAACAAAGGGGCTGTGGGACATACATTCTTGTTAAACCAGTCTAAACTACTAACTGAACTCTCCATGGTCAATGCTGTTTGAGTTTGAACTATAATTTTTTTTGAGTTGGATGAACTTTCTCAATTCTCAACTGAAAAAGGATTGAAAACATAAGATGCCTTCAGGGCCTGGGTTGCCAGATAATGAAAAGATAGAGGTTTCATCCAATAGCAACATTGAACAATGTGTGGTACTATATGGTACCATGCCCACCATTGGAGAACCTAGCCCCTACCTTCCGAAAAAATTACTTTTAGGGACTCCCTAATAGCTAGGGCATAGACTATAAGAGGAAAATAAATTTGTAAATTGGAAAACTCCAGTGTTTCTGTGTCAAGGTGCGCACAGGACTTCAAAAGCCACAATTGAATTTTGATATTGAGGATAACATTACAGAACATGAGGACAGAAAATGATTTCATCAATAAAGCTGGAAAGGTTTGTAATGAAAGAAATAATGAAATTCCTCAGTCAAGTGGAGGGAAGTGTCAACCTGTGTCAACCTGTGTCAACCCGTGTAGCCAATAGGTCAAATTCTGAATATTTGTTTGTAACGAAAGAAGAGGAAATGAGAATAACCTGCTATTGCCAACTTCTTCACTCTGTAATTACTGGGTTGACACAAAGTTTGATAAAGAAATTTAAGAGTCCTGCAAAATATGCTCAGTCTGAATGCAAAAAATGAAAAGCTGGCTCTTTCGGCAAGGATCTTCAGAGATTTGCCAGGTGAACCGACATTTGGGGAACATTTTTAGAGCACTGTTGCGACTGAAATGTACACCTTTTGCCTCTGAACCTGCTTCATCATTAGAATTATCACCATTTTCCACATTATCATCAGTTAAACAAGCTACAATTATGTCTGCATTAGTCAGATAAAAGTCTACATTATTCAGAAATACAGAATTTTCATTCTGTCAATGAAATTCTCTTAAATTTAAAAGATCATTCATCTTAGATTTAAAAATTAAATTTAAAAAAAGTGAGTTTAATGTAGAAATATTATCTACATAATCAGTCCAGATAAATTGGATATCCAGATTAACAGGATCCTGATGAAGGGGTTCTACTGTACTTTGTATCCAAATGTTTTCTGTTATGGTATCTTTACCTTCAAAGAAGGTGCAAACAGGTTAAAGAAAGAAACTTAAAAGGTTTATTACTTCAACTCAAGACAGGTGCATACACACACGCCTATTTTACGAGACTGTTTAACTTTTCAACATAAGCTACAAACATAATTTATGTATAGAATCCTGTTTGAAGGGAGGGAACTGTATATTTTGAAAATTTCACATGAACTGACCAGGATTTCAATGTATTATTTTGTTTGAGAAGCTAACTGTAAAATCAAAGAGTTATCATATGTAACAAGGAACATCAGTCACAGGAAATTATTTCCCAATAATATTCCATCTCAACTTCGAAGAAAGTGCACTTATTTATTTGTACAGAAAGCTAAAGCTCATAAAGTTAATCAGAAAAGGAGTATAGACGATTTACGTTAGTCATTAGTTACCAGAGTGACAAAAGAAGTCAGAAATATAGAATTTACATTTTGTCCATGAAATTCTCTTAAATTTAAAAGATCATTCATCTTAGATTTAAAAATTAATTTTTAAAAGTAAACTTAATGTGCAAATATTATCTACAAATGCAAAATGTTACTGAAAATAAAAGAAGGTCCAACTTCAGTTCTTTAATTAGAATAAAATCTACCCCAAAAACAGTTTACTTCTTAAAGCAGCACTACACAAATTATCAAATTTCAGCTATGAAGCTATAGACAGTCAAGAGGTCATAAATAAGAGTTGGGACTTAAGTCATGACAACTATATCTTTCTCTTCTTCAACGTTACACAGTTGTTGCCAAATGGCATACTCCAGCAAACCTGGCATCCACAGTGTGTGCCCACATCATTAGATGGCTCTGATTTATGTTTAATGCATAGAGAGCGATGATAAATCAGTTGTGAGTTGACTGCTGTACTACTGGAGTGCTGGGGATGTAAAGTATTGGAACACCCACTTTACTTTCAGCTTTACTCCATGTGATTTCGACCTGAAACCAAAAGTCAAGGAACCATTACATGGTAGAGGTTTGGCACAGAAGAGGACATTGCAAATGCTGTACAACAGCAGATGACCCAATTCACACATGGTGAAGCAGTTAGTATTCAGTGCCTCCCATGCTGTTAGCATGCAGGTTATGAACTAATGTACATTGTGGGGAACTAGACTGAGGATCTTTAGTATGGGTATGTGTACTGTAATGTTCCTGTAACACTAAAGCTGTAATGTAATCCCAACTATCATAATAAACATGAGTAGCACACAGTTTATAGATTTTTATGGATGATTGCTATGCACATACTCAGCATTACCCATATACTTTCATTTGTGTACAAGGTGTATGTAAAATATATGTAACAAACACTGGGGTGGGGGTGGGGGGAAGGGTTGATTCCTGGGATCAAAGCAAGAATAAAATGCTCCTATGAACATGTCCTACAGTGCCTTGGTATTGAGATACAGGCATTGTACATGGTTACAATAATACTGACATTTTTGTTGTCTGACATTAGTTTTAATCACCAATGAGGCTACTCTTGGAAGAGATATCATTACCCCCCCCCCCCCCACCTAGAGAGAGAGAGAGAGAGAGAGAGAGAGAGAGTTGAAAATTCCCACTATACGGTTGTTGCTAATTATCACCCCGATACTGAATGGACCAGTGTATGTGACCTCCTCGAGGGACATGCTGCATGTACTACTGGAACATGTGCCCTTAGCAATCTGCCACGCAATGTGGTTCATAAATGATAGAGTTCCAGTGCACTTCAGTTTGCATGTACGATGGTGAATGGGCCGTCCAACTCCAGTGCCTTGGACTGCCTGGGTTACTGATCTTAATCCACAGGACTTTCATCTATGGGGAAACATGATAAGTGTGGTGTACACTACAGTGATTAAAGACATCAATGACCTGGAACAGCACATCAGCCAGGTGTTCGACAGGACCCAGGTATCTTTGAGCGGCTTTGCCAGTCCACATTGAGGTTGGTCATGGCAGAAACTTTGAGCGTCTCGTATGATGTGGACAATGTACGTCCGACAACTCTGTCGCGTGTAACTCGGTAACAATACCTTGTAGGACTTGCGTTCATATGGACATTTTCTTTCTTGTTTTGATGCCAGACATCACCCCCAAACCCCCATGTTTGTTACAAATGTTTCCGATTTTCCATTTGCACTTTATCACAAAAAAATCAATTGCCATAACATATCCCAACCCTTCTAATCACCATGGCAAAATGGTTCTTAGCACAGATTATACTTGCACCAAAGCAGTGTTGAAACAGTTTATATGAATGCACAGGTTAAGCAAAAGTCTTAGCTGGTCCTTAGTCATTACATTCTAGCCTGTAAATTTCAGCTTGTAATCTATACACTTTCAAAGACCTTTAAAATTAATATCTTCACTCACATACACTAATCATTTATGGAAGTGTATAAACCTCATATTTAAAAAATAATTCTTTAAAGATTTATGTTAAAAAAATGTCCTTTTCTTATAAAATCATTGTAGAATCGGTCTTACTAGATTAATTAACTTGTCTAAAAACAATACATTAGCACTTTCATATATCAGTAATAATTATTAAATTATCAATTTATCAACAACAACAACAATCGAATAATTTAAGAAAGGGCTCAGTTCTGCAACATACAGTAGGTTAGGCAGCAGATGTAGCCAGTCATAAGTCCTCACAAGCTGAAATTCACAAGCTAAAATTTTCAAAGACCCAAAATAAATTACTTTCCTAGGCACAAACTAAATGTCTATATAAAAATAATAATTCTTTACAGTCTTATATTTGAATTCTCTTCATTTTCTATTGTCAAATTAGGAATAAATATGGCTAACTCACTTATTTTACAACAGCATATCAATAAAATTAATTTAAAATAATGTATAAACTTCTTCCGTGCATGCACAGTCCTATTTAAAAAAAGAGATATTTAAAAGGTTAAGGTAAATATAAAGATTACTCAAAGCAATAACACACACAGCCAACTCTCCATCAGCGGAGAATTTTTTTTTATAGGATCAAACATGCAATACATGGGAAAGGACAAAATGCATCGTTGAGGACTAAAAATACAAATTACAGTACAAGTCCGCTATAGCGAGTATGGCATATGGCGTGAACTCCGTTATAACGACATTTTTTTCTGTCCCTTGAAAATCCCTATATTAAACTGTGTATTATCTTTTGAAAACAGTGAGAACCCTATCACTGATGCATCTGTTATTACGAGCGATTAAGGGTGCGTAATTTTTTCCATTATCAATATTTATGCACTTCAGCAATTATATTGAATGTGATCAATCATCTTTGGTACAGATTTTTCGCTATGTGCACTAGTGAGCTCTCTCGTTGACATTTGAACTCTAAGGCGATACTGGAGTCGATTAGTAATACTCAGACTGGTGCGCTATAAGCACAATTCGAAATGAAAGAGGATGTTTTCATAATAAATGCGTAAATAACGTTGCCGATAGCAGTAGCAAACTCATTAGAAATAAAGGCTGAAGTAAACGAACGCTTAATTTCAAAACTATGTACTGAAATTAAGCAAGAATGTGGTACACCTCAAGATACGGCGCAGAGTGGATGACCGATTTCGGAGGTTAAAACTTTGTTAGGCGTTTCTGCAGGAGACAAGAAAAGATAATGTGTTAAGCAAGAAAACGTACTACTGAATACACAAATAAAAACTATCCAACACGAATATATAAACACTTGGTCATTTTTTCCGACATCCGTGCATTTTACGTTGTGTATGTACGGGTAGAGTGCAAGATAAAGGCTATCTACCATTTTTAAAGATGTGATGAGAGTATTAAAAGGCGTGAAAAAGACTAGGGAACAAATATGAAAACCTTCTCTACTGGGGCTTATTAAATCTAAACAGTGTATTGAAAGGTGTATAAAATACCTAATTAAAACATTTGCAGTGAGGCCCCGTAAAAGTATCAGTGCATTTTTGCAGATCACACTCTTTGACCATGAATTATTTAACGGTTAAACTTGGCCATGTGCGAGAGAAATGACTGACCATCATCTTGAATATGATAACACTTTGATCAACTCAAGTCGAAATTCGACAGTGTGAGTTTCAACGTACGTGCCACTGTTGAAAGATGCAGATGCCTGTCCATTACCTGGATTTGTCTTTGTTAAATGATTTCATGACTTTTTCAGTATAACAGGGCTACCAGAAGACAAATATGCACTACGCTAGTCAAATTCACACAATTATGTCCCTAATCCTTACGTAGTCTATCACGCAACAAATATTTGCTGTCCTTCACTGCATCACTCAACACAATACATTTCCAACTTTTGAATGGAATGCAAAATACAAGCACAAACAGCTTACTGGGTTATTCAGCAATATCAATGAAAACCAGAGAGCAAAACTGAACTTTCTGAGGCTAATGGCTTGCTTCCTGAAGCAAAAGTACTCTAAAGTTCCAGAATTCAAGGCCATTTTTCCGTTTTCGCATAAATTTCCCCAAGCTGCCTCCTGTGGCAAGGGCTCTAATCTGTGTTGGAAATTACGTTCCTTTGGCAAGGGATGATGAACAATTTTAGGGCTGGGAAAAATGTGATCGTACTGAGCAGTAATAATGAAATTGTGATGCGATAAATGAAGTATTTTTAAATACTCTTAGATTTAATAAGACTTGAATCAGGACTTCGAATTTATGATGTGCTAAGCGAGAAATCACCTTAATGAGTAATGCGCACTACGAGGTGATATTGTATTTTGTCAAGTCTGGTTAAATTTTGGAAAGGCTATCCTGGGTAATTTATAGCAAAGAGGTTATCATTACTCTATTGGTGCTTGAAATATGTTTTCATGATAAGTATGAGGTTAAGTTATGTTAGGTGACTGTTTGAATAAGAAAATTGAAAAGTTTGCCACAGAAGCAACTGGAGTGATACTATTCCAGATCTTCAGAATTAAATTGAACATTCGTATTTCCATTGTCTCGGAATTAGAAAAACGAGTAAGCCGTAGTATGGAAATCTGTGGAAACGTAAGTTTCGAAGAAACGTATCGCTGTTACATACCGACTGTAATGCAAATGTAAAGAGGAGAATTATCAATACGGATATGAAGCTCATAAATTAAGATTGTAATGTGCGTGGGTATCTTCCCAACTTCTACAAAAAGATCCGATATGACGACAATCCACTCCAGCTCCGTGCGTTAACGAGAAAAATGCACCGTTGCGCTGCGCGTGGCGAACACAGTAAGTTATCGTGTGTTGCTGCGCTATCTGCTGTAGTCTCACCGTGCGTTGCAATGGCCGACAGTGGGACTTCAGAGTGTTCTATATGACAGCTAACAGCCTAATTCTTCCAACCTTGCAGGAAGTGGTCATATTAACAAAAAAAAAGTTCACAGGAACTAACAATAGAGTAAACAATATTTTTTAGTTATTTTTAATACAATATTATGTTAGTGAAGGTAAAGGTTGCTAGGGTGGCTATTAATTGTTCCCGTGAATGCTCTCTGTGAGAGAAATGAAGCATATTTCAGTTGTTAATTATGCAGTTCAATCAGAACTAATCAACCCTGTGAATGTTTTGTTAAGAAGGAAGCCATACCTTCCATTGTCATCTTAGTTAAATGTAACTTCAAAGCTTATCGTCTGTTGAATACACGAGTTCAGTATAAGTATTACACTATACTCCTATCTGTAAAAAAACGACACTATTGAACTAGGAAGTACACACTACAAAGAACGAAATGACATTCCGTGTTTAATAGCGTGCTTTTACAGGTATATTATAGTGTAATATTTATATTGAACTTGTGTGTTCGACAGACTGAAAAGCTTTTAAGTTACAACCCGGTGAATGATCTTGCCCTCGCATCTCAAGCACGGGAATTTAACAGGGGGAGAAAAGTAGAAGAACTTTTCCCAATAAAAAGGCAGAGGCTTGATGATGGACCAATTAAAATTCCTGATTTTGAAACTGCATGTTCATTATCGAGAAAACTTAAGATTATGAGAAAACACCAAAATCCTCAAAGTTGCCAATGAATGATTATTTACATTATATTTCTGTATTTATAGTATCAGTGATGAAGTCCACGTCCGTAGTGTAATGGTTAGCGCTATTAGTCACCGTTCTAGGGTTCCCTGTTTGATTCCCGATACTGCCAGAAATGTAAGATTGGTATTAGGGCTGTTGTGTGGTTAAAACGGTATATGCAGCTCATTTCCACTAGGGCTGTGCCTGAAAATGGTTACACCATCTCGGGACGAGGACAAAATTTCCGTACGACCATGCATTTGTAAAGTAAGGTATTTCTGTGAGCTATTGGTATTGTGTAATGTAGGCCTATTTCTGTAGTTATATTTCTAAAATGAAATGGCAAATGGCTTTTAGTGTCAAAGGGCTTGTACGGCTCACCAGGTGCAGGTCTTTTCTTTGACACCCGTAGGCGACCTCCTCGTCGTGATGAGGATGAAAAGATGAAGACTACAAATACACCCAGCCCCGTGCCAGCAGAATTAACCAGTGATCGTTAAAATTCCCCACGCTGCTGGGCATCGAACCCGGTACCCCCGTGATCATAGGCCAGATCGCTAACCCTTTAGCCATGGAGGTGAACATTATATTTCTATATAATGCATTTTAAAATTATTTGAGGTCGTGACTGAATACTATAAAGTTTCACACGTTGCTCTGCACTGAAATATGATATATTATTAGACCTATTATTATTATTATTATTATTTCCTGCCTATCATTAAGACTACGGTTATAGACTACAATACCTATTGTGTTTACTATAGCTAATTCCATGTTAAGAAAACAGTATTGCTCTTATGACAACAGAGTTGCCATATAGAACGGCTCTTCTCAACAGCAAACCGTGGCATATGTATTGGTGAATCTCAGTACATAAGTTCAAAATAAAAGAACGAAGAAAGTAGGCTCCACATTATATTTTTGAAATGTAGGGTACAGGGTTTGTAGAGCGGGGGAAGGGCTTATTTTGTTTTTTACAGCAACATGGTTAAATGACTGCAATATAAAACCTCAATATTGAAGTTCAACGTAAACTGGGAGAAAATCTACAACAGATAATTTTTATAGGCTGATGGGGGATGCAGTTAATTGCATTTAATAAACTTGCCCAGGCAACGCCGGGTACTACTGTGCCGTCATATCGCCCCAAGAAAAGAATGGTAACAATTGAATGTGCTTGTGAAAAAGTGGTAAAAATGTGGCAAAAATAAAATGTGCTTAAGAAACAAAAGCCAAAGAACAAAATCAAGCACAGATAAATATCATAGCGAATTTTTGTATCAGTACAAGTTCTGTAGTGATGTATCACTGCACACCACAGCATCAAAATCTCCAGTAACAACTGCTGTACAATTTAAGAATATTAGAACACACACTAAATAAATAGACGACATCTCTTCAGCAGTGATAAGCTGCCGGCGATTCACAGCATAACGGATTATGCGTTGCATGTGTCCGAGCAACTCGGAAGGAAAATGAAGGAAGGCAACAAAGCGATGGCTGTTCCCACCGTTGTACTTCCTCCCTGTGAATATATTTATGAAACAGAGAATGTTATTTTCATAACTCATGGGCAAAAACATGCCTCATTCATTTCCTTTCTTTCATAATACAAAATAAAGTACATTATAATATTCCTTAATTGCAAGGAATTACGAGTATCTAAGAGGTGGTGTATACACTTCTTGTAGGTCCATAAGAGCAATACTGTTTTCCTAACATGGAATGAGCTGAGGCGTGCTTTAAAAGAAGATGGCTTACTGCAGCTTACTTTGCAAATATAGCATTGCTGTAATAATTTGTTTGTAACTGTTAATCTACTTGTAAAAAAAAATGTTTCATAAAAAGTTATTTTGTATTAATGAAAGTACATAAACCGATTTACTTCCTGCAGTTTACTGCCGAGATCCACCGTCTTTTGAAATCAATTTCATTACATCATGAAAGAAAATTCTGCATTACAGTATCTATTAAAGCACCCAGCAGTAAGCACATAGTTCTGCCAGAACGTTATGGCATTAAAAACTAATAATCTAAAGACAGCACTATAAAATGTTTGAATAAATGCATGTAAACATTGCCTGTACTTCAGCTCCGTACGGTCAATTTGTTGATGAATATTTCTCGTAGTATCCACCCGCAGCAGCACACTGCTATATGCACGGAGCCTATAGCGAGTAAATTTTTCGCCATTATGAAATCTCACTATAACCGACTTTTACTGTATAATCACACTGACTCAAGACACAAAGTATAATTGAAGTGGATGTTTATTTTATAAGAAAAGTACATTGAATTATAAACTTTATATTTTGCTTGCAGGATTGCTATTTATTTCAGAGGATGAACAGATTCTGGTATAAACATATATGTGAAATTTTTATAATCCTCCAATTTAATCACTGTAGTACTTCATTGCTTTATTATTAATGTGGCCGTAAGTATTGGAACAAATTTTGAGTTACTGCAACTTGCGGATGCTCCACAGTGTTTTTCTAAATTTATTTATATACACAGACTGAAATATGCCAAAGAAGAAAATAGGTCTACTTTTCAGAATATTTTTGTGAACGATGGAAATGTGTTGCTGTCAAGAGCTAAAAATGGATGGTGCCTCTTCTTGCTGTTTAGGCACGAATGTCCACAGTAGAGTTGCAATACATAAGAACTGGAAATTACAATGCTTTGGAATTTATTGATAAACCTGTTGAAAAATCTACATTATTTCAACATGAATTTACACATAAAAAAACCTTAATACTGTACTTATTAAATGAGAGGAAAATTAGGATATACATACATACTTACATACATACATATACCTACATACATACATGAAGAAATGATGTAAAGTACAGGTACTTGCAAGAAGTTTTCAGCATCTCAAATTTTACCATGTATTGGTACATTATGTCCTCTAATTTATATTTTGAAAGTCTGATTTTCTTCTGAACACTCCCAGACACAAATGAATATTCAAGGCAGCCAATAACCAGTGAACTCAGTCTGGCCCCGTGGTGCAGGGGGCCACGCGTCCGCCTGTCACCTCGCGGCCCCAGGTTTGATTCCCAGCCGGATCAAGGGTTTTTGATTGTAAATTATTAATATCCCTGGCCTGGAGACTTTTTTTTTTTTGTGTCATCCTTAACGTTCCTTTCGTCACATTCAACACTCTGCACTTCCACAATTCCACTTACACGCAGGTTCCAATCATATGGTTAAAGTAGTGGCAAAAGATCTACAGAGGTTGACGCCACGAACAAATATATATATATATATATATATACACCACTGAACTTGAATTTAACACAGATTCTGTCTCTTCGTGACAGAAGAGAAAATCCTGAAGACTATGTGCCATGTTTGTTGCCTGCACAAGAGTCAAAACTCTGTTGAACACTGAGGCAAATCTTCCTCTTCATCATCATCATCATCATCATAGGGATTTCTGTCACTTATATCTACTGTTTTAGAAATCGGTATGTTGGAATACATATCTTTTATGTCACTTTGTGTTACTTTCCTCTAATTCAAAATCCTTGGCTCTGTTACAAAATTCAGTTATGTTGAGTACTGCTGTCGAAGTAAACTGAAAATATTTCTTTAAAAAATATATAGGTTGGACTGTTTCTAAAATTTACTATTGAACTTATGGATGTGTATTTTATAAATACTGTAGGTTTAGTATTTTTTTAATGACATTTAAGATATAGTAAAACCTCGTTAAGACGTTTCTACAGGGGACAACAAAAAATAATGTGTTACACAAAAAAAAGTATTACTGAATATATGAATAAAAACTATCCAACAGGGATAGAGAAACACTGAGGGCATTTTACGTCATGTATCTGCGGGTACAGTGTAAATTATATCTACTGTACCATATCCAAAGACGAGAGGAAAGTATTATTTAAAGGTGTGAAAAACACGACAGAACAAATATGAAAACCTTCTGCTGGGGCTCATAAAATAACAATTGCACTGAAAGTTGTGAAAAACACCAAAATATGTGCACAGGGACCAATAAAAATATCCAAGTCTTATTGCAGATCACAATCTTTCTAAAACAAATGTTAGTAGAAGGCTTTTATTTTGCACAGGGGGTTATTAAAAATTATTCTCTGGTCACACTCTTTGACCATGAATTAGAGGTTACACCCGACCATGTGCAACTGGCAGGAATGATTTTGGCTGCATTCTGAATCGAACAAAACTTCGACCAACTTAAGTGATAGAGTCAAAACTCGAAGGTGAGAGTCGAACAGCTACGACCTCTGCGTGCTTCAATATGCGGACGCCCAGTCCACCTTCTGGCAGATATTAATTTTGTCTTCATTAGTAAGGAATTTCACAACTTTGAAGGGCTAATGTCATACTTCTTTGCTATTTTTCCTTTCTCCACTTCCCGAAGTATTTTACATTTTTCTTTTAAAGAAAACTGCTTTCACTTTTTTTGATCCATATTGGCGAAAGAGTTAACTGGCACACTAATACACACGTTGCTTCACGAATGAAAAACAATGAACGTGTCATGAGACGTGAATAAACAAAATGTGCAATACGGAGTATGGAGATGTGAAACCGTAACGTTCATGGGTTGATTGTAAACGTGACGTTCCTATCCAGCCAATAGCGTTACTTCTTACATATTGGTTACTTTGAAATCAATATACAGCTCGACTAACTGCATACATGTATGGAAAATGGCTACCTGAACCGTATGCTGTAAACGCGAATACTGTAATCCAATCTGCGCATCCCAATATTTAAAGAATTTTTTTTTTTTAATACATCGAGTTGAGCCTCTATGGACTGCGTGAACCAACTTCATTTCAGTGTCTAGGTCTTGTTCTTGTTCTGGCTTTGACTTCCTGCCAGTATCTTCTGAGCCCAGCGACGAGTGCCTGTTTATGCTCATCAGACATAGGTCCTTTCCGTCTTCTGGAAGTTGATGCAATTTGGAAACCTTGATAGTTGTTCACCAATCTTCTGAATGTGCTCCTGTCATGAATTTCTTGGTCTGAAATACCAATCTGCATCAGATCTTTTTCGCATTCCTGGAACCATCTCGGCCTTGTTGCCTTAGACTGAATAAAATTCCATATTCTTTTTGTTAGCCGACCATCAGTCATCCTCAAGAGATGACCGTAAAACACCTATTACCTAGGATTTTTCTTAGTATCCTGCGCTCTCTTTTTTACAGCCGATCAGCTTGACCTTTACAACTTAAGGTCAAAGTTTCAGATGCATATAATCCCTCAGGTTTTACAACTGTGTTATAGTGTCAGAACTTGGCCCCTATACTCATAGACTTTTTATTATAGATATTCTTTGTCATTTGGTATGCCTGGTCTAACTTCCTCATCCTGACATTGATTGCTTCCTCTTCTAATCCATTCTGCTGGATGACTTCACCAAGATATCTGAAATTCTTGACTCGACCGATTTTTCCAAGATTAGCGATCATCCATTCTGGTCCATCACAGATGTTTGTCATATATTTTTATTAATACAAAATTGGCTTTAATTTGTGTTTTATGTATAACAAATTAATCCTACATAATGACGTACGGTACTGGTACACCAAAACTGAATAAGATAATCTTCACGTGCTGTTGGGCAGGCAACTCGCTTGTCAGAATTGTAATGTGTTTGCTTACCTTCCCCTGATTTGTAATCAGGTAGTTTCGCCTGTGTATTGTATAGTATGTGCCGCCTGATATCAGCTGTACAGAGACATGTGAAATACGTGGCGATTAAAACAGGATGAATTTCAATTATATTTTGAAAAATAAAGATGTTAAATATAAGCAAAAAGACTACATTTTAACACATATTAAATAGGGAAAAGGGAAGGGGCCTAAAAATAATTTTGCTATTCTGAACATTTCATTAAACTGGCGTTTGTTATGGCATTTTACTACATGTACCTCCATAAAGTTTCTCAGTCTGTCCAAACTAATTTAGGATAAATAAAATAAGAAAATACTCAAAAAATAAATTTCTAAAATAACAGATTATACCTGAAAAAGAAGATATCAAATTTTAATTCTTCTATTTACTAAACTTTTTGAAAATGATCAGTCAGTCTGGGATTACTGCTAATAATGTTCCAAGGGGTTCATAATATTTTGCTTGTCGTGGCCTTCGAAACACAATCACTGCCATTATCCCATTATCCTCAAACTATCAAGGTAATAACTTCTACTGTGAGAGTAGATTTAAAATTAATTCATCGTTTCCACAATGGATTGCATTTTCCAAAATTCCTGTTCTGTTTGTACTTTTGTATCTAGTATGTAATTATAGTGACGTATTGAACCATTCCGTTCATGGTCAAAAAGAGATAATTATGATATGCAGATGAGACCACAAAGAGGAAGGACATTAGATTTGATATTATTGTGCAATAGTATGCAATATTGCGTGCTTTTTAAGTGAGCAGAGCGTCAGTAGTGAGCTGAAGTTCGCAGCATGAACAATCAAATTTATGAACCCACGCTAACCACTTATCTCATAGCGTCTGATGCTAGCAACTTCATGGGAAACTGGGGGGAATTCAGCTTGGAGGGAAACAAAACTCATTGGATATTTCTGCCTACACGAGGAATAGTGAGATTTGGAAATTATAGTTGGAATGAGCAAACTTTTCTGCACATTTTGATATGCTACATGACGGTATTAATAATCTCAACGAATTAATGAATAATTATCTCGAGTTCCGTGAGAGAATTTCCATCTCCGTGTGCACGCTTCAGAGTGGACCACACAGGAGGAATCTCATGGGCGTGGGTAACGCTAGTTCATAAATACAGCATGCGAGGAGCATTCTCTGTGCGCATCACTGACTGAAAGGTGTTCATGAGTGGTGGCAGCTCAACGACAAGAAGATAGCCTTTGTCTCTACGCATGGCAGTTAGAGATTGCATTGTCCCAGTGACATGTAAGTAGCAATCTTGTGAGATGTAAATAGGAACTTTGTACAGCAAACTGATTGAATTGATTTTCTTTGGAAATATTTCTTTGCCATTAACTTCTCCACGCAAAGTTGTATATAACAGTCTGATGCTAACGTGTTCTCAATTAGTGTGACAAGTTAGTGTATGCTCAGAAAGACCGCATTGCTTCAATTATTTCCGCTTAATCTCGGTCAATTGTAGGTTCCATTTCTACTGGGAATCGTGTGACTGTTTCATAAAGATAAACTTAAAGGATAGTTACGATAGCTAAGGGAATGAGTCAGAAGACAAGAGGGGAACCTAGGCATCGAAATAAGAATACGTAATAACATGGTTTTCCTTGCAGTTCTCTAACATCACAAATTCACCTGATACTGTCAATTCATCACTCTGGGAGCAGTGGTCCGAGCAAAACAACAGGACATCCTTCACCGCAGAGAGGCAATGACCGAGGACCCACTGGTAGCGTACATCACATCCAGTCGAGGCACCGTAAACGAGGAGGCGGCGATCAACTCACCAGTACAAGCATCGAGCTGAACAACGCAGATTCTCGTGATGTTACCAGTTAAAAACCCCGGACTGCTGCCTTCCATCCACAACATTAGCCTGGGTTGCTAAATCTCATGTCCGCAAGGAGAACTGCTCAGGTGTAATCGCTGATGCAGTTCAGGGAAATGCAAACTTCTCAGCATGGAGTAGAGACAGAATAGTTTCAACAACTTAAAGATGTAAATTAACGTTTTTAGGTTTAACATGTAAATAGTAAATGTGCCCTCGGGCACTTGTACATAGATTTATGCTCAGGACGCACATGGTTAGGATAGTTCATGCTATATTTCACGATTTGCTTTCATTTGTGTCATAACTTGTTGTACATCATGTCTTCAGTCACTGAAATAAGGGGGAGTTGTGATTTCATCAACCAGGAGACTTGCACAGTCTAAAGTTTTTATAGGCAGACCGAGAGTCTTAGGGCCTAGCTACAAGGCATGAGGCATGTTTAGATATAAGTGGTTTGTTGTCAGACGTAATATTATAAGATCTTCTATATTTCCTTAATGCATCTGGGTCTTGCACGAAATAGAGTTTGCCATGAATGCACGCACAAATATATAAGAGACGAGAAACATGTGTTTGATAAGCCCAGAAATGATAGATAACACCCTAAATTGTGCGATGAACGCAGGCATAAGAAGTGAAATGAAAGTTATGTGTGCAGGTAAATGCACGAGAATGCACTGGAATAAATGCTCTAGTTGAGCTTGAATTATGAATAAATTTAGAGTGCTGTGTTTCGCACTGTATGAATAAGAATGTGTGTGGTACTTACACGTGAGTTGTATTAATAAGAGGGCTTGGTAATTAGTGATCTTGAATGGGGCTAGTATTCTATGAATGGTAGTTCGCCTGATGGCTTGTTTACCAAGTGTCAGCCGCTCGTAAATTACAGTGGGTTCAGCATGGCGCTCGATTCGGAGGCAGGCTCACTGGGTTGTAAAAAAAGGGAAAGGTTTCTGACATCACTTGCTAGGGAAACACTTTACGTGTCTGGCATGAACAATGAAGTCACTGTCTAATGAAGGGATCTTTGACCTGACTCTTACAGGCGTTTTAAAAGTAAAATTTATACACGGCTGCCTGTACCGTTCGTACATGTATTTGGAGATTCATTGTCTGTCTGCGCATTGTAAATAAAGTGTTTTTCAATTGTATCATGATTAGAGTGGTTGCAGGTCGTTCTGCAAAGTCATGAGTTTGAATCTTTTATGTCACATATTTGGGTTGCATGTTTTAGTTTTAAGTGCGTGTGTGATTACTTCAAGTCCTGAAGCATAATATCAGTAACGATGAATTTTTATATTATTTATGTAAGCGAGTTAGCTATCTCTTGATTCATCATTGGTTTCCTTTTGTTGGAGGTTAGCCTTTGTCTGAGCCAAACGCGTAGGATGGTAACCTGATTGCCGCTGCATCTAGGGATGGAGACGCAAGGGTTTCCCCACAGCAGTTCTGACGATGACCGAAGATTTTATTTCGTAATATCAGTATTAACTGAAGAATGAATAATTGTATAAAATTTGTTTATTAATTTAAATATGAGTAATCAAACTCCCATTTTGTAATAAATTTTTGTTTCTTAATGCGAAATTTGCAGCTCACGTAATTTCTTATTTTAGCTTGTGTTAGTTTATAACCTGAACACACAATTCCTCTTCATTTTTTTAAATTGTTTCGCTGACCCACTTTACCCACTTACCCTATTTCGACAGAGCTACGCTGTGCTGTAGAAGAGGATTTACGATTCAGGTAAGCTATGTGCCAAGGTTACTTACCATTTGGTGAGTAAGTTTGTCCACTATAAGGTACCTGGTCAGTTCTCAGCATTTGCTTTATAGCGACCAGGGCGTTGTAGGGCACAGTATCAATTTGTACTTAGAGTAAGTGTTTAACACATAAGTTTATACTAGAATCTGTTTCAGTTACCTTCTGCAATAAAACTCAATTCTGCAAGAAAAATATATCAAGGTTATTATTTAACCCAATCGCATCATTTGACGACCCTAACTCGTCGTAGTTATTCGTGGCATATGAATCAAATGAAGAGCTCTGCTCGCGGCGATGCACAGCTGTACATCAATCCATGCAGTTCAGTCACTAACCCACAGACACCACTTGTATGCATTCTGAGCTCACATGTGGCTTCGGTTTTTTCCCTTTCACCGGGTTCTCACACACTTCCGGAACATGAGATTAGATAATCTTTTTCCATATAAATTCGCTCTTGTCAGTTGCCATCATGGCGTCAAGCAGATGTGCTGGTGTTGATGAAGAAGGAATACGGAAGCTAATAGATAGTGTTTTAGAGAGTGATATTGAAGGCAGTGATGTTTGTGACGACGAAATAGACCCTTAAGTCCTTAGTACGAGTACTAGCGATGCGTATAATAGTTCTGATGACACGGAAAGTGATGCAAATAATGACGGTGTGCTGAGTCTTTCGAAACGAGCTCGTACCTCGGCACAGACTAACTTGACTGACTGGAACTGGACAAAAAGTGACAATAAACCTGTTGTACATAAGTTTAGTGAATACAGTGGAGTTAGTGAAAACTTTCCTGCCAGAAAAAAGTTGAAAGATGATGACAAATGGTTTGAGACTACACCCGATGAAATTAGAGCTTTGCGTTAGTTATACTAATGTCACAAGTGCGAAAGTTAAGAATACAGTTATACTGGAGTAAAAACAGGTGTATAAACACTCCTACTTTTCATGAACCATGAGCAGGGGAAGATTTATTATAATTTCAAGATTTTTACATTTTGTTGACGAACAAGTCGATAGTAGTGACAAACTAAGAAAGATTAGTCCTATAATACAACATTTCTGCTCCAAATTTTCAGAATTATACTTACCTTTACAAGACATTGCTCTAAATGAAATTTTTTTTTTTTTTGCTAGGGGCTTTACGTCGCACCGACACAGATAGGTCTTATGGCGACGATGGGATAGGAAAGGCCTAGGAGTTGGAAGGAAGCGACTGTGGCCTTAATTAAGGTACAGCCCCAGCATTTGCCTGGTGTGAAAATGGGAAACCACGGAAAACCATCTTCAGGGCTGCCGATAGTGGGATTCGAACCTACTATCTCCCGGATGCAAGCTCACAGCCGCGCGCCTCTACACGCACGGCCAATGAAAGTCTAATGAAATTCAGAGGCCGCCTTTTGTATGTCCAGTATAATAGGTCTAAACTTTCTAGGTTTGGAATAAAAATTTACAAAATTTGTGAATCAAGTTCTGGCTACTGTCTGTCTTTCAAAATTTATGTAGGTGATGATGTAACGGATCCAAGTCTGCCAGCAAGTACAAACGTTGTGCTCAACATGTGTGAACCCTTGTTAGACCGAGGACATACATTGTTTTTAGATAACTGGTATTCTTCGCCAGATTTATTCAAAAGGCTACACGACAAGCAGATGAATGTAATTGGAACTGTTAGAAAGAACCGAAAAGACATACCTTGCGATATCAATAAGACAAAACTAAAACGTGGAGAGTATGAGACGTGGAAAGATAACAAGGATGTTTGCTTTCTCACCACTAAACACAAATCAGCTGACATGACAGGGACAGGCAAACTCAGATGAAAGAAAGGACAAACTCTGAAGGAAGAAGTGATAAAGCCCAAGTGTGGCCTTGAATACCAGAAGGGGATGGGTGGTGTTGACCTTCAGGATCAGGTTACAGCTCTGTTTCCCGTCATGCGACGCACAGTGAAAGGGTATAGGAAAATATTCTTTTACCTCCTAGATATGTGCATTTTCAATTCCTTCACTGTGTATCACAAGATCGCTGCTAGCAGAAAGACGAGCTACATGGACTTCTGAACTAGCATTGCACAGCAGCTACTAGAGACTGTTCAGTTACCGGAGTACTCGGTTCGAGGTTGACCTTCAGTGAGCACCACCCCAAAAAGATTACAAGCTAAATCATGGGCCCACTTTCCTATGCGTATTCCCCCTACAGAGAAGAAATCAAAAGTCACAAGAAGGTGTGTTGTGTGCTACAGCCGGGGTAAAAGAAGCGAAAGTTGCTGGCAGTGCAAAAAATGTGGCGTAGCTCTTCACTTAGAAGAATGTTTTGAGGTGTACCACACCCAGCAGACGTACTAAAATAGCGGCATTGGTAAGTTTATTACTTCGTTATCATGCATGCATATTTTCAGAAAGGAATATTTACTGGTTGGTTTTGTATAATTTTCTAAATAATAGTGTGATGACGACGGCCGTAGAGCGGTATTTAAATGTGATTTCTTAGTGAACTCCTATGGTATTTAAATGTGAGGCGAATGGGTTAAGCAGTACTTTTCTTATAAAATAAACACACATTAAAATTATACTTTATGCCTTGATGCTATATTTAAAATGTTTAAAATCATGCATAAAGGAATCAATATTGACTTCCAATAATAAAGAAATACTCACTCAGCTCTGGCTATTTGAACCGGGTTTCTTTCTGTAAAGAGAGAAAAAAATTCATATCACATTACACTGAAAAACAGATACTAAATGTCCAAATATTTCACAAATCTGCCTGATGTAAACTTCAACATATGTTCTAGATGTGTGAATACTAAAAAAGTTAAGTTTTAGTTTAAATACTGTCAAGTCAATAAGAGACCAAAGATGAAATTCATCAGTTGCAATGTTCTGGATGTGCAGCTATGATGTGTGAGGAATAAGAGGGCTGAACAACAAAGAATGAGTACAATGTTAATGACTTTGTTAGAAGGGTAACATGATCTTTCTTCCACCAACTTGAATAATTCGTTGTGTTCCTTCAGGTTTCTTCATACAATGCAATCCACTGTTTGTGAGATCCTCGACAATCACTTCATATTTCTTAACACGTTGGGTGCCACGTGCCACCATATGGCGTCACGGTGGTCTACAAATTTGAGATGGCGTGACGCCATATGGCGGCACACCGTTCTTGAAATCAGAGTTGGCGTGACGCCATATGGCGGCACAGTTGAGTTACAGGCGATGCGCCGTAGATAATCAGCTGTGACATCTATGCGCGTAAAATTGGTACTACGTGAAGGGCGAACTTCAGGGTCTATTCCAGCTATGTATTTTTACTGTATGCCACCATGTGGTGCCACAGTATTCTTCCGACGCCACTGACTGGCCAGTGGTCTTTGTCACAGGTGAAAGCGCGCCAGGCTTTGTTTATTCCTCGTTTACGTACGTATTATCACTCAGTTTATATAGTTGTGCAAAAATATAAAAAATGGAAGATATTGGTAATAATCTTACGAGGGAACACATACATGTCTTACACTTGGATTCGGTTGAAATTTGGTAGGAATATTCGTGGGAGGCAGTAGAATGCCAAGGTGAAAACTGCATGTACCCAGCGCAAGTTTAAACGCCAAAATTGAGCAAATACATAGTCATAAAATTAGAAGTACCACGGGAGTATCGGGGTGTGGCGGAGAGGTAGGGAGGAGCGAAACATCGGACGTGAACCAACCGGGCTGCGTCGAACTGCGCCAGCAGCCAGGTAGCGTACAGTTAGCGCGTTTCCCTTAACTTCCCGATCAGATGTGCAAAACGTAAATATGAAAACAGCACATGAAACAAGTGTACAAAGGACGATGTTTGAACAACGATGCCAATAAGGTTTGAAAAATTACAACGAGTAACAAGAACTCGGGCATGCCGAGACGCATATTTTCATTGTTTAGAGTTATCAGAAAACTGTTCACAACAATATGTAATGCAATATAAGTACTTGTTTTGCATTTTACTAGGTTTTCATAAATATTGCGTTAATTTGAATTAGGAAATAAATATCCCGTATTGGAAATTCGTATTGAACATTCCATGTCAAAAAATTCTGTGACACCATATGGCGTCACGCTATATTTTATCTTTCCTGAAAATTGATGTGACACCATATGGCGTCACGCATGACCATGGTATGGTGAGAAAATTTACTTAGTACATCATATAAATACATCCCAAGATTATATAAACAGTCTACAACGCGTACAATTGCTTTGGCACCAGCGGAATGCAATTCAAAAACATGTCTGGCACCAGTGGAATAGTGTGCTACAATCGGCTCGGCACTCAACGTGTTAAGCAATGTTCGTCCGTCCACAGATCGATGGCCTCACTGCAGGACATAGAAAAACAGGTCACTGGCTAGACTGGGGCTATAAGAGGGATGTGGTAAACATGTTATGAATTTAAACAGAGCAGATATGCCACATTTCCTTGCAATTGACTGCAACTGTAACTGGATGGTTGTGAAATACTAACTGAAACAGAAGTTAATTAAGGAATGAAATCAAGCGATGAAATGCAAGTAAGATCAGTTGAAGAAAATGGAAGAGAAGGCATTTGTTGCACAAAGATGTACCGATTTGAATTGAATTTATTAGTCACAATGTGCTACTGAGGCTAGTGTTAACCTTTAAGTATTCAAGTTTAAAAACTTCATGTTAATTCTGTATTGAATCGAGAATCTAATGGAAACCAGAGAGGTCCACCTATTCAATACCATACGATGTTACAAGATAAATAACATTTTATTATTCTTAGTACCGGTTTCGATGCTGGTGTGCATCATCATCAGCCAAAAATAAGAAAAGCATACAATGACAAGGTTACAAAAAACAATGTGTAAAGTATACACAAATTTTACAAAACTGGCAAGACTTAATTAAAGACAAGATCCGTAAATATTAACTTATGACTTAAACCTACAAAATAGCATCAACTGTCTTAAAACTTTGAATATATGTCCTCTTGACAAAAGTCTTCTGAATCTGAAAACGTTAAACCATGTAGGAGCAGATTAAATTGAGCCGAGGACAAAAAAACAATGCATCAATATCATAAAACTCCAAGAGCATATTTTCTTATTTTCTAAGAAGAAACCTTTTAAAAATATGTTCTTACAAAATAAGAAAAATATGCTCTTGGACTTTTATGATATTGATGCATTGTTTTTTGTCCTCGGCTCAATTTAATCTGCTTGCACATGGTTTAACGTTTTTAATTCAGAAGACTTTTGTCAAGAGGATGTATATTCAAAGTTTTAAGACAGTTTATGCTATTTTTTAGGTTTAAGTCATAAGTTAATATTTACGGATCTTCTTTTTAAATTAAGTCTTGCCAGTTTTGTAAAATGTGTGTATACTTTATACACTGTTTTCTGTAACCTTGTCATTGTATGTTTTTCTTATTTTTGGCTGATGATGATGATGCACACCAGCATTGAAACCGGTACTAAGAATAATAAAATGTTATAATTCTTCTTATAACATTGTATGGTATTGAATAGGTGGACCTCTCTTGTTTCCATTAGAACCTTAAAGTATTACAAAACATGAAATTGGTCAACTTGGCTGCAATAAGGAGATGTGCTAATAACCAACAAGGAGTTATCTTAACACGTTGAGTGCCATACGACCCCATATGGGTACGTGAGAGTAGCCAAGTTTTTGAACCTCACGTCCCCACATGGGGTCGTACGTTCGTTCTAAATCGACAACTGTGCGAACCCATTTGGGTGCGCAGTAAGTATGTGTTTCGAAGATGTATAAAGTCTCTTCCTTCCATCTGCTGGTCGTCTATTTAAAGTACGTGCATAGTCCACCTTCCATTTCTCAATTCCTGTTTTGGCGCGACCCCATATGGGTACGTCAAGAGTGCTTTGTGGGGTGACAAAGTCATTGTCTATCTCACGCACGGGTTGTTTATGTAAGTGTGCAGTGCTGTGAGTTTCCTTTTCTTTTTTAAGTTGTTACGAGTAAATCGAGCAGTAAAAGACTTAGTGCAGACTGTCTGGACGATATATTGAACAAGTCGGACAATGATGATGTAGACAAAGTATTTAGTTAGTGATTTTGAACCCAGTATACAGCAAATATCAATCTCACACGTTCAACCACATTCATGAATTACAGTCTTCAGCACACACTTCCCCACTGTACTCCAGGTTTCCAAGCCAGCTGTTGCAACAATTATGACCGTCTTCTACGATGTAGTCACTGGTTTCCCATGTGCACAACCAGCGCTGCCAGCTTCTCTTACTCAAATTGAAAGTTATACAAAAAAATTGTATACTTATTCAATATTCCGTAACTACTAATTCTTCTTATAATATTATTCTGTTACATCCTAATTTACCAAATTCACATGATTTTCACTACTTTATATAACTATATTTTATACGAAAATTTCCTAACCTAAAATCGGAAGATCGTCATTTACAAACATTTCCTGACCTTAAATCGGAGATCGTACATTTTAACGGCTCCAGTATGAACAAAATAACATATCTATCATAATCAACAGCATATAATGCGTCCCCGCAAAGGAAAATGTAAGTATGACCGAGCGTCGGGATAGTAACTACTGTATAAGTACGACCCCATATGGGGGCGCGTGTACGTGTACAGTTCGTAATGACCAATACGACCCCATATGGGGTCGCAATATTTTACCTAATATACATAATAAGGTAATATATCATAAATACATCCTCATATCAGCGATCATTTGCTTGGTTAAGCCTGTGAACGTTTTGACACCAGGGAGTAACTCGATGTTATTAGCTCACGGCACTAGACGGCAAGCCTATGAAAATCGGTCTGGCACTCAACGTGTTAATTATATGAAATGCTACCAAAAGAAAGGAATCCATTTACAAGGGAATGAAATTACTAAGATTAAAACAAAATAAAATAATTGTAGCTTATGGAAAATGAGATGATTCAGCAAATATACTATGCAAAGGGATTCTTCATTAATTAATGCCTTTTGTTGTATTCATCCAGGGAGCAGTACCATTTAAGAAATTCAATGTAAAGAATTCATAAATTGGTGAAGTATTAAAAGGCCACAACGCTGTGCAGAGGAAAGGTTTATTGTATTTTACAGTACGATGTATGGGAATCTGAAGTGCAGATTTTGTATATCAGTTATTTCTGTCATGGGTGGTAATTCATGGCTGTAGACAGCAAAAACATTGAAAAAATAAAATGCATGCAAAATTTTGGAAAATTTACGATGAAGACTATGAAAATATATCCAAATTAACCACATACCTTATTTAAGCGTGGAAATCGAACTCTGAAATGGTTTGAAGACAAAAATAAATATTGTCTCATCATTCTTTCAATGGAAGAATGGCACAAGGGACACCCCATGATACAATCTGACAATGGTTAATTTTAAGTATACATTAGTCCTCTGTATGTCTACCCGTTAGTCCCACTTCCTGAAATGGCGTCGGGGATGAAGGAAGATGAATTTATATGATGAGTTTATGTGGTCTGATGCCCTTGCCAATGTGTTGAGTTGAGGAGCTATGAAAATGAATGAATGATGGTGAATGAAACTGGTTAAGTAGCAGGAAAGAAACTGCTTTGGGCTATGAATAGGAGCTGTCCCGGCATTTGCCTGGAAGTGAAAATGGAAAATCACAAAATTATTCTCAGGAACGCCAATGGAGGGGATCGAACTCTCATCTCCTGAATACAGAGAATGTAATAAAAAACAAAAGCTAAAAGGTTTCCACCTGTTCAATACTATTTATGTAAACAAAAAATAAAAAAAAGTTATATATATTTGATGAAACTAGTTTCAGTCTTGTTAGAGATAATCATGAGTCAAAAGGCAAGACTTGAATTATAGATGGATAAAATTTATGAGGCAAGCGTGTGTTCTTGATATTTGGTGCAAAACAGTAAAGAGTTGAATGGTGAACACTCATCACGATCACATGTCTTGTGTAAGTTCTCAAAGTTTTCTTCCAATTTGAAGAATGCACTTCCTAAAATACCAGGTGAAACACTTAAAATACTAGCACTTGAAGAATCTTCTTGAATTCAGTTCAGCTGAAACAACTGAACAGAGCTTGGCTCCATAGCCGTGGCGCAGCTACTTCGCTCGGTACACATTAGTCTACTATTATGGAATGTATGTACAGAAAGCTACTTTCAGTGGCGTCTTTGTCAAAAAGTGGAACAATTAGTCAAAGAAGTCACAGAAGATGAAGCTATGCTCTGCACAAATAACAAATATTCTGAAGTGGAGGGGTTCGGTATTTAAGTTTGACTGAAACATTGGTCCTTGATCAATATTACGAACAGAAATAATAGTTGTAGTTTCGGGACTGTTATTATTGTCCTTTCGTCCCATCCACTCTGTCACTGCCAGTGTCACTTGTGTGGATGTTGCTCTCACATGAGTTGGAGAAAGAATTTTAGACTTCAGAGTCACATACACTAAATCAGACACTACTTCTCTGTATCATCCAATATCGACATTATATTGGTATTGCTAAATATTTTTGCAACACCATTTCACTGGAAAGCCGCAAAAGTACGTATTAAGTACACATGCGAAAAAGTTTGTCACGCAGTGTGTGTGTATTATGCAACTCTCACTAACAGAAGAAAAATATTGGACGATACTAAGGTGATTTCCCTTATCAGAAGAGTTGAAGGAACATCATCTGCCATCCACGAGCATATTTTTGTATGTCCTTGGCTTGTAAAGCCGCAAAATTCAAACGGAACATATATATGTTTCTGCCCGGAGAAGAAGAAATGTAGAGCATACATATATGTTTCCACCCATGAAGAGTTCATATGAATATGTTATAGAGATAACGTGGGATCAAAGTATGTATCATCTTGTGCGTAAGTAGCGTGATGGAGAACTGCCTACATTCTCAAAGTTTTAAGTACTGAACTTGTAAGCAATAAGATGTAAGGTGTTCCTCGCGTCTAACATAAAAAATGTAATGAACACAGGATGAGAAACACAACATAAAAAGAGGGCAATCCTAAGAAATAAGATAAGGCTTCTGATAAACACAAAGAAAGGAAAAGAAAGAGTAGAAAACAAGATAACTCGGGAGATACTAGAATTGCCTGATTTACAACAATAATATAAAAATGTGAAAAATGAAGAAGGCAAAACGAGTAATGGCTGAAGCTGTGTAAAAATATTGAAAAGTAGATGGTTGTAAGAAAGGTAGATGCTGCATTTAGGAATATTTAAGAAACACTTTGAGAAAGGAGAAGTAGGTACATGGATATTTGGAACACAAATGGAAGAACTCTTCTAAGGTAAGAAGATATAGAAGAAAAATTATATTGAGTAACTGTATCAAGAAGTTAATGATGGTGTACTGAAAAGAGAAGACTGTCAATTTCTGGTTGCCACAGAAGAGCATTTACAGTAAACCTATTGCATTCAATATGTAAAATGTATGAGACAAGAGAAGCACTCTGGAATTTCAATAAGAATGTTATCACTACACCAAACAAAGCAGGTAGAGACAAATGTAAAAACCACCACACTGAGTTATGTATCCCATGTGTGTAATATTGGAATACTGTTTCCAGAAGAATGAAAATACAAGTTTAAGCCAAATTAGGAGATCTGTTTGGCTTCCAAATAAGTATAACAACATGTGAAGCTATACTGGCCCAACATCTAATCTTAAGATTGAATTTATAGATCAGGAATAAGTGTCTGTACTGCAGAGTGACCCAAACCCTTTGAGATCTGGAAGAAGAATGTAATCAAGCGTAGAGAAAGAAGGGCTGTCTACATTCTGAACAAAATCAAACTGTAGCCATCTTCTTGCTAGTCTTTTCCCAATTACTTGCGATCAGCATTTCATCTGACTGAGGCCCAGTTTTATGGCCGGATGCCAACCCTAAGTGAAGGAATGTATTAACCATTGCACATTTCTGTGGTGGATGATAGCATAATGTAATGTATGTGAATGAGAGTGTGTATTAAGATTGAAAACACCAGCCCTTGAGCCACAAGAATTAACTAAAGGCAGCTAAAATCCCTGGCCCTCTGACACGGCCGCAAAGCAGACCAAGGAGCTGGGCAAAATCAAATGGTAGTAATTATTATAACAGTTTTACCGTCCACTAATTACTATTTTATGGTTTTCAGAGAGTGATGAAGTACTGAGGAATATGAAAGAAAAGGAAATATCTGACTTTGTGAGGTAATAAAAGGAAAATTAGAAAGAAATTTGGATGAAAAATAGTTCACAGAGGAAATCAGCAGGTAGTAGCTTGTTGGCCAGAAGACAAGGGCTACATATGATTCATACCTCATGCCGATGTCACTGGAGAAAGCGAGCGTACAAACAATCTACGTGTAATGCATCACTCTAACCATACTCTCATTGTTCAGAATGCTTGCACCACATTTGGAAACATGCACTCTTTAATACTCTTCACAGAGAGGAAATCGGGATATGAAAATAATTACCACAAAAACCAGTATATGTTATAAAATAAGTACCCCCTCCTGGTTAAAATACTAGCGATCGTGCACAGGCCAACATTATGTGTAGCTTGCTGACCCATCATCTTACTGAAGTGTGTTTGAAACAATAGGACTACGGCTAGATAGTGTTGAATGTAAATTTATTTTATGGAAATGATCGTAACGCTTTATTCTGCCCATCCTCCCTAGACAATATGTTAAATAATGCAGTCATCCATGTGTTAAATAATACAAATTTCAGAATGGGCCAGCTACACAGAGTATTTTTAATGTAACTGCCCTTCTTGTAGGACTTTGGTGTAGACCGTGCATTTTCAAAGAAATTTAGAGTTTTGAGATTTCAAGACAGAATTAGGCAGAACATCAAAAGTGATAGTTTTATCGGTTGCCAGATGAGGTCATGAGCAAACAGCTGGAAAAAAATGGCATGCACGCACCCACTGTGTGTGTATTTGTGTTATTCAACAGACTAATGTTAGGTTTAAAAATATTTTAATGTTTTCGAAACTGCATATTTTGCAAAATAAATAAAGAAAGTAAAATAAATAGTAAACACTGATGATACACAACTTGTATATAATCATGGCAGAAAAATTATGCCAGGGGAAAAGTTATGTGGGTAAATACAGTATCTTTCTGACACATGGAATTCTGTATACATTACAGGTATCAAAACTGAAAATCAAGTATAGTTTTAATTTGAATACTTAAATTTCAAGTGTATGAATTGACTAATGACAGGGTAATGGGAAATGAATGCAAAGGGAAGCACAAGTAAGAAACTACTGAGCTCAAATCACACAATATAAGAGAAGCAGAGGGGATCTTGGGACATTATTATTACCACAGAATTTAATAATAATGGTTTAATGTCAGGTCAGGAGAAATCCTGCTACCGTATGCGACAGTACACGGTATGACCTGCAACTATCTGGCCGAGGGTTGGGAGGCCAGTACCAAACCTGATAACCTAAGGGTGAACCAATGGCTATGGGTGGAAGAGTTCCCCTTAGGAGGTTTGATGAAACCTTTGTGTAGGAAATGACATGAATTTATCAACGAACTGTTGCCATGCAGGAGTGGCAGGGGACTGATCAAGGCTCAGGGAGGAAAACCCTGACAGAAAAATCCTCTTTGGTGATAGGCCTAGCAAGTCAGCTGGAAGAGTACTTTGCAAATTGCTTTCAACCAAAGAACGAACGTTGGAACAAAAACTAACTCAAATGAAGACCAAACTTTAAGTACTTTTGAAAATAATGAAGACTCAAACGAGTCTTAAGCCCATCCAAACAGTATAAGAAACACCAAAAGGAAATTAAATAATTAAAGAGGTGCTACCTTGAACATATTAACACTGACTGGGAAATGTAATGAAGTAACAAACACAGTACATGATGAAGCATAGACCCATTAATATCTTGGGTCTAAGTCAAAGTAGAAGGGATACAACACAAAACTACTGAATGATTGATACAAACTGTACTGGTGTGGAAATAAGACAGAAGCAAGAAATGAAGTTGGCTTTGTTCTCGATAAGGACACTGAATGCATTTATGATGTTACTTTCATTAATGAGAGGATTATTAAAGCGTGTATTTTAAAAAGAGAATACCTAACAGTTGTGGAAGTCTAAGCCCCTCAGCAAGTTGCAGTGAAGAGGAAAAGCTGAACTTCCAACAACTAGGGCAGTATAAATGAGAAGAACCTATCACTAATAAGTGATAGTAATGCACCGGTAAGAGTAGATACAACTGGATATGAAAGGATTATGGGGCCTTTTGGATATGGGACAAGGAACACTACTAGATTTGTGCTTAAGGAATAACTTGCTGATTAACACATGGTTCCAGAAGACAGAAAGTCATAAAGTAACCCTGTACAGCTGGGATGGTAACTATAAGTCTAACAGATTACATGATAACTGACCTAAGGTGTGGAGAACGAGTGAGAGATATGAAAACTATTCCTAGTGAATGTCTTGATAGTGACCATAAGCTTCTGGTGGCTAATATGACAGGAATCCAAGTGCAGAAGACAAAGACTAGGAAGAGGACACCAAGGACTGAAGACTAGAATCTAAAGGAAGAGGACTGTAAGTAGAAGTTCCAAGGAAAGATCAAAAGCAAGTTACCAATGTCCAAGTTCAGCTCTAGTGCTGTGGAATGGAATCATTTTTTTAAAACTAGTTTCATCAGTAGTGCAGAAGAAGTGTGTGGAAGAACAAGCAAAAAGTAATTAATAGGGCTAGGATTCAGATTATTTTGAAATTTTTTTTTGTAAGACTGACATGCTGCTCAAATATGTTTCATGAAAGAATGATTTCAATGAAGTCTATTTGCTAGGTCATTTCTTTTGCATTTTGTGCCATTTTTGAGGGATAGGGCTTTTTTGGTGGGGAAATTTCAGGTCAATTTGGTCATTAGTAAAAAGAAAATGTAGTCATGCACTGTGGAAAAGAGAAAAAGAGAAGCCAAGTGAACACAGACGGAGAACGGTTAGAGAATGTAGAACAGTTTACATACCTGGGTAGCATTATTAATGGAAGTAATGAAATCAACCCTGAAATTAATAACAGACTAAGTAAAGGTACAACATTTTATGGGATGACAAAGTACCCAAGAGAATGAAATTAACATTATATAAACAGTATTTCATACCAATTGTAACATACGGACTAGAAACGCCGGTAACTAATAAGAGACAAGATAGTAAGATCCAAGCAGTAGAAATGAAATATTTAAGAACATCGCTTAAAAAGACAAGAAGAGATGGAATTAACAATACTGTATTAAAATCAGAGAAGAGCTAAATATAGAACCGTTGGTACAGAACATACAGAAAGCAAGACTGAGATGGTTCGGACATGAAAAGAATGGGAAAGGAACGGGTAGCAAGAAGGGAATTGGAAAGAGAAGTTAAGGGAAAGAGACCAGTTGGAAGACTGAGAAAAGGTGGATGGATCAGATTTGGAAGGACATTAGAGAAGCTGGATTGGATGTGGCAGAAGTAATGGAGCAGGAAAAGTGGAAGGACAGAAAGGAGTGGAGGAGGCTTGTTAACCACACCCGGGCAACTGGAGTGGACATTGATCATGATGATGGTCATTTTTCAAGAATGGATTTTTTTAAAATGTTTAGCTATTTTAATTCTGTATTTTACTAAATACACCCAATTGCTGGATGATTTTACTAAATTTCCATGTTGAATATTTTGTTTGATATTTTTTAGGAAACTGATACCCTCTTCCCCTATTCTCAAAAGTATGTGTATGATGGATTCCCCCATACAAGGAAGTACATTTGCCTCTCGCATAGGTATAAGGCTGCAGCTAGCAATGAGTCCTTGAGTTTGTGGTATTTCTTCGAGCCAGAAGTGCTGTTCTATTAGATGCCTAAAGTGAAGCAAAGTGTGTCTTAAACTAAAACAATTTGTTTCGCAATATGGAGAAAAGGTCTTCACAACTGACGGGACAATACTTAACTGCAAACTTTATGATATGAGAATGGCTGCTGTAAAAAGGTTTATGGTTGAACAACATGTATGACGTGAGAAACACAAACGTGGTCTGCAACAACTTCAGGGTGAAGGAACATTACTACAACAGAAGTTTCTTGAAGAAACCCATTCATCCTTTTCACCATTCATTCAAGAACTGTGTAGAGTGTTTCTTTGTGCCCCATTGAGTAAGTTAAACCACCCAAAACTGCACAATTTCTTAGAGAAGCACATGGGCAAATCCATACCGGATTCTTCTACATTAAGGAGAATTCTGTTAGACGATGCTGTGATAAAACTTAGGAAAAAAAAAAAAAACAATCTTTATACTTGTGTATGGATGAGACGACAGACTTTTCAGGATGACATGTAGCTAACGTGGTGGTAGGAACACTGGACGAGGTTGTTTCTGGGGAATACTTTGTACTCTATTGCGAGCATTTACAAAAAGTGAATTACTCAACAATCAGCAAAGTTCGTGATAAATCGTTGACATTGTAGCCAAATGGAATTTGGCATGACAATGTGTTGCTCTTAGTAACAGATGCAGCCCCCTACATAGTCAAGGCTGCCAATTTGCTCGTGCTCTCTACTCTAAAACGGTGCATTTAACTGGTTTGGCCCACGCGTTACACCGAGTCGCAGAGGAGGTTCGCGGTCATTTTCTAGAAGTTGACCAATTGATAGGATATGTGAAAAAGGTATTCTTGAAGGCACCCTCTCGAGTTTCAACTTTCAAGTCAGAAGCTCCAGACCCACTTCCTCCTCCTGTTTTGACAAGATGGGGTACCTAGATTGAAGCCTGCACGTATTACAGTGAGACCTTACAAGTGATGAAACAAATCTCGGATTCATTCAACAGCACTGAAGCCACATCAATCAAAGCATGGCAGACAGGTAAATTACAGGGAAACCTGCTTACATAAAAGCAAATTTTGGATTTCTTCCTACTGCCATAACTACTCTAGAAAAGTCGGAAATTCCACTAGTGCACTAGTTACAACTCTTGCTGAAAGTGGTGAATGATTTGGAGAAAAATAAAGTGTATCAGACATTGTGTTCAATTGCTAAAATTTTGTCAGGTGGAACATTTTCTCTTTGTGACATTGATGACAGTGAATTAAATTCAAATGAAATGGTTTCCTTTAACCCCTCAGCGTCGCAGCCGTTTAAAGAGCTTCCTATCCCGCGGCCGGATGAGATTTCAACTACGCGCGACTGAAATACATTGATTCACTTAAAGCGTTACTACTAGTATAAGAGTGGCCCGATATTCACGAAATTTGGAATTCCTTATGGTAGAACTATGTACACGAAGATAATTACATAATTGTTTCACATTTCCTTAGTAATTTAGTTCCGTGTGATGGAGTTCGAAGCACTCTTCGAGACAGAGACCCAAGGCACACTCCTGGCAGCAGTACACCGATGTCTTCTTTTCACCGTGTTTTGAACACGCGATACGTCTCTGAGGTTTGGATTTCTCACTCTTGGGTGCTAATTTCCTGATAAAACGTATTTCCTGCAACCTTGGAACTGTATTACCTGATGCGCGCCGGCCTTGAATATTTCGTTTCCCGCCCGAGAAGGGTATTTTGTACTACGTAAACAAACCCTCCATCAGCTGAAACTGATAAGATAACTGCTCAATGTTTGTCCCTGTGACTTGTCTAAATATTATTGGAGAATCTAGGAATCATTATTCACTGTTGAAAGCTTCCCTTTGACCTGTATGCGTATCTATAGCCTCCTACACGAAATTTCCAAGTACTGGTTCCTCCTCATCGTCACTCTCATCATTTACCACTGATACATCATCTATTTCATTATCACTACTGCTAATACTGCCACTACTACTTCCGACTAAACTTTCATTTGAATTATACAATATTTCAAGCACGCTACACTCAGCAGGAGCTAGCCATTGAGCGCGGTGCGTCACACAAGCTGATGAAGCTGCAGTGGGACCGAAAGCGGCAGGACGAAACTGAATGAGGGGAATAACATTTATGACGAATCCAAACAACTCGATACATATTTCAGATTAAAAGGTCGATACATCGTCCTTCAAACGAGATATATACCATGCACAACTGCTTCTCGTGTCGTACAACAGAAAGCAGCACTAACTGATGCCTATACAGAGTACTCGTAGAGAGTTACGAAAAGACTACAAGCTGAGAAATAAAGACAAATATAATAAATAAACCGCACTCTTAATACAAAATTAGAGCAAAGAACATCACACGAAAAGACAAACTTCTCAGATCATCATTTCTTTATTTTATTCTGTGGGAAAGAATGAAGCAAACGGACTATTAAAAAAGCAGGGATTGGTACTCAGACATAATTGACATATACTTATCCTTGCAAAAGCAGCTACACTTTAACGATTTTCAATACTTATTTAGAACACTGATAAACCCGAAAATGTCTTCTTGGAAACAAAACAATTTGCATATCCATAACACCAAAACTCTTCGCGCTATAGCCGTAAATGCGAAACCATGTATGGGTCTATACCACGTATAGAGGTCGGCGGCTACGGAAGAAAAGGGGGTCTATACCACGTATAGAGGTCGGCGCTGAGGGGTTAACTATGCTCCTGTTGTGTCAGTGGAAGCAGAAAGGAGCTTTTCTATGTACGAAGCTTTGTTGGCTGATAACAGACAATCATTTTCATTTGAAAATCTACACCATGCATTCGTTGTTCATTGCAACTCTCACATCTTGGAATGAACAACTGGGACCTTCATGACTGAGAAATGTCTGTTTTGTAATCATGCGAGTATTATTTTCAAAATTCACAACTCAAAAATGTATTACAAAATGTCTGTTTTGCCAATATTAATAACTTGAATTCATTTTGTTACCACGCAAGAATAAAACAATACAGTAATCATAGAAAATCAAAGGCCATTAACAAAAAAATTAGGTAATTTTCTGCACATTTTTTATTTTGCATTTTTGGCAGTTTTTTAGGTCATCTTCCTAGCCCTAGTAATGAATAAAAGGACATGGTAGAATATATAGTAGCTATAAAAAAGCTAAATAACACCAAGAAAGTGAGGGATGTTCAAAGAGCCAGAAAAAGCGACAACAGTCAACTGAGAGATGGGAAAATACAAAAGATAGACCAAGAATACTGAAATAGGAAATAAGAAGTAGAAAGGCTTGCGAGAGAAGACGGGGAGAAGTGCTGGGGTGAATTTACCCCAAAACTACAGGAAGATAGTAAAAGAAATAATGGAGATGCTGTACAGCTTGGTTAAAAGAAGAGCTCTGATAAAGAGGACATCACAGCACTAGAAACAGTAAATGGAAATATAGTCAGGAGCAAACAAGAAATTAGAAATTAAATGAAGACTTATTTCAATACACTCCTGAATGAGGGAGAAACTACTATAGAGGTGGAAGAAAGGCTGAGGACAGATGATGTTCCAATTACTTGGTTTGAGGTGTTAAGTGCTCTAAAAAGAAGATTAAAAGTAGTAAGTCACTGGAATCGAAGTTACTGCTGACATGATCAAAGCAGCAGGTATACCTGGCTTGTAGTGGATATACAGAACTTTGAGAGCAATAAGGTGTGAAATTTGGTTCCAGAAGACAGGACAAAAGGTACTGTAAGATTGCCCCTTTATTACAAAAAAAGATGCAGAAGAAAGTGTGCCAACTAAAGGGGTAGCATACTTCCCTCCCATAGTCTGAAAATGGAAAAAATAATTGACATCAGACTGTGAGCAGTGGTAGAAGCTGTCCTGGAAGAAGAACAGCATGAATTTAGAACCTACAGAAGAACAACAGACCTGATCTTCACCCTAAGGATGTTAATGGAACAGAACTGGGAGAGAGGGAAAGACCTAATTGTAGTACTCTAAGACCTAGAAAAGGCATACAACAGGGTGGCTAGACCAGTCGCATGGAAGTGGGAGTGCCTGAATATCTCATAGGCAAGGTCCAGATGTTGTGCAACAACTGTAGCAGCTGTATGCAGGTTGAGGATGGCCATTCAGAAGTGTTTAATTCTACACAGGATGTCCTACACGGGAGCACAATCTCACCATTGCTATTCATAACTGTCATGTACAGTATTCTTAAAATACTGAAAAGAGAACGACATTGAGATCTACCTACATTGGTGTTTGCTGATGATGTAGCCATCTGGGGTGAGGCAGAGGTAGAGGTAGAGGTACAACTAGGCTGGATGAATGTATGACCATTGTTAAACAGCAGTGTAATCAGTGAAGCCACAGAAATCCTTGTCATGTAACCATTTTATTTTTCTGGACACATCAAGAAATTATTTACCTATTATTTGGAACTGTAAATGAAAATTGCAAGAATTATTTTTGAAGTGATATTTGTATTTAAATTTTATGTAGTTGTGTTTTATGTGTATCATTTAAATTAATTTCAAGAAGCGTGAAGAAAAGACATTTTGGACGTTTTAATGAAACTTGAAGAATTCATTGAAAGTTATTTTTTAAATTATTGTATGAAGAAGAAGAATTCAATTTAAAGGGCTTTAGTTTGAGGCATCCTATACCGCACGTGCAGTTTCCACTGATGAAAACTTTGTGTTGCAATAGAAATGTTAGAGAACTTGTGAAATGCTTCATCATCAAAAATGCAGAAGTTGGATTGGTCACAATAAGGCCTCTGCCTATTAGCCAGTATATTAGTATTCTTTATTGGTCAGTTAGGGAATCTGGAGTGTTGTCATTGGCCACTTGCAATTGTACGATTTCCTGTTTTTTGGCTCATCGCATGTGCGAGTTAATTTGTCCGGGTCTTTGAATTTGGATCGCTGCAGGTCTTGCGTCTGTCCCGCCTTGGGTGTCCAGTCTCTCACGGTAAGTGCTATGTTATTGTCTTGTAATTAATTTAAGCTCATTCTTGTGTTTCGGTTTTTTCCCACTCAACGTAACTTCAGTGATTATGTAGAATTTTATTTTGTGTGCCAGAGTTCACTGTAGATTTCCACATTTACCTAAATTGAGCATTGACTTAGCTGTTAAGCTAGTCCGCAACATTGTTTTCGGAGGCAAACTTTCTTTTCTAGCTCAATATCTTGTAATTGTAAGTAAATGTAACCCTCTTTCTTGAATAGCGTATTGTGCATCATGTTAATTCCTTTTTTGATTGTTTCGGGGATGCCTCCTTCCATTCTGCAAACCTTACTTAAATGTGAACTTAAGTCAGTCTGTTCGCGCCTCAAGAACTTAATTAGATTGCCAGTTTGGTTTGAAAGTCTATTTAAACATCCTTTGTTTTAATGTGTTATGTATCAGCTAATCTGCAATTCATTTATTTGATTTTGTATCTTTGTTAATTTTAATATATTTGAGCTGAAGGGTGACTATTGTGAACCTCTTCTTCCCCATAATGTCATTTTCCCGCAGGCCTCAATAGGGCTTCCTTTCACATTCCACAATACTGTCTGTAGATGTCGTTATTAGGCCTTTAAGTTACGATAACCTTGCGTACAGTTTGATTAGCGAGTTTGATGAGTTCACCGTATAATTTTCTGGCCTAGATGTGATACGCCGCTACTGTGATGTTTTCCTAATTTATCCATATTTTATTATTATTATTATACTTTTCTACTTAGTATTTCATTCATTTTATTATCATTTAAGTGTACGCCCCCGACTGGTGCTACAGAATGGGTAGCAAAGTTCAAACAGTATCAGATGAAAGTTATCACAACAAATACTGTTGAACTGAAAATGAGTAGGAAAGATACGGGCTGGCACAAAAAGCTTGAAGGTGACATTCAATGTGTATAGCTATTCAAATACCTCAGGAGTATGATTTCCAGCAGGGGTACTGCAGATACAGAAAAAGTAAACAGTGTCTCTAGCAGTTCCAACTTCTACAACCTCATAAAACATCTATTTTGGGATAAAGTGACCATGAGAACCAAGATGAATCTGTATAAGATACTTTGTGCCCATTCTCACATAGTCTAGAAACATGTAACCTGAAAGAGAGAGAAGCTAGTAAATTGCAAGCATCTGAAATTAAGTTCCTTCAAGCTACCCTAAAAAACACACACGCTCGGTTCATGTAAGGAACGATAGCATCAGAATGGCACTGGACGCTATAGAAGAGAAACTAAAGACTTCGATATGGACATGTAGTGAATGCTGACAGGAAAAAACAGAGTTAAATATGGAAGCATGCATGGATAGAGTACTCTACTTTCAGTATACTATAGCCATATGAACTTGCATGGCAAGTCTCTGCTTGGCATCTGTTTCCTATACCTATAAACAATTCTATATGAGAAGTTCTGCTACACTCTGATCCAGAAAAATATCCCCACTATGTATACTGGCCCAATATTTCAATTTCAACCATTGGTACCAGTGTTTTTGTGCTATATAAGTTTATTTCCTATGAAGTTAAGACACTCTTCAAGTAGTATTTGTTATTAAAAGCTAAGTTTTGATTGGTTAATTGAAGTAATGTGAATGATAGAACAACGTGATAAGATTTATCTTGATACTGGCCGTATTCACGGTATCAGCTTCCGAAGCACATTTAAATACGGCACCTAGGAGACATTGCATTATTTGGCCACAAGATGGCACATACATGCCTGAAGTTCACAAAATTCCCGCTATATACTTCTAGTTGTACTTCCATCTGACTTATTAGTTGCTCTGAACTGTAAAAAGAGAAACCAATCTGGTAAATTTCCAGAGAGCTATTGCTCTGTTTCTCATTAGATAGGATTGTGTTCCCATAGCTTACTGGATTTTGAGAGAATTTAAGATTGATATATTTAATAAATCACTTTGGGAGTGGCGACCCCATCGTACTAACAGCCTATATCTGCTTCATTCATTACATCCCTGACCCGGTCAATGACTGGAAAACAGGTTTAGGTTTTCATTCATGATGATGATGCTTGTTTTAAGGGTCCTAACATCGAAGGTCATCGGCCCAGGTTTTCATTCATTAAGACTGATATATATATAAAAAAAATTTAGGTCATGAGGAGGAAGAAAAACCTATTTCCAAGGAAGCATGGCATGATTCTTGCATTCAGTTCCCCAGGAATATCCAACAGGGAAATTGCTAGGTTATTCATTGACCATAAGAGTGGGTAATGTTTTAAAGAAACAAAAAGAGACAGGGATGACAAGTTTGAGGCCTAAATGTGGTTGCAGAAAGAATGCCTGCCTAAGATTGTGCAGGGCGCTGAAAGCAATGGCGAAACAAGGACAAATATAGAGTTCCAGGCAGCTTTCGTACAAGTTGCAAGAAGATCTAGGTCATTCCCTTTCACACCAAACAGTGCTAAGACGTCTCTCAGATAGGAACATTAAAAAGAAAAAGCCTGCAAAGAAGCCACCCCTGGAAGAAAAAAAAAATTATTCCAAGACAAACATTTTTGTATGAAAATTAGACAACTGAGGATTGGTGTAGGGTGATTTTTTCATAAGAAAAAAAATTGAATGTGTTCGGTAATGATGGTGGTGTAAAACTGTGGATGGAGCCTGGAGAGAAGTTCAAGAAGGAATGTGTTGTGGAAACTAAGAAATTTAGTGAAAGTGTTATGCTGTGGGGAGCAATAACTCCCAAAGGGGTGGAGGACTTTAGTTTGCATGGGTTCAATCAATGGAACGGCATACTGTGACATCATTAAGAAGGAAGTTTTGAATACTGCTAGGGACCATTTTAGTGGTGCAAACCTAGGACTGTTCATTTTCCAAGACGACAATGCCAGTTGTCACCGATCCAGGGTTGTCCAGCAATGTGTCTCAGATCTCTGCATTCAGCGGTTATGGTGGGCCCCAAATTCCCTCGATATGAACCCCATTGAGAATTTATGGGCTATTATGTCTGCAAAACTCAAGAAACCCTGTTACACTACCAGAAAAGCATTAAACTCTCATAAAATGTTTTTCCTTAAAACATATAGCTTGATACTTAATGAAGGTGAAACAGGTTTTTAACAATGAGAGGTGATGAAAATGTGATCAGTACTTTTAACAATTCCTTTAAAGAACAACATTAGGTATGATATTGTAATAGAAGCAATGATTACTTCAATATGAAAAATAACTTTTAAAAATAAACTGTGTAAGTGACCCGCTGCATGGAGAGGGCCCCGAAGTAAGCGAAGAAAATTTTACAGCAGAGCTGAACAAACGTGTCTGCGGTGTAAAAATTGCATTTCTATGTTTTGACTTCTTGCACTACCTATAGGTCTTCTTAAGAAACTAAGTTACACAGCAGTTTGAGTCTTCACCACTCAATGTCATTAAAACTTTGTAAAATTGGTAAGAAAATTAGAGGAAGCTGTAATTGTGTTTCTTTCAAAACACAGTTTCCTTAATAGCAAGTCAATAATTAATATCTTCAAAAGTATCACTCCTAAAAGCATGAATTCTTTTTCAGAATATTCAGTATCTTATGCTAATTTTAGAACCACTAAAATCTCAAACATGAAAAATCTGACTTTACGTCCTTTTCTGCGCAACAGGTTACATATGATAATTGCACACTCTTTGGCTGAAAATCAATCCTGATATTTAAAAGACAACTATTGTCAACAACCCTCCAAAAATGGTCAATGTTCTGCCACCATGTGATATATTTATGACAGGATGAGTGCTAGATCATACCCATACAGAAAAACTAAACAGAAAGAGAAATGCTCACTTATATCTAGACGAAACTTACCTTTTATGTATGCTACTATCAGCAGTCTTGCCACTATTCACATTACAGTCGATATTTTCCTTCTTGCTTTCATACTTTTCCATTTCTTCCTTATCCTCAGGATGTACCTGCCCCTGAAGAAGGCGAAGTTTGTGCAAACGCCTACGACTCAGTTCTTTCAGAAGTTCGTTTTCATGGAGCAGTTTCCTTACTTTTTCCTTATATATGGTGACTACATAATCCTATAAAGGAAACAAATGGGCTATTATAAAAATAAGCAAACAAAACAAAACAAAACAAGAAGGAAAATTAACACAAAGTTTTATTAGAACTACATTACTCTTACATATCAATGAATGTAAAGTATAGGTAGTATGCATGTCATCTGAACTATTAGTCTCAAGAGAACCCAAAATTCCTTGCTGAAAAGGGGTTCTTTAAGTACTTTAAGTACTCCCAAATGTCTGTATAATGCAATGAGATACTATTCTGAATTTTGACTGCAGAAGGTAAGCACTTGACAAAAACCTCCAACAAACCTAGCACAAGTTAGTAATGGGAGAGACATTTTAGATCATGAATATAATAAAGTCAGAACAGGAGGATAAAACTCTTATCTCCATAAGCGCTGGCACCTGATATCTATACATTGAATAAGCAGACAAGCAAGCTTTAAGACTAAATGACAATCTTGTGATCCTAAGACAAGACCTCTTACAATAACAACAACCACCACCACCAAAGCTAAGGACTGACAGTTTTAGGTGGAATCCAAATCAGAGGAATGTGACTTCCTATTTAGAAAATATTGCTGTATCAACAAGGACTTGAGTTGCAACCAGCTTGGTCAGAAACTAGCTAAAATGCAACTGTGCTATCATACGTATGCACCCCAACATTTAGCTTAGCCCTGATCTACAGTTTGATATATACCACAGTTTCACCAGGTAGAATCAATGAAGGGAACTTAGAAACATGTGGCAATCCAAAAGGAAGGTCAATAAGAAATAAATTTATTTTTACTCATCTAAGAACTACGCAGTCTTCGAAATAAACTTTCAAGATACAGTGTTGGGTCGTGTTCAGTACATATAGTACATATCGAAGAAATAAAATTTCAACGTATTAGGTCGTGTTCCATACATATAGACAAGACTGTTCACTGTACTGCAAATCATCAGAAAGAAGGCCTTTTTGATATGCACTATATGTAATGAACATTACCTAATATGCGGAAAGTTTGAGTACAATGTGGTCGTAAAAATTACCTACTCAAGCCGGTTCGACGTTCGTTGTATGTCCGGTGGAGTATACTCTCTCAGCCAGTTTGACGTATCATAAACGGCTGGTGCAGGCAGAACTCAGAATGCGTATTACTCAAGTATCACTGCTATTTTCCAGGAACTTTTTCAAGTTATGAATCAAGAAGTTTTGCACTTTCCTGTCATCTCTGTTTCATAACTAGAACTAATACGTTGCTTTTGACTCATATCAATCAGGGATGAAACATGAAATGTGTTCTGTTGAGTTTCAAAGAAGTTGCTTTAGAAGGTATCGTGTACTTTCCTGCCACCTCGAGAATGCTTTCTGAACTATATCAAACTTCGGGTGCAGAGATTCTTCCTTTGATAGATAACAGAAGTGGAAGCGATGTATCGTGAGCGATATTTTCAGAAGTGGTACGACACTAACTACGCAAAGCAAGAGGTTACTGCAGAAGACAGCACAGATGAAGAAGAAACAGCTTCAGCTATAATAACTTCGTCCGCTGGTCACTGGTTGTGGCGACAGGTAGATTTTGTCACGAACACATAAAAGAGTGCCATGTACCAGAAAGCATTTAGAGTCTGTTTTAGATACTTTTCTGTTTACTGGCGACAAAGTGATTGACATAATTTTTTGAGGGACAAATAAGTATGCGGCCGAATGTATACTTAGTACGCCCTTGAAACCAAGGGATAATGCAGAAACCCACCCTGAAGAGCTATTTCACCAGGGATCAACTTTTAGAAGCCCCTGCATTCTTTTGAACAGTGGCAGGGGACAGGTTTGAACTCATCTTGCAATATTAACACTTTGTTGACAATTCTACATGGGATACATATATGGGGCCTGAAAAGCTTTTTAAAATTCAGCCTTTCCTGGAAATTATACATGTGCATTTTGAGACTGCCTACATTTACAATGAAAATATTTCTTGCTTATTTTGTACATATGCCAAATACAGAACTTATACAAATTAAATATATTTGACAAATATTGCAGGTGGTTATGGACAACCCTGAACTACAGTCATCACATATATTACTGAAAAACATTGGTAATGATTTCAGTAAGTAGTCCTAATATTTTCAATAAATTATGTTCCATAAATTTAACATTATGAATTCTTTAACTTGATCTGTTCAGGTTCAATTTATACTGCCTCGGAAGGGGGCAGTTCGGGATTAAATTGTCGGCTTGAGGGGTTAAATATTTCTTATGCAGGATTCATGATGCTGGTATGTCTACACTGTAGATTGGTAAGACGTTTGTGTGAACAATTTTCAGCAGCATCATGAATCCTGCATATTGAACATTTAACCCCCTCAAGCCAGCAATTTAATTTTCGCCGAGGATACTATCCATTTTACCAGCACATAGCGTCACAAGTTCATGGTGATATTCTCCGTCTGTTGAGTCACTGGCCTCGCTGGGTTCGATCCTGGCTCAGTCCGGTGGTATTTGAAGATGTTCAAATATGTCATCCTTGTGTATGTAGATCTACTGGAATGTAAAGGAACTCCTGCGGGACTGAATTCATTACTAGAATTAGGGAGAAAATCCTGGTCTTCAAAGATAGGCCTCCACTTTGAATAAGTTCTAGAGGAATGTTATCTGGTCTGAGAAATTTTCTTGGTTTCATACTTTTGAGGACTTTGTGGTGAACTCATGGAAGGCTGGTTGGACTGCCATCCACAGTTTTAGAGGATGTTGTGGCACATGTTGGAGGAAGTCTTCGGCAGCAGTTGAGCTTCGATTTAAAAGTAGGCTGAAGTGTTCCTTCCAGCATCTTAATATGTCTTGACTGTCTGTAAGGATGGGGTTATTGTCAATGGCTTTCAGCGCACCTGATGAGCAAGAGGGCCCAAAAATTTCCTTTAATTTTTCGTAGAAATTCTGAAGGTCTCTGGTACCGGACAAAGTCTGGAGTTCCTTGGCTTTCTTCTGCCACCATTCATTTTTCATCTGTCTTATATCAGCCTGACATTTCATCTTAAGCTCTTGGAAACTTGCTTTCTTCACTACAGTGGAAGGGTCTTGTGTAAGGGATAGGCAGGCTTCCCTTCTTTTACTAATTAGTTTCAGAATGTTTTCATAATTCTCATCAAACCAGTCATTTCTCTTCCTTTTCTCGTAGCCAATAGTTTTTTTCTGCCGAATCTTTGATGATAATTTGAAGTGTGGCCCATTCCAGCTCCACATCCTTGGTATTGATTGGATTGGAAGTCAGCTGCTCCGCTATGGCATTTTGGAATTCTTCAGCAACAGTTTCATTTTGAAGTATGGAGGTATTACATTTTTTCCTTGAAGGGTTTGTGAAACGAGTATGTGGTTTCTGGCACACCAAAATTCTGAGTGGGCTGATAAGAAGTCTATGATCTGTCCAACAGTCATTGATGCTTCTAGCTGTCTTTGTGATGAGGACTTCTTTCTTGTCGCGTTGTTGGGTTTATGACGTAATCAATCAGGTGCCAGTGTTCTGAACGTGGGTGCATCCATGCAGTCTTGTGTCTGGTTGGTAAACGGAATTGTGTGTTGGTGATGAGTTCATACTCAGCACAGAGGCCAAGAAGAAGTAATCCATCTGCATTACAGTTTCCTATGCCTTGATTGCCCATGACATTACCCCATAGCCCATTACAGTAAAATACCAGTATAACATTCTGGGAACATCAGAATTTAATTTGTTAGAGTGAAATTTTGTTATACTGAAATACGTCAATTCTTAAGAACTCACTCATTGCTGAACCGTTGAAGAAGCTACGTTATTTCAACATGAATTTACATATAAAAAACCTTAATACTGTATTTATTAAATGAGAGGAAATTTAGGATATATATATACACATACATGAAGTAATGATATAAAGTACAGGTTCTTGCAAGAAGTTTTCAGCATCTTAAATTTTAAATGAAATAAGTTTCATTACGATAGATCCGTATTGAACTGTGATTACAATAGAGTTAAACTAGTGTATTATTAAGCTCCACCTTTTCAATACAAAATATACAGTGTTTAAATTACATAAGTTCCGACCTAATATGAGGTCATCATCAGTCTAAAGCAAAATTAAAACATAAATACCAAAGAAATCAAACAATGTAAAGACACATAAGGTCTCGTAAATGTACATACCATGCAAGATACTGAGAAAAGAATTATAGAGACGTGCAACACTATGTTAAAAAATAACTCCATGACAGAGATTCATAAAAAGTCCAGTGTGCATTAAAAAGATATTAAAGATATGAATCCTTGAGTTGCTGGATAAGGGAGATTAGTATATGATAGCTCCTTTAAGATGCTGTTATCCAATTGGAGAACAACTGAGCCGAAGTCACGTTGTTTATTTACGATTAAAGTCCAGCCGTATAGCATTAAAAAGTTGTTAGGGATGGAAATCTTTCAGTTGTAGGTCAAGGAATGCAATATATGCTTGCTCCTTAAATGTGCTGTTGTACATTCGAAGAACAACTGGGACGTAATTACGTCGTTTTTCAAGATACTCCTAGATGTAAAAACACATGGATGTTAGAAAGGCTCTTCTGTTTTTTGGAACTTGAAGGAAGGTGATTGTTGCGCGTGGAGGTTTAAGAATCCAGAGATGCGCTACACTATGTTAAAAAATAGAGATCCATAAAAAAGTCCAGTGCGCCGTATAAAAGTAAAAAATTGTAAAAAGTAATCCTTAAGTTGCTGGTCATGTTCTGGGATTTTGTTGCGACATCGTAATAATAAAGCCAAGTTTCGTCACCTGTAACGATGCTATTGACGTTACGCGAAGTCCGATTTTCAAACTGTTTTAGCATTTCTCGGCACAATTTCACTCGATGTGCCCTTTGTTACTCAGAGTGAATGGGGCACCCAAAGGGAACAAACCTTTCTAACATTGAGATGGTCATGTAGAACTGAATGAATATCTGGTGCAGGGATGTGGAGGGTCCCTTCTACCTGCCGATATGTCAACCGCCTCCCTTGCTGCATTTTCCTTACAGCTTCAATGTTTTCCTCAGTCACTGATTCAGACGGTCGCCCAGAACGAGGATAGTCTTCAACCCCCAAATTTCCCCTCTGGAAGTCTTTGTACCAGTGGAGAACTGTTGTCCGATGTGGACAGTCTTTCCCCAGCACAGGAGTCATTCCCCTCAGGCACGGGTCAACAGTTAATCCACAAGCAAAATTGTAGCGGATAATTGCGCGATATTCACCTTTAGACAACACTGCTTTCAATCCCACTGCTTGGTAACAACTTGTGTGACGGTCGCGCCTTGCTGTCTTCTAGAGCGGTTTTAACCCCTCTTTTCATCCCTCACCATAACAGGGGTGTCCAGCCAACCATTTTTGCGTATTGCAAAACTTTCCTAGTGTCCTTTGTATATGCGGATGTGAAGTATGATGCTAGAGGAAAGTTCTTCTGTTTCTAGAATCTTGAAGGACAAAGGATGTGACGTGAGGAGGATTAACATATATGGAGTTTAATAAAGGTGGATAAAAATTCGCAATTCAATGTGGACCACACGTTTGACTCTGAATAAATAACAAAAAAAGAAAGAAAATTAAGTCAGGTGGAAGAAAATACTTAAAAATATGTCATATGGGAATTATTTCATTTTGTAATATGTAATAAGCTGAAGAAAGAATTGGGGGTAGGTGAGGTTCAAAGGAAATCTTGAGAAAGAGGTGAAGGGAAAAGAGAAACGAAAGGAAAGGAAAGGGAAGGAGAAAAAGGGGGAGGGGGAGGGGAAAGAGGTTATTAAGGCGAGGCTGAGGGCTGTGGGAATATGGAAGATTTTTTAAGCAAAGTACTGAAAATAGAATGAAAAATCAGACCTTTTATATTTGATTTTAATTGCCTGAAAAGCTGAATGAGCAGGTCAAAAAGAATGTTCGGTTTTTCGGAAATATCATTAAGATTGAAGTCTGGATTAAAATATTGGTCTAGATGTATAAAACAGTTCTCTAATATGTTAAGGAGGGTTCCTTTATTCATAATTTTGAGAATTTCCATGTCATGTTTAATGTCTATAAAATTATGATAATCGTTCATGCGTTGACCAACTACTGAAAATTTATTGTATTTTAGAGCATTGACATGTTCCAAGTATCGTATTTTAAAGCTTCTTCCTGTTTGCCCAATATAAGAAAAATTGCAGCTGTTGCATTTTACCCAATATACACCAGATTTTGAAAAGCAATCAGTTCTATTAATCGATGATGAGTTATGTAGGACTGAAGCGTTATTATTGTTGGTTCTGAAGGAAATTTTATCATGTTTTTTAAAAACATTAGTGACGTTATAAATATCATTATTGAACATAAAGGTAGAAAATAAAGAAACTTTTGGTTTTTCTTTTTTCAGAGTGGTTACAGGACGATGTTTGTGTTTAGTGATAATACCTTCAATGAAAGAACTATTGTATCCATTGAGTTTAGTAATCATACGGATATTGTTCAATTCTTTTTTAAGATCACTTTCGGTCATTGGGACAGTAAAGGTTCGATGAACCATACTATTATAAGCTGCTCTTTTATGGATTTGTGGATGAGAGGAATCTTGACGAACAGTGGAAGATGTTTGGGTAGGCTTTCTGAAAATCTTGAATTTTAAGGAATTTGGTTGCCTAATGATGGTCAAGGTTGACAAGAGTGGAAGCAGCTTTTATCTAGGATTACAAAAGTATCATCCACATATCTATCCCAAAAAAGAATATTATTGAAATTATTATCAATTTTAGTATGTTCTAAAAAATCTAAATAGATTTCAGATAAGATACCCGAAGCCGGCGATCCTATGGCCAAACCCTCCCGCTGATAAATAATACAGTCGAAAGTGAAATACTTATTATTTAAAACTAACTTTAGGATAGACATACAATCTTGTATTTCCAAAGCACTTAGGTGGCTGTATTTACTTAAATTGTTTTCAATGATCGGATATAATTTAGAGGTTTGAATACTAGGATACATATTAACAATGTCGAACAAGTGAAGGGAATGATTAGGTTGGATATGAAAATTATTTAGATTCTCGAGCAATTCTGTAGTATTTTAAATAGATTTTTTACATAAAAAAATTATATCTTCTTAGAAACATTTGAATGAATTGAGAAATTTTATACAGAGGACTTGGTCTATAATTGATGATCGGGCGGATGGGGACGGGTTTGTGTATCATAGGAAGGGCTTTAGTGGTCGGAAGGCTTGGATTCATGATAATAAATTTAGTCTTTTCTTGTTCAGTTAAAAGGAATGAAGTACTTTTAAGTGTTTAAGTAGGCGTTGGATTTTTTTGAGTAGGATCCTTTTTAATTACAGTAAACGAACTGTCAGAAAAGAAATCTTTAGTCTTATCAATTATATTCATTTCTTTCCATTATGACAGTAGTATTGCCCTTGTCAGCCTTACTGACAATAAGATTATCAGAAATCTTCTTCTTTTAAGAGTGCATAATCGCTTATGATCAATGATTGCTTCTTTATAGCTAATGGGGATGTTGGTTTTCATATTTGAGTTAAGAATGTCGTTAATTTTACGTTTCACTTTGAACCTAACTTCATCCTGTTCTTCAAGGGGTAATTTACTGATGGCTAGTTCAGATTCTAAAATCATAGTAGTAGTGGTGTCAAGCATATTAAGATTAGGCCAATTGTGATCAGGACCTTTGGCTAAAATTGAATTTTCGTCATCATTCAGAGGAACATTGGATAAATTAATAATTGGTGGATGAAATTGAATCGTTGTGCTAGAGGAATTTCTATTACCAGAAGCAAGGTTGTTAGGTTTATAACTTTTTAGTATACAAAGCTTCTTATCCAAGGTTTTCTGTTTGTTAGCTAATATGGTGAAAAGTCTTATCAATTAGAGATTGAAATAAATTCCATTGAACACTTGAAAGTAAAATTGCAGCTACGAGGTGAGTTTCATATAATCTATGATTTAAGAAAGATTTTTTTCTTGTATAGGAATTTTATTTCTTCTCTTAGCCAAATCTTGTTCATTTTAATTTGGGTCGTAACAATGTGAGAAGGTTGAAATCTTTTCAAGTTGCCTTTGAGAAAATTAGGTGTCAAATTATACGTAATACATTGTTTAAGAAACTCTATATCTTTGCCTAATTTGGCTATTTTAACTTTTAAACCGAAGTATAAATAGGCTTTACGTTTTGCCTGGTTGGCTAAGTAATTAAATGAAATAAGTTTCATTACGATAGATCCGTATTGAACTCTGATTACAAAAGAGTTAAACTAGTGTATAATTAAGGTCCACCTTTTCAATACAAAATATACAGAGTTTAAATTACATAAGTTTCGACCTAATATTAGGTCATCATCAGCCTAAAGCAAAATTAAAACATAAATACCGAAGAAATCAAACAACGTAAAGACACATAACGTCTCGTAAATGTACATACCATGTGAGATATTGAGAAAAGAATTATAGAGACGTGCAGCACTATGTTAAAAAATAACTCCATGACAGAGATTCATAAAAAGTCCAATGCGCATTAAGAAGATGTTAAAGATAGGAATCCTTGAGTTGCTGGATAAGGAGATTAGTACATGCTGGCTTCTTTAAGATGCTGTTATCCAATTGGAGAACAACTGAGCCGAAGTCACGTTGTTTATTTACGATTAAAGTCCAGTGCGCCGTACAGCATTAAAAAGTTGTTAGGGATGGAAATCTTTCAGTTGTAGGTCAAGGGATTCAATATATGCTATCTCCTTAAATGTGCTGTTGTACATTCGAAGAACAACTGGGACGAAGTTACGTCGTTTTTCTAGGTATTCATAGACGTAAAAAGTCCAGTGCACATATACTAATTTCCTTATCCAACAACTCAAGGATTCCTATTTTTAACATCTTTTTAATGCGCACTGGACTTTTTATGAAAAGCTCCCGTTGCCAACCTAACTCCGCTGTGGTGGATGCTATTCAGTTTTGCAAGGGCGCTTTGCCCTGCTGACCCATATGTTGCACTGCTACAGTCTAACCTGGGTAAAATATGTGCCCCATAATATTGTAGGAGAACAGTGCGGTCTGCCCCCCAATAGTGCCACCAAGAAACTTCAAAATATTCAGCTTTTTAGAACATTTTGCTTTTAACTGCCGCACGTGTGGCTCCCAGGATAATTGGGTACTGAAAAGGAGCTCAAGAAATTGACAAGTGTCAACTACAGGAAGAGCAACATCCCCTAAATAAAGGCCAGGATGGGAGTGAAGAGTGCGCTTCCGGCAGAAGTGTACAACAGAGGTCTTTGTGGTTGAAAACCGAAAGCCATGTTCTAAGGTCCACTGTTCCGCTCTCCTAAATGCTTGCTGTAATTGTCGCTTAGCAACTGTCATATTTTGTGAGCTATAATGCAGAGCAAACTAGTCTACATATAGCGACTGTAATACTGGATAGAACTCTCCAGGCGTTCCAAATGGTCAGTGGTGGAGTGAGCGGCACGAAAACCACACTGGTATTCATAATTCGGACAGAAGTCCTCGTTTCTCCACACGAGTCTGCGATTCACCATCCTCTCAAAAATCATAAACAGTTTGTAAGACAAATAGGTCTGTAACTTCCTGCATACTTAGGATTTTTGTCAGGCTTGAAGACACCGGGCGAGTTGGCCGTGCGGTTAGGAGCGCGCAGCTGTCAGCTCGTATCTGGGAGATGGTGGGTTCGAACCCCACTGTCGGCAGCCCTGAAGATGGTTTTCTGTGGTTCCCCATTCACATCATTCCTAGGCCTTTCCTGTCCCATCATCGCCATAAGACCTATCTGTGTCAGTGCGATGTAAAAAAAATAAAAAATAAAACAGGCTTGAAGACAGGAATTACTATGCTCTCTCGCCACTGTGACAGAAACTCCTCCTCTACCCAGATTTGGTTGAACACACAAAGGTGATTTAAAAGAGTATCCTCACTAAGGTGTTTCAACATCTGGTTATGGATATTATCTGGTCCGGGAGCTGCATCCTTGCAAAGCGTCAAGGCGCTGGAGAGATCCCACTCCATAAAAAGGCACTTTATAGTCCTCTGAAGCTCGGGCGGCAAAACTGAGTTGATGATGTTCTGCCTCCCAGTTCAGAGCCAAGAAATCACGATGGTAATTCCTGAAACTAGACACATCCGTGAAATGACTGGCTAGATGATTAGTAACAGAAGGTGAATCTGTGACTATATTGCCTACAATGATTCCCGGAACTAAAGATTATCCATGTATACCCGAAATACATCAAAGTCTAGTCAACACTTGAGATGAATGTGTATGTGACATCATAGACAACACATATATTATCTCTCCCACAAAGCTTTCTTACTCTATTAAGTTAAAACAAATCAAGTTTATTATATGGTAAACCTTTTCAATATATTACATTCAGAAGAATGCTCAAGATTTATACATTACAATCAACTGGGACACATTTCGCCCTTATTGTGGGCATCCTAAGCCAAATCCTTTCCCCAAAATCACAGATCGTTGGGATCCCGATATTCTCATAATAATTTATCTCAACACTTAATTGCAAGAATGCTCTATGTTAACAAACACATTCTAGTCTAAACTATACTAACAGTCAAAGCAAAGTATTAAAATTAAGTGATGCTCCTGAAACAGTCTTGAAATTGTTCATTGAATGTCTTTTGACACTTACTAAAATTAAAATTTTTTTTTTGATAGTTAGGTACTGTTCTGTCTTTTTAAGACAATGTTCTTAAATAAGAAAAACTAAACTCTAGGATACACAAAAAAACATGTAAGGACACTTATGTATAACCATAGGAAAATGCAGAATTTAGATAGAAATGAATCAGGTGTTATCTAAGACAACATCTAATCAATAGTACGAGAAGGGTGGGTTTGGATAAATTCCTTTAAAATATCTTAACTCATGGCACAATTTGTTTTCTCAGAAATTGTCCTGTTTGTAGCAAAAAACATTAATACCTGGCATAAAAAAAAAAGACCTGCACCTGGCGAGCCGAACATGTCCTCGGACACTCCCGGCACTAAAAGCCATAAGCCATTTCATATTTGAAAACAATTTTTTTTGGAGCTGTATACATTCATATACTGGATTCATATTCAAATAGGCCTCAATATTAATAGTATATTTAGTTGTCTTGTGACATAGTTTATGCATGTAAACAATAACAGTCTTGAAATCTTGATCCTTAAATTCATAATAAGAAGCGTTAGTATAGTGTAATGTTAGTCTGTAGTGTTATGTTCTAAATTATAATGTTGATTTTTGTTGTTTAAGGAGCTTCGTTCCTTTGATAAGTAGGTAGAATGTGATCAAATTCCAAGATGCAGGTGAAATTGGTCTTACTACAGTGCTGATGGTGGTCGAATGGGAGACTCACAGAAAATTTTCTTAAAGGTGGAAGAATGAAAATTTCTTCGTAGGAAATAAGCATTGAATGTGTGTCCTCTTGTCTTGCTTGGCCTTATAAGGCGGGTGACATGGGTGATACTATCTTGCCAAGCAATTTACATATTCTTTTTGAACTTTCAACTAACTACTTGTTACCACATTTAAAAAACAAGAGATTTGTAAAGATCTACAATAAGGATTGATTACAAGACTTTATCATAAGAATACTTATAACTACTATATTCTACTTGCAAGTCATTTTATACACATTTGTACTTAAAACGGTATCCTCTTATTTATATTTTAGATCTTCGTTAAAAACAATCAGGATCCTGATCTATCTTTCTTTCAGGTATGAGATTTTTAGGCCGTTGATGCCCTCATTATGGGTGAAACATGTCCCTATATCTAATATGTTAAGAACCACTTCTTAAATTTAAATAAAAAACTCTTATGTATTGAACAAGTGGAATTTATAATCTAGTATTATTATTTGACTAAGTACATTTCAATACAGACCATAACATGAGATTTGTAACATGCAATCCTCAAGTTTGCCGTAAACGCCTTCAATGTGTCTACTAAAAAGAATAGATTTAACCAGCTTATAAGTGTGCCTATCGGTTCTGGTAGCAACCAGAAACCTAGAGAAGCTGGATCCCATTCCTTTACGCTGCACATGTTCCCAGGGGGTTGAACCCCGCAAGGAATCAAAAGTTAAAGGCTTTGGTGCGGTACCACCTTGGGCAGGCCGAAGACATTTCGAAGCCATGACCGAAATAATCCTCCCCAAAGCCACCCACTCTGATCAGGGACCTCCGTAGCTGAACCAAGCAGCCAAGGTAATACCTACTGTACTTAGGTATTGCCCAGGGTCCGATGTTAGACAATGCCTAATACGGAATGACAGGCAATGAGCAGTAGGATTCCTTTCCTCCAATCACCCGCAATAGCATGTACCCCAAAGCATGTACAGAGTAATAAGTATAGATTTTAAAAAATAATTAAAAATATATGTCCTTCTGCCATGTAGCTGTGCAGGGATCTGTGTTAGACGGATACTACTGCGCGAGTAAATGGCACTCCCACCCAAATGGTTTTCCAGGTTCACCGCAATGCTTTTGAGCGTAGTCGCACATGTAAGAGGCCCGTCTCCGAGCAGCACGCACATCAAGAATTCTGTGGCTTGGTTCTAAAAGGGCCAATGTCAAAAAAACCTGTTTTTGAGCTATGGGCATTTGAAGTTTTGCTTATAGTTTTCCAATTATTTTTCCAACAACCAACTTTATACTTCCTTTGTGGAAGTCGCCTTATTAAACTCTATTCTTTTCCATCGTATGCTTTAAAAATTGCCAGGTCTCTAATCTTTATTGGTAATCTTACATTATTGGCAAGGGCTTATTTAATTAAACGTTAACTGTTCGTTTAGTACTTAAGAGAGACCTTGGCCCTTTTAAACATGTTGCAAGCCAGGATAAAACGCGTTTGTATCAGTTAATATATCAATTTCGATAAAAAATGACATTGGCCCTTTTAGAACCAAGCCACAGAATTTTGAATCGGTCCACAACTTACCCTTAAAAAAAAAAAAAAGACCGATGGCCACCAACCTCTTTAGTCACGTTCTATAACAGATAGGGATTACCTGTGAATGTACTCAGCTCCTCCCACCCATAGGGAGCCCAACACGATACCGAACTACAATCCATGTCCGCACCTAGGTTACCCCTTTTAGTCGCCTCTTATGACAGGCAGGGGATACCAGGGGTGTATTCTACATCCGCATCTACCTCCTGGAAGGGGTGTTAACCTTTAGTTCCCTCTTGCAACAGGCAGGGGATACCGTGGGTCTTTTCTTTGCCTGCGTCCCCCACCCACAGGGTGTCTATCAACACTGATAACTAGGGAGTGAATTTTTATGTAATTACATATTTTTTGGAATAAGTTTTAATGCAAGTTACAAAGTTCATTATTCCTATTGTGCATCCCCAAGTGTAAAAACTTAATCTTATTTCACATAAAAACTCACATTTTCATGTTTTTAAAATGTAAATACATATTCTAAGAAAATCTATAATAAGCACATAAATCGGCAATATTTGTTAATCAATAAAATTGAAAATGCTTCCGTGTTATAAAATAATGTTCATATTTTCATTTTACGATTACGGTATCGTTTTAACAGTGCATTTAACATTATGTATCTGAATGCTTCGCCTATTTATAGACTTCCCTCCAGAAGTTCTAAATCTTGCTGGTCACTGGCTACGTTGTTACATTTAGACAGCGATTTGATTTGCTGCACAAGATGTTCCCTTGCATGATGTTATTCCTACTCTCTTTCATGAGTCACCCGCTCGGGTTTTGTTTATAGAATATCAGCGAAAGGCAATCACGGAGAGATAAGGCGACGTAATACTGTTACAACATGGGAGACTGGGAAGAATAATGCCCCATCATTAGGTAGTGGAATTTCATCACTCCTAAGAGTAAGGTTAGCTGTCGGGTCCATATATCATTTTACAAGTAACTAATCTCATTTTGTTCTGTACTGAAGATACAGTAAGTCAAATTCTTTCTTGAATAAAATTATATTTTGTAGTGATTAAATTCTACATGAAATATAAACACTAGTTAGGGACACGTTTCGCCCTAGTTTTGGGCATCTTCAGCCTAATACTAAACTTAAATTAATATCAAATAATAAATACAAAGGTCTTATGCTTATTACGAAGTTTTAGGTGATATTTATATAGTTTACAATATGTAAATTAACTAAATGCCAGAATTTGTGAACAAGGAAGCAATAAAATATTTTGTTTTACAATGACTAGAAAAAGTCTGAAACATCTGGATGAACGTTTATGCACTGTGTACGTATTGGCTAGAGATTGATCACAGCGTGAATTGGAGTTTCTCCAAATGTTTGACTAGAGATTGATCACAGCGTGAATTGGGGCTTCTCCAACTTTATGGATGAACATAAGGTTGAAGGTTTTACAGCTGGTTCGTTCAAAGGTGGTTATGGTCATTATCATAAGTATATTGTTGCAAAACTGGAACCGTGGTTGAAGTCGATCCTGTTGGATTTGAATATTCCTTTAGAAAGAAGAATGGTTGGACGGTAATGTTTAATAGGTTAGTAAGGAGTAGTACGGTTAGTCGCTCAGACGCAACCAGAACAGATGGTTTCAGCTAACATCGACACGACAATTACAGACATCTCATAATTACTCCCAAGGTTGAACAATGCACCAATGGGAACGTTAATCGACAAGAATGGCAAAATATTCAAAAACATATTTTTATCAGATGAGCACTAATGAACAATACCAACAATATGTTTCCAACATACATGCTTTAACCTATTAAACATTACCATCCAACCATGCTTCTTTCTAGAGGAATATTCAAATCCAACATGATCGACTTTAACCACAGTTCCAGTTTTGCAACAATATACTTATGATAATGACCATAACCACCTTTGAACGAACCAGCTGTAAAACCTTCAACCTAACGTTTATCCATAAAGTTGGAGAAGCCCCAATTCACGCTGTGATCAGTCTCTAGTCAAACAGTTGGAGAAACTCCAATTCACGCTGTGATCAATTTCTAGCCAATACGTACACAGTGCATAAACGTTCACCCAGATGTTTCAGACATTTTTTAGTCATTGTAAAATATTTTATTGTTTCCTTGTTCACAAATTCTGGCATTTAGTTAATGTACATATTGTAAACTATGTAAATATCACCTAAAACTTTGTAATAAGCATAAGACCATTGTATTTAGTATTTGATATTAATTTAAGTTTAGTATTAAGTTCCAATGTTAATAGATTTAAGACTTGACCTTAAGATTAGTATTAGGCTGAAGATGCCCAAAACTAGGGTGAAACATGTCCCTAACTAGTGTTTATATTTCATGTAGAATTTAATCACTACAAAATATAATTGTATTGAATAGGTGGACACAGTAATTTTATTCAAGAAAGATTTTTACTCCATATATCATTCCTGCGGTCATGTGATTTTGTATGGATTTCTAAGAAATATTTCTTTCAGTGTCTGCTGTTATTCTTTTTATTGAAACAGTGAATCACCGTAAATGCGTGTGTCGTAACCTGCAAAATAATGCCAAAAGAGAAGTTGAGCACAAGGTCGCGTCTTCAAAAATATGAAGTGGAATTTAAAAGCATTTTCACTACCGATGGAAAAGTATTATTTTACCAACCGTGTGGTAAAGTAACCCAAGTAACCCAGAATTTGTCTGGAAATAAGCATACTGCGGCTGTTTCACGAGTGCATTCGCGACAATTACTAATAGCTGAACCAGCTACTTCAAATGCAGGCCAATCTAAATATTCCCAGTATTATTTAGATGTGTGCAGAGCATTTGTTTGTGCCAACATTCCTCTTGACAAAATAAATAATCTGGGACAGAAATTTCCTAATAAATTACATTAATTTTGGGCCTCCAGATGAATCCACATTAAGGAAAAACTATCTCCCAAAATATTACGAAGAAACTTTACAGAGAACTCTGGCAGTATGTGATAGTGAAAAACTGAGGGTGAGCACTGACAAAACCACTGATTCAAGTGTCAGAAAAGTAGAAAATGTCGTAGTTGGTGTGTTGAAGAATGACAAAACTGCTTGTGAACATTCTTATTTGCTAACGTGTAAAGAAATGCTTGCTGCAAACCATGTCACTGTAGCTAGGTTATTAAATGAAGCCATGCACTTATTTTGGTCATGTATTGCTTTTCCTTACAAACAGTGCAGCTTACATGAAAAAGGCAGCCAAAAGCCTTTCTGCAAGCTTTCCGAAAATGATACACGTAACTTGCGTTGTTCATGCTCTACACAGGTTATGTGAACCTGTGCGGGCTCAGTATCCTCAAGTGGATAAATTAGTGTCTAATGGTAAAAAAATCTTCGTAAAAGCACCCTCAAGAATCGATCTGTTTAAAGAGAAAAACCCGGATCTTGCGCTTCCTCCTCTGCCTATTGTTACGCTGTGGTACACTACGCAGACAATTTCGAAAGTTTTGCATCTGTTGTGAATGCACTAGATCAAAAACGATGCGTAGTCAATTGAGACTCTTCAAGAGATACTGAAAGACAACTCTTTGAAAAATGATTTGGCGTTTATAGCTGACAATCTAAGCTTCTTGTGTAAAACTAGAGACATACTTGGAAAATCCATTAACCTGTTGTCCGAAACAGTGGAGGAAGTGCGCGCTGTTGAAAATAAATTAGATTCACTCCCGGCTTCACAGGTACAAGGACTGTCGAAAGGTCAAATATCAAAATTTGTTCAGGAAAAACAGAAGATTTCAAACAACGTGCCAAATTTCTAATGTATTAGAGGGTGCTCACGTTGGCGGAATTGATGGCGTTAGTGTTGGTGACATTCCTCTCTTTAACTATGCACGTCTGACTTCCTGTGATGTGGAGCGAACGTTTTTGCAGTATAAGGCGTTCTTTAGAGATCATCGGCATGCATTTGTGATGGACAATTTGGAGATTACCTTTGCTGTTCACTGCAATTCTGAGACTACTTCTAGCAACTAATATTCCAGCGTGTGATAGGCGAGTACGAACTGGTACCATTTTTTCAAAGATGATAGGTTGCTACTGCCATATTTAAACAAAACATTAACTTAAAAAAAAAAAAATACCCATTCAGAATATCTATTCTGGCATATAAAAAATTAATATACCATACTGCACGTTTCCATACACAGACACCAATTTGCCTTAAGGAGCACGTTTGGTAGCACCACATTCTAATACAAAACCTTATTTTTTACTAATGGCTTTACGTCGCACAGACACAGATAGGTCTTATGGCGATGATCGGATAGGACAGGGCTAGGAGTTGGAAGGAAGCGGCCATGGCCTTAAGGTACAACCCCAGCATTTGCCTGGTGTGAAAATGGGAAACTATGGAAAACCATCTTCAGGGCTGCCGACAGTGGGATTCGAACCCACTATCTCCCGGATGCAAGCTCACAGCCGTACGCCCCTAACCACACGGCCAACTCGCCCGGTAATAGAACTGTCATGTATAATTCATGTTGCAAATAGAACAATGTTTAGAACATTACTTAGAGAAGATCAAAGTACTGCTTCTTCACTCACAATGAATTTCACAACATTCATTGGTAGCAAAAGGAAGTAACGATTGAGTGAGTATCATTGCCAACTCACAAGCAGTGAAACGAGGAGAGTTGGGCAGTAATGCTTGAAGGGACTGGACATTTTTCCTTCTTTCCTTTCTTTAAGAGAATTTTTTTAATTTTATGATAATGCCACTTTTCCGTACTAATTCCCCCTTTGACCGTAATGCCGTAATCGTGAGCTGAAATTCGTAATAGTTGGCACCTCTGTTTATCTATTCTTTATTCCATGATCGTTTGCATTTCCTCTTTTCAGACTTGAGTGTCACAACATTTCTGCACAACTCTAGTTGCTGCAAGGGTGTGAACATCCATAATGAATAGATAATACTGAAATGAAGTGCAGAAGAACTCATGAAACTACTGTACCATATACATGTCAATAAGGTCACAGAGGCCTTATAAAGGACTGCAATTAGTGCCTAGTTACAGGAGAGATCAAGTGAGATTTGCGCATGCACAGGAGAACTGGCAACTCGAACACTGGTGCAATGTAATGTTCACAGATGAACTGCGCTTTCGCCTAAAGTAATGTGATGAATGTCTGTGGGGTGTCGAGAGCGATACACAGAGGCAGCAGTCCAGGAAGCGGATAAGTTCAGTGCCGGGTCTGTGGTGGTTTGGGGGTGGCATCATTGTCTACGACCAAACAGACCTTGCGGTGATCAGACACAAACAACTGGCTTTAAGTTGCACCGACACAGATAGGTCTTATGGCGACAATGGGATAGGAAAGGGCTAAGATTGGGAAGGAAGCGTCCATGGGCCTAATTAAGCTACAGCCCCAGCATTTGCCAGGAGTGAAAAATGGGAAACCATGGAAAACCATCTTCAGGGCAGCCGAAAGTGAGGTTCGAACCCATCAGACAAACTGTTGCTAGGTACAGTACATAGAAGACAATATGCTGGATTATGTTATGCCCACTGCAGCAGTCATGGGTCCCCAATTTGTGCTGCAACAGGACAATGCAAAGGCATATAGAGCAGCCACCTCCGGCGCTACCATCAAGGAACACTACATTTAAACCATGGAATGACCCGCTATGAGTCCATACCTCATTCCCTTTGAGCACTTAAGAGACACGATAGATTGACAAGTCTGATAGCGCCCAAGAGCCCCTCTGACACTTCAAAAACTTGCAGACGCTCTGGTCAAAGAATCTTCAATCCAGGTAGAGGGGGGTCGAGAAGTATGCCTCATAGATGTGCGACAATAGTAACAGCAAATGGAGGAGATATCAAATACTGAAGGTTCTCTACCCTACTTTATGTGACAGTACTGGATGGCAATTCAACTTTAGTTTATTAAATAGTGATGAACTTCTGTTTGCTGCACCCAAGTATACCATGTGACAAAACAAGCTGTATATTCCTATCAGATGAAGGTTTGAACTGTCTATACTCCGCACGGCCTTACTTCTAAATTGAAGTTTCGCAAAACAAATGAGCATCGCCTTCCCTTTGTTGCCAGCGCGCTACGCCTGCGAGAACAGCTGATGCAATATGACCGCGGTAAACAGCTCTTTTAAATTGTAATACAGTACTCAGAAAAACGAATGAATATGGATTGAAAACAAATTCACAAGAACTACACTTTCTAACAATATCTGGCACTATAAGAGAATATATTATTAACAATAAAAGAGAATGAGGAAATAACACATCATTAACGGCTAATGGCTGGCACAGAAAGGAGGTTATGGCCTACAAAGGGAACACTCTACTGATCTCAGAGTCACTGGAACCCTCCAACAATATGAAAAACACACTAAATATTGAAGGAAAATGCAAAAGATCGCGAACGGTACCGAATACCAAACACGCTGAGCGAGATAGGTTAACCACGTGGCGAATGTAAATATTAGAGTTGGCAACTAAGTTCTGAGATCGTGTTCTGCCGATATAAATCGATATGAATGGCAGCTTGGGATTGGTTGGACGTCTATGCTTCAGCGCATAACCACCAGACAGAGCCAAAATCTGCTAAAACGTCAATTTAGAAGTAGAGCCGTACGGAGTATAGTAACATATCGCTGTATACCAAACTTTTACAACAATGTAAGTGTTCAAAATCTTGTCCCTTTAATTCTTTTGAACTGTATTTACTCATGTATTAGCCCCTCTTTCCCCCCACTTTTACACGAAAGAAGTAGGGGGAGGAGGGGTACAATATGTAATAACCTAAAATTTTGTGCAGGGAACACATGACTTCTAGGCTAAAAAGAGGTATAAATTGTACATATAAACATTCCACACTATTTTTTTTTACAAACTTATGAATGTATTATGAGTTACTGGCTATTTTCGTTGGAAGGCGGTGTTTCTAAATATAAAAAGTTAATAAATGGTCAACACATGACTTACAGACCCACATATAAATATACCAGTTTTAGTTACTCTTATATCACATCATTCGTTCATCTCATAATAATAATAATGATAATAATAATAATAATAATAATAATAATAATAATAATAATAATAATGGCGTATGGCTTCCGGAGAGGCCTGGTGCAGGTCTTTTTCTAGTAGACGGCCTATTAGGCGACCTGCATGTCTGTGAAGATGAGGGATCTACCTAGGATGATTTCTAATGTTGAATACGCCACACACACCCAGCCCCTGAGCCATTGGAATTAACCAATTAAGGTTAAAATCCCCGACCCGGCCGGGAATCGAACCCGGAACCCTCTGAACCGAAGGCCAGTATGCTGACCATTCAGCCAATGAGTCTGACTGTTCATCTCATTAACTTCTAGGATGAGGGTGACTCTCTACGAAGATTAGTCTCACTTCATACCCGACCCTGCAGAAAAAAGGATTAAGGGTATCGTATTGTCGTATTATGCAATATTAATACAAAATAACTTAATGGCCAGTCATTTGGCTCTGTCAGTTGAGCAGTAGGCCTACCACACAGTAAACCTGATCACTGGTTTAATTTGAATTATCGTCGCCTTGTGCTGCCAACTTCCATGCTACCGGCGTGTTGTCATTCCAAATGAAGTTATTTCCACTGCCATGCACTGTCATCAAGAACATTCGGAGATCAAATCTTTTTCAAACTTTTAAAAATAGTTTTGTTCCCGACTATAGAGTCCAAACAGTGAGAATCTATTCACAAATGGTTTCTGGAAATTGTCTCTGTTATTCGCAGTTGGTGTATGTGTAGCAGAAGCCACCTCTTCTGAATAAAGCCATGCTGTAGAAAGCATGCCAACCCACCAGCTGATAAATAGGTTATGTTTTGAGTTGTACTTCCGAATGTAATACTAGTGCATGGAAGCATTCTTTGGATAACTGCGGCTGTTGAAAGCCAGACCTTTATTTTTTAGTATATTTCATGCTTGTTCTTCACATTTATCACATCAGGATTTACCTCAACAGCTCTAATTGTGATAAGAGACCACATTATTTAGGTTAAGTATTCTATAGAGTGTTGTATAGTACCAGAAGTTCCACGATGGAAAGAATAAAAATAAATATCAGGAAACTAGCCACATTTATTGATATCTATCAGTAATGAGTTTTATTACCATAATGTTTAATTTTGTATGTTCATTGTCTCCATTTATTTTATTAACGTGTAGTATGTTTTATTTGGTGTGTCTGAAAATTGTAAAAGTAGTTGGTAACATAAAATCAATATCATTATTTTTACTATATTTGTCAGGTACGTTGGCGAGTAAAACAATCGTTACGATTGGATTTTTAAAAATCACGCTTTAGATCTACTCCTCTCCAAAAATTATATATTGTACCGGTTACGACCTGTACATGCATATTTTTTTTGAGAGTTGATCGTATTTTATCACCACGAGTATTACTCCATGCAAGCCTGGTTTGTTTACATTCAGCAGGACGAGCAAGCAAGCTGAGAACAGCTGTATGCGTGACGTAGCCGCAGGGGCTAGTTAGATCACCCGCCTGTCACGCCACATGCAGCTAGCCTGAACTCGTACGTTCCAGATTCAAGCGTCACACCTTCCGGAACATTCGATGGAGAAAAAATTAAAACTCCCATAATAATTGGGGTAGCGACTTGATCAACATGTCATTTTAAAGGGAATTACATAAACGTCGCAATGCTTGAATTTCAAGAAAATCCATCAAGGGATTCAGGAGATAACCAGCTTCACGGCATATGTGACGTAATGTCCCCAAACCAAATATAAGGAGGGCTCAATATAGCCTGATATCTCAGTCAGTCAGTGACAGTCGAGTAGTCAACGTGGCCCTACTCGCTGCCATTATCGTCGGAAGCTATCTTTGTGTGGTTATAGTATCACTGAGGAACTCTTGAATTCTTCTAAGTCTTTATAAACGAGACTCGTAATATTTACGTGTGTTGAGAAACTCTGAATTTTTCTAAGTCTTTATAAATGGGACTTGTACTATTTACATGTGTTGAGGAATTCTGAATTTTTCTAAGTATTCATAAATAAGACTTGTAATATTTACCGGTGTTGGACTTTAACTTTTCGCCAGTGATTATTCAAAGACTTGTAATCTTTACCAGTGATGGACTCTAAATTTATTCGAAGTTTCCATGAGCATAGACTTTCGATCTTTGCCAGTGATTACTTAAAGACTTGTAATTTTTTTCATCGATGAACTATAACATTATTGAAAGTCTTCATGACCACGGACTCGTCATTTCCATGAGTGTTAAAAGGTGGATTCTTGAAAGTCTTTATGAATTTTGTCTCGTGATTTTACTAGTGATGAGAAAACATGAACTTTGATTTATTCTGCGAGTGACGAAGAGCACATTTACGGAGTTTGCATTGATTCTACCAACCTCATTGTACTTGGGTAATGAGATTACCCTCAACATTGTCAGGAACCAGCGAAGGTCATCACGAGCATCGGGAACTTGAGGCGTATTCCATACAACCAACCTGGATGGTCCGTCCGCATCTTGACGGAGTACTTGGGCATCATCGGGAACGTGTTCCAGCCGGTGCGGCTTGGTTAGCTGGAGACCCGGGCCATTTAAAGGACAATGTGGAAGACAACCCCTATCTACCATGAGGTGATGTGCAATTTAACATGCATTACATGAATAAACTCTTATCAAATCAGATTCAAATTTTTCTTGTAGATAGGACCCTGCCTCCTGTACCAAGCCCTAGCTATTATTCATCCAGTTTAGCCCTGAGAACTATTCCATGCTTGCGTTAAAAATAAATCTTAAAGTCTGGCTCTTTTACTGGTACAATATATTGGGCCGAATTACAAGATATTAAACGATCACTTTGTTAATGATCTCGCCTGCAAAATTAATAGCAACAATTGTGAACATTTCTTAAGTAAAGTAACCTCGTTTCTTCATCCCAAGGTGGGTGCTCTTTTTAGGCTCGCCCCCAATGGAGGGGAGGTGCATGTATCATTTTTACTGTATATCAACCTTCCTGCCATTCTTAAAATCTCTGCCAGCACAGAACCGGGAATCAAACTCAGGCCCCCAAGAACGGCAGCTAATTCTGCTAACCATTATGCTGGTGGACATTCTTAACTACAAAACGCAGACACACAGCATGATTGAATCGTACTTGCAATGAGTGGGTCGGACATTAATTTATTCACGTATTTGTGCGACATCAGAGCTGCAGTAGGCTTATGCTATGGAGGCGGACATTTCTTAACTACAAAACACAAGATGTACTGCACGACTGACGCGTGTTTTCAGTGTGCGGGTTGTATGGACAAAACTATTCACAAATTTGTGTGATGTCATTGGAGCTGCTATAAGGCTTGTACCCGTTTCAAAGCGGAATTGTTCTTCTCCTATGAGTTACGTTTGGGAGTATTGTATGCCAGATTAACTTTCTTCCTTGTCACGAAAAGCCAGGGGGGTATAATACGCGAGGAGGTCTAATACACAAGTAAATACGGTATATTGCATCATCTTGCGTTTGCCATTTCATATCATGAAATTAACTACAGCATCAGAACTTCTCTTTGTAACTTCTCTGATGAAGTAGTTCCACATGTTTGTCAACAGAACAGATGGGAATGACTATGAAATTGTGCCTTTGTTACAAGTCTGTTTTTTTTTTTTTGAGCTGGAAGTACAGAAACGGATGGTATGTCAAAAGTTATGACCCTTGACAGTCCTAGGGCTCAAAAAGAACTCAGTCTAGAACAGTTGCGAGCAAATAGTCCTGTAACTACAACAGACTCACATTAACAATGCCGCTCCCCTCTCCACTCATTCTATACAACACGTCTGCTTCCTTATCAGTCTGAATTTGTTGATCACACATGTTGACAGCTGGCTGCTTTCTCCTTGCCCCAGCAACAAAGCTCACCTCCTGGGCAGCTTGTAGTCTTCTTATTTCCGTTTTCAGCTCCCCAATCTAAGAGAAAGAAAAATACAATAAAATTAACGGCAATAATTTATAACAGCAGCCCAAAGAACTAATTACACAAGTTGTTATTTATACAACAATCCAAGATACAACTAAGCAGATATTAAACAATTTTTAACCTTTATGTTGGCACTAAACAGGTGTACTGCATTAATTTTTAGTTCACTCCAGAACAATGTACATAATTTATCAGTTATAAATACTGTCTAATAACCTGTTATGGTGAAGTGGAAAGTGAATCAATGCAGTAGTGGATATGGAGATCAGTAAAAGAACACAACAAGGCAATTCATTTTACCAGCGTGTGAGGAACTTCATCTGGAAGAAGGAAGTACCAAGGAAGTGTAAAGAAGTGATATATGAAGCAATAACGCATCTAATAAGGATACCGAAGACAATCATGGAAGCTAAGATTGAAGGAAAGAGAACAAGAGGTTGGACTCTACCAAGAACAGCATACTAAGAAGGAACCCGGACTGGCAGGTGACTAGTAGCAATGGTGGTTAGATAGTGGAATATGGAAAGGTGCAATTAACATTCCGACTCACGTAAGGGAAATTAGATGCACTTATCCAATATTGAACCAACACCATTTTACAGATTTCTGGATATCTATTGCAAAATAGGCCTGAACGTATGCAGTTTGTTATGAAAATAGAACCAAGTCCTGCCTGTAATATATCTCCCTCTTAAAAACGTGAACCAACCACAAAAGCAGAATCCTTGTTGCAGTGATTTTCAATTTAAAACCACCTCCACGTGAACAGTTTCCATGTTTGTTTTGTGGAAGTTGTAGCAGTTTAAATATACTTCTTTGTTACCTTTAATAAAACTCCTATTATGGATTGGAGTAGGGCACTTCCATTATTTTGAGACTTTTTTTAATTGAAAAAGTAAATATTGGTAACATGTTATTTACGGTATTACTTTAATGTCAATTTTTTGAAGATTTTGACACTGGCAACATCGATTTGTTTTAAATAGTTTCTTTCGTGCTTGACATGAATTAAATACGCCGTTTTGGGAAACTAAACAAATTGTGAAACTTTGCATCACTTAATGCAGTGAAAAGGTGAGGAATACTTTATAAAGTGCTGTAATTTTAAATTTATCTTAAATTATGAACATTACCGATCATATGAAGGTAATTATTAAAGATATGTTGAGCAAAACGGTTACATTTGGGCATGTTGAAAACAGCAGTAGTCTATGTTACGTTCATCATGAAAAATACACATTTTTCTAGTTTTCATATGAAAGAAACTGAAACAGAAAAGAAAGTCCATGAATGTTACAATAGTATCCCAAAGAAAAACTATGACCATAACACTTTTATCCAAGTTTGTGTTGCAATATAAGTAAATGCTGTGACTAACATAAACTCAAAATTGTAATGAACGTAACCATAGCTCAATGATGATCATTTCTTGAAGTATTTTGTTAGTAAAGCTGTAACTTAGTTTTTTAATCATTATAGTTTATAATTTAAATTATTAGGCCTATTACTGTATTTTGTATGTCCAACCCTTGTCCCGTTTCTCTACGGGGTCTGGTATGAGGCAAGATGAATCTGTCCTGGTGGGTTTTTACGACTGGATGCCCTTTCTGACGTAAACCTCATCAGAAGAGTTAATGAGACGAGATGAAATGAATGAAGTGATATATGATAGTAGGAAGGGAGAGGGTGAAACATGGTGCCGGCACATAGCCTACTCCTGTCGAACAGCACCAAGGGGTCCACTCAAGGCTTAATGTCCCCATCCAATGGACTAATCACCATGAACAGTGTCAAGTGCCCTCATTCCATATGAGCACTGCAGAGAGGTTTTGATTTTAATCCATTAGAAACTGTATACCATCACCTCCTTACCCTGCAGGCCAAATTCCGATGATGAAATTTTTTCGACCAATGGGACACAAACCAGCCAATCATGGCATCAGACTGTTTTAGACCTCAACGCCTTAATGATTATGGCTAGGTCTATTACTGTATTCTTTTATAAATTTTTTTACGAACTTCAAATATAGGCCTACACCTTGGAAGGGGTTAACAGCTGTTAACTGTATTTTTTGTTTCCAACAGCTTCTAAATTATTGCTGTAATTATACTTCCCATAAGTACAAAGGAAAGGAAACAAAGGAGCTGGGCAAAACAGACTGAACAAAGGAAATGGGCAAAACAGACTGAAGACATTAAAATGCAAGACAGGGGAAAAGCAAGGAAAAGAATGCAGGCATTACGGGCCAAGAGGAAAGATTAAATGAAATTTCAGGAAACAAACAAACAAACAAAAAAGATAGAGAAGCAGCACATTTGAGAATGTGTGCTTTTAGACAAAGAATCTACAGAAAATTCTTCACCATCCTTTTCACCACACAAGAACCCAAGATCACTACATCGGTCAGTAAAGCGTTTTATTTAGGCTCTGCTATCGAATCGTAAGAAGAAGCAGGAAGTTGTTTCTTAAACTCCAACAAATTCTTCAACCACAGCGCATAGAAATTCACTGCCTGAAGAGACAGACAGCAACTCAGAACTTTTACCAGAGCAACTATCTCAGCAGCATCCTAGCAGAAAGGATTTAAGACAGTCACTGATCCACAAATAAACAAATATCAGAGAGTTCCAAAGTATTTGCTACTTTATACTTTAAAGAAGGCACATCGACTTTTCATGGAGAAATATGGTGAAATCTATAAAGTAGCACTGTCATTGTTCTGTAGTCTATGCTCCAAAGAAGTTCAGCTCTATGGAACCTGAAATCAGAAGTCTACTACTGCCCATATTGCAAACATTCAATAATAATAATAATTATAACAACAACAACAACAACAACAACGTTATTTGCTTTACGTCCCACTAACTACTCTTTTACAGTTTTCGGAGACACGGTGGTCCCAGAATTTTGTCCCGCAGGAGTTCTTTTACATGCCAGTAAATCTACCGACACGAGGCTGACGTATTTGAGCACCTTCAAATACCACCGGATTGAGCCAGAATCGAACCTGCCAAGTTGGGGTCAGAAGACCAGTGCCTCAACCATCTGAGCCACTCAGCCCAGCCTATGCAAACATTTGGGTGATATTTTGAAGAAATGTAGTCGCTTAAATCTAGATACATCAGTAAAAACATTAGTGAGAAATGTGGTTTGTGATATTAACCATTTGGACTGTATCTCACGTTCTTGCAACAATTGTGAATGCCAACTGGATTCTGTTTCAGAGGGGGATCTCTTAAGGTCAATGAGAGCGAAGGGGAATTCTACGTTATGGTGAAAGAGGTAGGGTGGTGGTGGTGATTACTGTTTTTAAGAGGAAGTACAACTAGGCAACCATCCTCTATATAACACTAATCAGAGGGAAGAAATGGAAGCGATCCGACACTTCGAAAAATGAAGATATCTGCCAAAGAAAGACAAGGGCCACGAAGGGCGTGAAAATGAAAGACTCCCTAGCCCTCGCAAACCTAATAGCGTCGGGGTCAGAAAAAAACAAGAGTTGACCAAGGGAGGTCGGATAGGATAGGTGAAAGTGAGGAGTCTGGCACAAGTAAGTGGAAGCAATGCCAGGACTCAGCTGAGGGCCCCGTGGTCGCCAACCCAGCTTCAAAGTTCAGAGCCCCTGGGGCCCCTTTTAGTCACCTTTTACGACAGGCAGGGTATACCGTGGGTGTTTTTCTACTGCCCCCACCCACAGGGGGCGTGGAAAGATGGAAGAAGTAAAATGAAACATGGCGACTGCATGAAATGAACTACGATCCCAGATTGAAAAAGCATAGTTATAATTTTCTTTTAGTAACATTAACTTACTATACTCCCTGCTCAGGGGGTTAACTACACAACCTCAACCTTCATCGATGGTTTGCTCTATCTTATCACACATAACATTTAGATAACAACATGTAGACAACTATTGTAGTCACAGGAAGAGAATTCCTTATGAGTCGGAAGAACCAAGTTGGAATTTCTTTAATGCTATCCTACAATACGAGGACTTATGCAGCGTATTTTTGGGTGGATTATATGGCATCTCAATTGGAGGACAAGTTTTAAGATTACTCCCGTACCACTGTTGTCTGATTTCCATTGAAAGTGCGTGGAGCCAAGTAAAGGGACATGTGGATCGTAACTAAACTTTCACCCTTGCAGATACAAGAAAACTGTAGCTGAAAGGGATCGAATTAGTAACTCCTCAACAACGGGAAATGAGTGTAAAACACATCTAGATGGAAGAGAAAAGAAAGTAGGACAGAAAACTGGCTAGAATAGGATACCTTCTTTCTTTTATAATTGGCTATACTTACCACCGCCACAGATAGGTCTTATGATGACGATGGGATAGGAAAGGCTTAGGAGTGGGAAGGAAGCGGCTGTGGCCTTAATTAAGGTATAAATATTTGCCTGGTGTGAAAATGGGAAACCATGGAAAACCATCCTCAGGGCTGTCGACAGTGGGGTTCGAACCCACTACCTCTCTGATACAAGCTTAAAGCCGTGCGCTCCTAACCGCACGGCCAACTCACCCGGTAGAATAGGATACCAGTAAACAGACTGTAATAAATGAAAATGCTATGGAGGGGATTGAGTAACCTATCATTTTTCCAGAGACTAAATTGGTGAGCACAATTATGAGCAGTGCTTTTCTTTTTTCTGCCAGTACGCAATACCTTCTTTTTCTCAAGTTTTTTAAAAAGAACTGCTTTGTCAAGCAATTTATTATAAACTAGCTGATGTACCCGTGCTTCGCTACGGGATTCTCAGAAAGACTGACTTTGTGGTTTTCCTAACTGAAATAAACATAGGTCATTACAAAAACGTAAGTATGAATGTAGCGATCAAAAGCAATGCTATCAAATAAAATACTCGATCAAATGGAAAGCCGCACGTTTTATCACTTTTAACGAACAGTGGTGCGGTTAGATTGCGGTGCCAATCTAATAGTCCAAAGTTCCAAAGCTGGGATGACCAGGCCGCAGATTGCCATGAACACTCATCTGCCATTATTTCGCTAAATATGCACACTGTTCCTTCCAATCAGTGCCTCAGAGTAGGGATTGAATAGCCCGAATGCTATGATGATCCAGTGTGTTACGTGCCAGTAGTATCAGAAAATTTGTAAACCAGGGGAATGGCATGCTAAAGAAGAAATTTATCTAACTCCCCAGCTACTTCCCATCAATATTCAGGCAGGCTGTTACTCTGTACGACTGGGCGAGTTGACCGTGTGGTTAGCGGTGCGCAGCTGTGAGCTTGCACCCGAGAGATAGTGGATTCGAACCCCATTGTCGGCAGCGCTGAAGATGGTATTCCGTGGTTTCCCACTTTCACACCAGTCAAATGCTGGGCCTGTGCCTTAATTAAGGCCTAAGGCACTCCTTCGCCATAAAACCCATCTATGTCGGTGCGACACAAATCAAATAAAAATACCCTGTACGCAGCCGTAATCCTATCTACCGGAGATGGGGGACAACAGAAGACACAAAGCACATCACGACAAACAATGGTCAATGTAATGTTATTGTTGATCAATGTTATGAGCTTTCTATATTGTAGGCCTACACATTTAGTTTTCTTTCGACTCTGTGATTTGTAAAATATTTTATACCGTAAACTGTAGTTTCTTATTCTCCGACTTTACATACCGATTTTAATTAAATACGGTTTACCCATTTTCTCGTTACTCGGCGCTGATATGGACTTAGTAACAAAAATCCAAATTCATGAATATCTTTGTGATCATAGCCAGTACGGTAACAATGTATAAGACATGAATAATAGGAAATTTAATACTATATAATCTTAGTTATGTAGCATTCATTAATTACATCTCTAATAAGAAATATTTGAGAATTACATTTTAGGCCTTCCCCTAAACTACCATTTCACTCAGCGCGAATAAAATAATTTACAGCCTAGACTATAGCGACTTATTTCCTGACTTTGTATACCGAGTTTCATCAAGATAGGACTACTAATAACATTTGAGAATTAAATTGTAGGCCTTCCCCTAAACTACCATTTCACTCAGCGTGAGTAAAATGATTTATAGCCTAGATTGTAGAGGCTCGTCCCCCGACTTCACATACCGATTTTCATTACACCACTAATAACATAAATAGTTGAGAATTCAATTTTAGGCCTTCCCCTAAACTACCATTTCACTCAGCGTGAGTAAAATGATTTATAGCCTAGATTGTAGAGGCTCATCCCCCGACTTCACATACCAATTTTCATTAAAATTCTCTTCAACCATTTTCTCGTGATGCGTGTACATACATACATACATACATACATACATACATACAGACAGAAATTACGGAAAAGTGAAAAGTGCATTTTCTTGTTACTATGGATATGACCGATACAGAAATACAATTATTTTCAAATTCTGAGCAATGTACAGACAAAACTCTTATTTTATATATATAGATACTAGCTGATGTACCCATGCTTCGCTACGGGATTCTCAGAAAGACTGACTTGGTTGTTTTCCTAACTGAATTCAACATAGGTCACATTACAAAAACGTCAGTAGGAATGTAGCGATTGAAAGCAATGTTATCATATAAAATACTCGATCAAATAAAAAACCGCACACTTTCTCACTTTCAACGAACAGTACTACGGTGCCGCTCTAACAGTCCAAAGTTCCAGAACTGGAACAACCAGGTCGCAGACTGCCATGAACACTCCTCTGTCATTATTCCATTAAATATGCACACTACTCATTCCAATCAGTGCCTCAGAGTAGGGATTGAATAGCTCGAATGCTATGATAAACCAGTGTGTTACGTACCTGCAGTATCAGAAAATGTATGAACCAGAGGAGTGTCATGCTAAAGAAGAAAGTTTTCCAACTCCCTAGCTATTTCCCGCCAATGTTCAAACAGGCTGTTATACTCGGTACGCAGTAGTAATCCCATCTATCGGAGTTGAGCGGCACGAAGAACATCACAACAAACAATGATCAATGTAAAGTTATTGTTGATCAGTGTTATGCGCTTTGGATATTGTAGGCCTTCTGAAATACCACTCTTATCATAGTCGGTACAGTAAAACTGAATGAAACATAAATGATAGGAAATTGTATTGTCTATAACTTTTGTTATGTAGTACCGTACTTTTCGATAGCACCAATAACATAGGTACCGGTATTTAAAAATTAAATTTCAGGCGCCTTCCCCTAAACTACCATTTCATCTCGGGAAAATAATATTATTTACAGCTTAGACTGTAGTTTCTTATTCCCCGACTCTATATAGCGGTTTTCATTAAATTCTGTTAACACATTTTCTCGTGGCTCAGCGTTGATATGGACTTAGCAACAAAAATACAAAATCATTAATATCTGTGTAATCAGAGCCGGTATGGTAACAATGTATAAGGCATAAATGATTGGAAATTGAATTCTATATTACTTTAGTTATATAGTATTTATCGATAGGACTGCTAATAATATAAATATTCGATAATTAAATTTAAGGCCTTCCCCTAAGCTACCATTTCGCTCAGCGTGATTAAAATGATTTATAGCCTAGATTGTAGCGGCTCATCCCCCGACTTTACATACCGATTTTCATTAAATTCTCTTCAGCCGTTTTCTCGTGATGCGTGTACATACATACATACATACATACATACAGACAGACAGAAATTACGGAAAAATAAAAAGTACATTTTCTTGTTACTATGGACATGACCGATACAGAAATACCATTCTTTTCAAATTCTGAGCAATGTACAGACAAAACTCTTATTTTATATATATAGATTCAAGCAGATGGTACTGTGTTCACAACTGAATTTTCAGTTTTGATTCTCGCAAGTTGGTACCATGCTTAGGCCTATACGTTTCATAGGCTTCACGGGCTGGTAACACAGCCGGAAACAGGAAGTTGTGTTCACTTTTCGAATGTTTCCAATGTCTGACTATCAATTCTATTGCCGATCCGCAACATACAGGTGTTCATGCAAGTTTTGAATAAATATACTGTAATTTAAATCAGAGCAATCATTGCTCAAAATGAGTAAAATAAGTAGGGAGTAGCTTTTAATCAATGAGCAAAATAAGGAAAGCTGAAGAAGTAGAAACTGTAATCTATTTCTGATCCTGTAAAACAAAAAATTAATACCGAAAACACGCGTGGTGAACAGAATCACAAAAACAAGACCGAAGTTTCACGGGGTAAAAAAAAAATTTCTATGAGAGAAAGGAGTGGATAGTGACAAGAGTATACCGGAGCGTATATTAGAAGTTGCTATAGTAGGCACCTAAATGGTAAGTACTGGCACCTTTTCTCCCAGACAAAAAGTACTGATTACGAGTATCTTCTTGATTATTTCTGGTGATGGTTTAAATGTTCTATTATTTTTACAACATGTGACAGGTTATTTGAATTAACTATCAATCTTGTGCTTTCCTGACTTATATTTTTATGAGAGTAGTAATGCAACGTGCATATGGCAGGAGTTGCTATTGTTTACTCCCAGGTTTAGATAGGGTGTACTTCCTGAAGAATTTTATCTTCATTTCACAACTTTGTTTTCTTATCCATACCCAGGCTATCACAAAACAAATTTGTACCACACTACTGAACTTCTCACAATTATGTTCCTAATCTACAAGAACACAAATACAGTGAAACTCGGTTAAGAAGTTCCCGCATAAGAAGTTTTCCCGCCTAAGAAGTGTGATATTCTTGGTCCCTTGATCAGTTGCATTAAGACATATGTATATTTTTCCCGTTTAAAGTGTTCTGTTGTAAATATATTTCCCGCTTAAACAGTTCAGATTTTAGAGCCCCTTGAGATAGAAAACGTCCGCTCAAAACAGCCCGTGGTTAGAACCCTCCAGTCTCCGCGCAAGTTGCACCCTGTGTTAGAACGTGCGCTCGCTCGCGGTGTGCGTCTGGTGTCACGGAACATGTGCGGGCCTGCCACGGCCATATGACGTCACGCTATGACAACACGGACAGCAGATGCTCACTCTCGACTTGTGGAATCGAATCGAACCTATCAGTCAAAATTTCCACTCCACCGTTCCATCTAGCGGAATAAAATCGAACGGGATTCTACGTAAGAAACATAAAGTACGCAATGAATGATTTGATAAAACTTTAATGCAGTAATTTGCGGGCCGCGACAGGGTGAAGTCATTAATCGAGGTGGCCTAAACATTAATTAAAAACCGTAAAGTGCATTTGCCCACAACATTACTGTTAACCTACCACAAAACTGAATATTCTAACCTGTCTGATTTTTCATTCCCTTGCTTATTTCCTTCCAGGCATTCTGTCTTACGTTGTTGCAATAATACTTGTGGGCCTTGCCGTAGAGGAAATTACGTTTTTGAACTAAACTGATAAGATTTTCCGTGTCTATTATTAGTGAGGTGAATAAAAACAACTTCGCGACTCTATGCAGGAAACAGCCGATTTGCCAGCAGCCAGCTGATACACATGCCGCCAAACAGCCGACCGAAAGATCCCGATCGTTTACGAAGTTGAACGAATGTTGATATCCAACTGGGTGTTGAGGGAGGCACATACAGGCATTGCAATACCACGTGTTGGCATAAAATTGAAAGTTATTTTTAATTTTACCTTTATACGAGCTAAACATTGTATTATCGTGTCACTCGTAATTATTACATCGCATTATTAGAACGTAGCACAAGGATGAGGAGACATGAAATAAAATTCTCGCGGGGAAAGAAACTGTTTACGTTTAGATGTGCTATAGCGTTGCTACTGCACCTTTATCTCTCCCACGTAATACACCGGATATATTTCCATGCACTAATTTCTACCAACTTCGAACCTGTGTTTCTTTTCTTCATTACCTACAGCATGAAGAGGATTGAAGCGGGAAAATAAACTCAATACTGGCTTGGCCATGCGGTACTTGTGAAACAGCCAGAAACTACGCCCGTTGCCGTGACAACCAGTAGGAATGCAGGGGCGATTTAGGCCTAGGTTCTAAGAATCTCTTAAGAGTAAGTTGCTAGATTTCCCATTTGCTGCCGTTATCCTTGAAGCAGGTGTCAGGGGTGTGAGGAAGATAGAAAGCACATGCTAACAAACTAGTACACGTCTTGTCTTTGCTTCTTGTAAGCCTAAGCTACGGATTGCCGAGCATAGTGTAGCGTCGTAATTAGTATGAATAGGAGTAGGTGAAGTTAGTTGTACTTGTAATATCAACGTACAAGCTTTTTTTTTTTTTTTTTTTTTAAAGTGAAAACGAGCGCAACTCAGAGGAAAGAGATCAAGCGAAAGGCACTAACAATAAAAGACAAAGTGGAGATTATAAGGAAAGTGGCGTCATCTACACTTTCTCGTGTTGCTTTGGCAAAGGAGCTGGGGGATGCCGCCGTCTACTTTGAACGTTATTATAGCGAAGAAAGAAGAGATCTCTGCTTCTGCAGGGAATACTTCAGCAAATTGTAAGGAAGTTAAATCTGGAAAGTACGATGAAATAGAACAAGTTCTGCTAATATGGTTTAAATAGCAGCGAAGTTTAAACATACCTTTCAGTGGGACTATTGTGCAGGAGAAAGCCTCATGCAAATTAAGGGTACCTTTTACCGCGTCGAGCGGGTGGCTGGAACGCTTTAAAAATCGAGCCGGCCCCGTGGTGTAGGGGTAGCGTGCCTGCCTCTTACACGGAGGCCCCGGGTTCGATTCCCGGCCAGGTCTGGGATTTTTACCTGGACCTGGTTCGAGGTCCACTCAGCCTACGTGATTAGAATTGAGAAACTATCTGACGGTGAGATAGCGGCCCCGGTCTAGAAAGCCAAGAATAACGGCCGAGAGGATTCGTCGTGCTGACCACACGACACCTCGTAATCTGCAGGCCTTCGGGCTGAGCAGCGGTCGCTTGGTAGGCCAAGGCCCTTCAAGGGCTGTAGTGCCATGGGGTTTTTGGTTTTCGCTTACAAAACAATTTGTTGCGAAGCAGAGAGTGTAAGTTTGGAGGGAAGGGAAGTGTGGAAGGACATGGTTCTGCCTGCTAAAATAATCAAACCTTGCAACGTTCTTATATAACTTAATATGTTCTCTTCTCTTATCAAATATATTTATAATATGGTATGTTCAATTATTTTACTTTATCTCTAAAAATATTGTCATGATAATCGAATTTTTATATTGTGGCTTTCTGTAAGCAGTTCTTATATCGGCCTATTTCGGTATTGTTCACAAACAAGGAAATCTGTTGGCTGTGTGTTTCACATGTATTTCAAAGTACAGAATAAGTTTTTGGGTATTACCCCTTTTAAGAAGTTTCCTGCTTAAGAAGTTTTTTTTTTGCAGTCCCTTGAAAAACTTCTTAACAGAGTTTCACTGTATTCACTACCCTACACTGTACAACTGAATACAGAATAAACTTCTAACTTCTGAATGAAATGCAAAATACAAACAAGCTCACTGCATTACTCTGCATCCTTATTGTTAAATGGAAAGTAAAACAAATTTTCTGAAGCTAACAACTTGTCCCCGAAGGTGCGCATTACCCTATGAAATTTAGGAAATTAAGGCCTTTTCCAGTTATCGTGCAACTTTCACTGACCTGCTTACAATGGCAAAGATTCTTATCTGCGTTGTAAATCACATTTTATACACAGGGGGTGACGCAGAGCATTTTTAGGGCTGGGAAAATGTGGTCTACCAAGTGGTAATAACAGAAAATTGAGACATGATAAAAGTGATTTTTTAAATAATAGATTTAATATAATGAGAATTGGGACTTCGAATTTACCACTGCTAAGCAAGAGTGTCTTACTGAGGAATGAACTAATGAGGTTTCACTGTATTATATTTATAAAACCAGTGTTCTCATCACTCGACTCACAAAAAATGTACTGAAAATAAAGGAAAAAGATATACCAGTTTTAAGTAGTATGGTACCTTGGACTTAGCAGCTCCGAGCTTTCGCTCCAAAACTTCAGCATCCTCTTTATACTTCATTTCTTCACGTTCAATTTGATCTTTCAGAAGTTCAGCTTTACTTTTGTAGCCAAGGACTTCAAACTTCAGGTTACGAATTTCAATCTGACAGGCAAGACAGTTAACACATTCATTACCTGTTAAAGAAAATGAAAAGCGATATATCAGCACATTGTAATAGAATATCACACCAATAAGATATCAACTGCACAAGTATTAACCTTTAAACTTCACAAAAGCTACAGAAGAAAAACAGGATTCACAATAATACTAAACACTTTTCAAAGGGACTTACAGTGGAACTTGGATAATTCAAACGTTTTTAATTCAAGTTTGAAACTTTTTGCTTGGTCCCTAGAATTCTGGATTTAAATAAAATTAAAACAATTCTGGATAATTTGAATTTTGTTTTCGTTAATTCAAAGGTTTTACAAATGCACTTGTAAAGAAAATGAATGACTGTACTGTATAACTGTAGTTCACAGTGCATTAGTGTTATCTTTCCAGGAACAGGACAGGGCAGGCAACATTGGAATGTGAGCAGTGTCCTCTCCTCTGCTCCCCGTACTGTTCTGCTTTGTTTGGATTCTGTTGTCACACCCATTTAGTTAAGGCAGAGTCACCTGAGCAGACAAGTGTGCAGTTGGCGAAGTAATTTCCTTATTGTGACATGAAACTGCACTGTTTTGTCAGTTCAGTTTGTTCTTGTTTTGGGTGTACACATTATTTGAGAACTTAGGCAATTTCTTCAAAGTCACAATAATGAGATTCCATTTTTCAAATGTTAAATAAATTGGAATCATACTGAGGAAAAAAAAAATATACAGCAAGCAAGTAAAAATGTTTGAAGAAATTGTAAACACACTACAGTGGTATACCGCTGAATACAGTAAATTCGTGAAATAAATTTTGTACAGAATATATTATCTAATCACGAAGTGCTATTTTTTCCATACCCTATTAAGATACAGATTCAACTTGATTTATTTTTTTATAGTTAAAAATTTTCTCTGGTCCTTTCGACTTCGAATTATTCAAGTTCCAGTGTATAAGCAGGGGGAGAAAGAGAAAATTATAGTAAATACAACAGGTTGAACTTGTTTATGTTGAGTCTACTTTGTAAGGCATGTAATGAAAATTGTTGCAGAAAAATTATGAAATTAATGGACATGCCCATAGTCAGTTCTTGGAAACATTATTATCAATCTCTGGTAATAAATACTAAGCAATAGTATAGCACAAATAAAAATTTAAATACCATACCTTTCTCGGTGTTAATTCCTACAGAAACCATTGATCTGCCCAATGCACCCTTTTGATGCTCTAACTGCCTTCTCAGCTCAGCAACTTGTTCCTCTAGATTTTTAATACGTAATTTTGCTGAGGAACCAATATGGTAGGGTGAACATTTGCTTCCAACACGAGTTATTATATCACCCTGACGTTTGTAGCCAAGATCAGAGAACTGCTTTTCAGCTAGACGTAAATTTGCAATGACTTCTTCACGTTCTGCAAGCCATTTTTCTGCAGTCTGCAACTTCTCACTTGCTGTTGATACTTCATCTAGCTGCTTCTTTGCTAGTGTTAAAGCTGCCACTTCTGCATCCAGTTCTTCCTGAAGTCTGACCTTTTCAGAATGCAGATTTTCTGCTCGTTCCTTTTCCTGTTTGATGGCAATTGACAGGTTTTCAACCTTTTTTTCCAACTGATATATTTCCACTTCATAATTACGCATTTCCTGAATGGTTTCTTCGTGCTTAGTTGTTTCAAAATATAGCTTGTTATTTAATCTTCTATTCTTTAGATCCTGTTTTGCTAGTTTATCAGTTAGCAAAGTTACAAGTGGAATTAAGTTTCTGGGAAAATCAGTTTCTGATATGCCAATAATTTGTTCATAAATTCCTATCAAATTTGGCTCTGTAGTCATTTCCAAATACTGAGCTTTGATTTTAATTTCTTCCTTAAAAGATTTCCAGTTTGAAGATTCTGTAAGTTCCTTAGAACTAATTTCAATATTAGTTTGTAATTTATGGACTGTTTCTGAAAGATTCTTGCATGTTTCCTTCTGGGATTCAATATCTGATTTTAGAAAGACAATTTGCTTCTGCAATGCCTCATTTTCCTGTCTTAAGAGGATATTTTCATCTTTAAGCTTTAATTCATGATTTTCTCTACAAAACTGTAGTCTTTTGATCAATGCAGATATGCAGGATATGGTATCAGTATTAGAGTAAAATTCAGAATAAGATGACAGCAGAGTATTAATTTTTGCATTATCATCTTCCATAGCGTGAAGGATGGCAGATTTACAATTCAGTGACTCTTTCAAAGCCTTTATTTCAAATTGCTTGCTGTTGACAGTCTCTTCCATTTCAGCTTGGACATTATTTAGAGCTTTCATTAAATCATCATTGTTCTCTTTCAACTTTTCAATTTCTGAATTCAAGGACTCTAGATTTTCCTTCATTATTGTGTTTTCCTCTTTTAATTCATTTAATGTTTTATTCAGTTTTGAATTTTCAATGGTACAATTTTTCAATGCTTTGAATTTTTGGAATAGAAACTTAACAGCTAAAACTAAATCTTCAGCAGAGTTTTGGTCAGACATCTCATAGTCACTGGAAGCCTCCTTTTCAAAATCGTGCAGGTCTCTTTTAAGTGCGCCCAACTCTTTTTTCAAGATTTGTATGCAATTAATTTCATTTTCAGCAATCTGTCTGTTTTTGGTTTCTCTTTGTGTTTCAAAAAGCTTATCTTTCTTATCTTGAACATCATACTTTAATTCAACAATTTCTTTCTTCATGTCTTCATTTTCCTTCCTCACTTTAGCAAATTCTATTTCTAATTTGAATTTATCTTCATTCAATTTCTGAGCAGTATGGAGTTTCTCTAAAACAACAGTAAATGCAGTAACTATATTATTCTGATGATTCAAACCAGGTTCCACGGCTGAGAGTTCGAAGATCTTTCTGGTATCAATCTCTAATTTTTCTACACACTCTGAGTAACGACTTACTTCTTCTTCTAACATTTTCACCTTTTCTTGCTGACTACTTAGAACATTCTGCAAATAATTACATTCTTCCTTCTTTCCTTGAAGATCTAAATTTAAACATTCAAGACGTTTCTGAAGAGCTATGCTCTCCTGTTTGAAAAAGCTCCTTTCTTCTTCTAACTTATTGATTCTCTCTGTAAAATGCTTCGAAGGGATAAAATTCTTGACAAGTACTTTAACAGCATTCACAGTACCGTTACCAAGATCCAGTTCAGGAACAGATAACAAGAGTTCACTAATATCTTTGTCTACCTTTTCCATTTCCTTTACAATTTGCAATTTCGCATTTAGGATATCTTTTAGACGTTGTCCATCCTTCCTAAAGCATGTGTGTTTCACAGCTAAATCACTGTTCACTTCGTCGTTGACAGGATACAACATTAATTCCATCTCTCTGATATCTGATTTCAATACTGTCATTTCTTTTCTAAGAGAATCATTTTCAGCACGTAAGCCAGACACTTGTTCTGTTATTTCCCATGACCTCCGAAGATTTTTAATTAACATATCAACAGAGGAAACTATATCAATAGGCCTATCAAGTTCTGTAACAGAAGCCAACAATTCTCTAATTTTGTTCATGTCCTCCTCTAATTTGTTTAGTAATGTCATTTTGATGGCCATTCTTTCTGTTACATCTTCCTTCCATTCAGTATTATTTGTATGTTCTTCACCTTTTAACTCATGAGCAACTTTTACCACAGGTTTGTTTCCTCGTTCAGAAACGTTCACATTCAACAGCAAGGAATGGCTGTTATTCTCCTTAGTATTGCTCACTAGTTCTGGATTTTCACTTATTGCATTCTCCATTGCCTTTAGTTCTTTCTTAGTCTCTTCCATGTCTAACAGGCTATCAAGATGCTTTTTTAGTAATTCATTCTGCTGTTTCATGCAATCTAACTGTTCAGTTAATATGCAAATTTTATTATCATACTCTTTCACAGCAATCAGTCTCTGCATGAAAGATCTTATAACTACTGCTAGATTACTCTCAGTATCAATTTCAGAAGCTATTTCAAAAACTTTAGCACTGTCAACATTCATCTTCTGAACTGAGTATGTTAAATGGCATTTGTCTAAAGAGTCCCCACAGAATGAATAACTGCTATCTCTACTTTGTACCGCATATCCAATATCTTCTTTCTCACTTTCCAAGTTCTGCTCATTTTTCAGAACACTTTCAAAGCATTTCTTTACCTCATTATCTCCCTCAAAAATTTCCTTCAAACAGTCTTTCCATTTGAAATCCTTGACACTCCGTGGGTTTTGAATGTTAGCAATAAGCACATTAACAGCTTGAAGAACATCATGACCAGAATGAACATTTAATTCAGGGACAGCAGATAGAATCTTGAGCAGTTTGTCGAATATTACTTCAAAAGTTTTGTGACTGGATAACTTGCAGTTGAGCTGTTCAATTTCTTTTCTTGCACCCACTAGATCATCCTTGACTGAATTCAAATGAAACATCTTTTTCTCAACTTCTCCAGTAAGAATATCCTTTGCTACTTTCACATCATCATAAGCAGAAAGTAAATTCTTATATTCTTCTTCCTTTTCCAAAAGTTCAGATTCCAAACATTCCAAACGAGATGTCAGTCTGTTTTTTTCTTCAATAAGCATCTCACGTTGCTGAATTTGAAAGCCCAATACTTCTTCTTCTTTCTGAATGATACAGGAACAGAAAGTTTTTAGAAGTTCAGAAAGTTGATATTCTTCTAAAGAATCTTGTTCAAACTTGGAGTCCAAAGCAAGGATTTCGCTCATCAAGTGTTTCCTATGTTCAACCATTTCAATCAGTTTATTCTTCATGGTGTTATTCTCATGCTGAAGATCCTTTACTCTTTCACTCTCCTCACCTAACTTTTTAGAAAGATTTGAGAGTTCCTCTTCTAAGAGATGAATAGGTCTGTTATTCTCATCAGTTTGTCCCTGTGATAGTTCCCAGTTATCTTGAACCAACAAAGATGACTTTGAGGTTAACTGTTTCTCTTCGAAAGGAGAACAATTTTCTTCTTTTAATCCTTTAGGTTTCTGATTATCAGCAGCAGCAGCCTCTACTGATATATGCTCGTTCGAAACACTTACTTCATTCTTCTCAGGCACAACAGCCTCCTGATTTACAATTTTAGCTTTTGTATCAAAGACATGTCTACTAGTTATTTCTCCAAGTAGGCTTTTGAGCTGCTCTTCTAGTTGAAGAATTTCCTGTTCCTTCTCTTCGGTAACAGTAGACTTCTTTGTTATTTCTTCCTCCAACTTGTTAATTTCCTGCATCCTATGAGCCAGATCAGTCTTAAGTGAAGTAACCAGCTCATTCAAGAAAGCAATTTCATTGTTTTTATCACAAAGAATAGTCTTCAGATTATTAATTTCAACTTCAGGGTTATTTACACAGTCATTATTGATCAGGGTTGAAAGAAATGATACCTGTTCTTTCAAAACGTTAATGGCTTGGTCCTTCTCTTTACCAACAGCACACAACTGGGCTATTTCTTCTTGCAATCTGAGCGTTTTCTGCTTTTCAGTAGAGACTACAGCATGAAGTGATGATAATTTATCTTTTAATGAAAGAATTTCTGTATCGTTCAGTGAAACAACACTGAGGTTAGCATTTCCAGCTTCCAGTTCCTTCATACTCTCACTATATACAGACAGCTGCCCTTCCAAGTCTACAATTATATGTTCCCTGTCTTCACGAACAGCAGAAGATTGAGCAACTTCTTCCTTTAATCTGCCAAGTTCCTGCTTCTTAGTAACAGCTTTAGTGTTTAAGATAACCATTTGCTCTTTTAGTGCAATATTTTCATTTTGTTTGTTTGAAACAATGTTCTTCAGATCCACAATTCCAGCTTCAAGTGAAGACATCTCTGACAATTTTTCTTCAAGGTTCTGCACTAACTTTTCCTTTTCAGAAACAGCAGCAGACCACTGAGCTATTTCTTCTAGTAATCTGTTTGCTTTCTGCTTTTCATTAGTTACTTCAGTATCAAGTGAAGATATTTTCTCTTTTAAAGCCAGAATTTCTGTATCTTTCTGTGAAACAGCATTAATTAAGTTAGCGATTCTAGCTTCCAGTTCCTTTACAGTCTCACAAGAGACAGACAGCTGTTCTTTCAGTCCAATAATTATACATTCCTTTTCTGCAGTAATAGAACAATATTGAACAACCTCTTTCTTTAATCTGCCTAGTTCCTGTTTCTCACTTGTACTTTTGGTATGTAAAATAGATATTTGTTCCTGCAGTGAAATACTTTCCTTATCTTTCTCTGAGATAATGGTTTTCAGATTTGAAATTTCACATTCCAGGTCATGTACAAATTTATTGTCTCTTGTGGAAGAATTCCTAAGCTCCACTTCCAAATCAGAAATCTTCTGCTCCTTCCCTTTAATAACAGTGACCATCTGAGCTAATTCCTCCTCTAACCTACTAATCTCCTCATTTCTAGTAGTCATATCTAAAGTAAGTGATCTTGTATGCTCTTCAAATGATTGAATTTTCTTGTTTCTCTCAGAAAGAATATTCTTTAGGCTGTCAATTTCAAATTCAAGTTTATTTACAGTTTCACTGGAGACTAAAACCAAAGACAATTGTTCTTCCAGGCCTTTAATAGTTTCATTCCTCCCTTCAACAATATTACACAATTGTGTTATTTCTTCTTGTAGCCTGTCAGTTTTCTGCATTTTAGAAGTCATATCAGTGCTAACAGACAATATTTTCTCTTTTAAGGAGTTTATTTCAGAATCTTTGTGTGATAGAGTATTATTCAGGCTAAGAAGTCTAGCCTCCAGTTCCTTACCATTTTCACAGGAGAGAGATAATTGTTCTTTCAGCCTTCCAATAATACATTCCTTTTCATTAGCAAGAGTAGACCACTGGGCAACTTCTTCTTTTAATCTAGTAAGTTCCCCTTTATCACAAGAGAGAGATAGCTGTTCATTTAGGTCTTTAATAATATGATCCTTTCCTTCAGTAAGAGCAGACAACTGGGCAACTTCTTCCTTTAACCTGTACAGATCTTCCATATCACACGAGTGTGATAGTTGTTTTTTCAGCCCTACAATAATAAGATCCTTTTCTTCAGCAATAGAAGACCACTGGGCAACTTCTTGTTTTAATCTGCAAAGATCTTCTTTGCCACAGGAGTGTGCTAGCTGTTCCTTCAGGTCTACAATTATATGTTCCTTCTCTGCAGAAAGGGCAGATAACAAGGCAACTTCTTCCTTTAAGCTGCAATGACCCTCCTTACCACAGGAGAGAGATAGCTGTTCTTTCAGGCCCATAATAACAAGTTCCTTTTCTTCAGCAAGAGCAGAAAAATGGATAACTTCTTCCTTTAATCTGCAAAGATCTTCCTTACCACAGAAGAGCGATAGCTGTTCTTTCAGGCCAACAATAATATGTTCCTTTTCTTCAGCAAGAGCAGACATCTGGGCAATTTCTTCCTTTAACCTGCAAACAACTTCCTTGTCATAGGACAGCGATAGCTGTTCCTTCAGGCTTACAATTGTATGTTCCTTTTCTTCAGCAAGAGCAGACAACTGGGCAACTTCTTCCTTTAATCTGCAAACATCCTCCTTACGACAGGAGAAAGACAGCTGTTCTTTCAATCCTTCAATAATATGATCCTTTTCTTCAGCAACAGAAGACCAATGGGCAACTTCTTCTTTTAGCCTGCAAAGATTCTCATCACAGTCGAGTGATAGCTGTTCTTTCAGGTGTACAATAATCTGTTCTTTTTCTTTGGCACAAGCAGACCACTGGGCAACTTCTTCCTTTAATCTGTAAAGCTCCTCCTTGCCACAAGAGACAGATAGCTGTTCTTTCAGCCCTTCATTAATATGCTCCTTTTCTTCAGCAATGGAGGACAAATGGGCAACTTCTTCTTTTAATCTGCAAAGATCTTCCTTACTACAGGAGAGTGATAGCTGTTCTTTCAGGTCTAGAATAGTATTGTCCTTTTCTGCAGTGAGAGCAGACAACTGGGCAATTTCTTCCCTTAACCTGCAAAGATCCTCCTTATCAGAGGAGAGAGAGAGTTGTTCTTTCAGGCCTACAATAAGATGTTCCTTTTCTTCAGCAAGAGCAGACAACTGGGCAGCTTCTTCCTTTAGTCTACAAAGATCCTCCCTACCACAGGCCATTGATAGCTGCTCTTTCAGGCCTACAATAATGTGTTCCTTTTCTTCAGCAAGAGCAGACAACTGGGCAACTTCTTCCTTTAACCTGCAAAGATCTTCCTTATCAGAGGAGAGAGATAGCTGTTCTTTCAGGCCTAAAATAATATGTTCCTTTTCTTCAGCAAGAGCAGACAACTGGGCAACTTCTTCCTTTAGTCTACAAAGATCCTCCCTACCACAGGCCATTGATAGCTGCTCTTTCAGGCCTACAATAATGCGTTCCTTTTCTTCAGCAAGAGCAGACAACTGGGCAATTTCTTCCTTTAACCTGCAAAGATCCTCCTTATCAGAGGAGAGAGATAGCTGTTCTTTCAGGCCTACAATAATATGTTCCTTTTCTTCAGCAAGAGCAGACAACTGGGCAACTTCTTCCTTTAGTCTACAAAGATCCTCCCTACCACAGGTCATTGATAGCTGCTCTTTCAGGCCTACAATAATGCGTTCCTTTTCTTCAGCAAGAGCAGACAACTGGGCAATTTCTTCCCTTAACCTGCAAAGATCCTCCTTATCAGAGGAGAGAGATAGCTGTTCTTTCAGGCCTACAATAATATGTTCCTTTTCTTCAGCAAGAGCAGACAACTGGGCAATTTCTTCCTTTAACCTGCAAACAACTTCCTTGTCATAGGACAGTGATAGCTGTTCCTTCAGGTTTACAATTGTATGTTCCTTTTCTTCAGCAAGAGCAGACAACTGGGCAACTTCTTCCTTTAATCTGCAAACATCCTCCTTACCACAGGAGAAAGACAGCTGTTCTTTCAATCCTTCAATAATATGATCCTTTTCTTCAGCAACAGAAGACCAATGGGCAACTTCTTCGTTTAACCTGCAAAGATTCTCACCACAGGAGAGTGATAGCTGTTCTTTCAGGTGTACAATAATCTGTTCTTTTTCTTTGGCACAAGCAGACCACTGGGCAACTTCTTCCTTTAATCTGTAAAGCTCCTCCTTGCCACAAGAGATAGATAGCTGTTCTTTCAGCCCTTCATTAATATGCTCCTTTTCTTCAGCAATGGAGGACAACTGGGCAACTTCTTCTTTTAATCTGCAAAGATCTTCCTTACTACAGGAGAGTGATAACTGTTCTTTCAGGCCAATAATAATGTGTTCCTTTTCTTCAGCAAGAGCCGACAATTGGGTATTTTTTTCCTTCAACCTGCAAACATCTTCCTTGTCATAGAACAGTGATAGCTGTTTCTTCAGGCCTACAATAATATGTTCCTTTTCTTCAGCAAGAGCAGACAACTGGGCAACTTCTTCCTTTAACCTGCAAACATCTTCCTTGTCATAGGACAGTGATAGCTGTTGTTTCAGGCCTACAATAATATGTTCCTTTTCTTCAGCAAGAGCAGACAACTGGGCAACTTCTTCCTTCAGTCTCCAAAGATCTTCCTTACCACAGGCCATTGATAGCTGCTCTTTCGGGCCTACAATAATGTGTTCCTTTTCTTCAGCAAGATCACACCACTGAGTAACTTCTTCCTTTAACCTGCAAAGATCCTCTTTGTCACAGGAGAGAGATAGCTGTTCTTTCAGGCCAATAATAATGTGTTCCTTTTCTTCAGCAAGAGCCGACAATTGGGTATTTTCTTCCTTTAACCTGCAAACATCTTCCTTGTCATAGGACAGTGATAGCTGTTTCTTCAGGCCTACAATAATATGTTCCTTTTCTTCAGCAAGAGCAGACAACAGGGCAACTTCTTCCTTTAACCTGCAAACATCTTCCTTGTCATAGGACAGTGATAGCTGTTGTTTCAGGCCAACAATAATACGTTCCTTTTCTTCAGCAAGAGCAGACAACTGGGCAACTTCTTCCTTCAGTCTCCAAAGATCGTCCCTACCACAGACCATTGATAGCTGTTCTTTCAGGCCTACAATAATTTGTTCCTTTTCTTCAGCAAGAGCACACCACTGAGTAACTTCTTCCTTTAATCTACAAAGTTCCTCGTTATCACAAGAGACATGCAGCTGTTTCTTCAGTTCTAGAATAATATTGTCCTTTTCTACAGTGAGAGCAGACAACTGGGCAGTTTCTTCCTTTAACCTGCAAAGATTCTCATCACAGGAGAGTGATAGTTCTTTCAGGCCTATGATAATCTGTTCCTTTTCTTTGGCATAAGCAGACCAATGGGCTACTTCTTCCTTTAATGTGCAAAGCTCCTCCTGGCCACAAGAGACAGATAGTTGTTCTTTCAGCCCTTCAATAATATGCTCCTTTTCTTCAGCAATGGAGGACAACTGGGCAACTTCTTCTTTTAATCTGCAAAGATCTTCCTTACTACAGGAGAGTGACAGCTGTTCTTTCAGGTCTAGAATAGTATTGTCCTTTTCGTTCGTGAGAGCAGACAACTGGACTTCTTCCTTTAACCTGCAAAGATCATCTTTAGCACAGGAGAGTGATAGCTGTTCTTTCAGGCCAATAATAATGTGTTCCTTTTCTTCAGCAAGAGCCGACAATTGGGTATTTTTTTCCTTCAACCTGCAAACATCTTCCTTGTCATAGAACAGTGATAGCTGTTTCTTCAGGCCTACAATAATATGTTCCTTTCCTTCAGCAAGAGCCGACAACTGGGCAACTTCTTCCTTTAACCTGCAAACATCTTCCTTGTCATAGGACAATGATAGCTGCTCCTTCAGGCCTACAATAATATGTTCCTTTTCTTCAGCAAGAGCAGACAACTGGGCAACTTCTTCCTTTAATCTGCAAACATCCTCCCTACCAGAGGAGAAAGACAGCTGGTCTTTAAGCCCTTCAATAATATGCTCCTTTTCTTCAGCAATGGAGGACAACTGGGCAACTTCTTCTTTTAATCTGCAAAGATCTTCCTTACCACAGGAGAGTGATAGCTGTTCTTTCAGATCTAGAATAGTATTGTCCTTTTCTGCAGTGAGAGCAGACAACTGGGCAATTTCTTCCTTTAACCTGCAAAGATCCTCTTTATCAGAGGATAGAGAGAGTTGTTCTTTCAGGCCTACAATAAGATGTTCCTTTTCTTCAGCAAGAGCAGACAACTGGGCAGCTTCTTCCTTTAGTCTACAAAGATCCTCCCTACCACAGGCCATTGATAGCTGCTCTTTCAGGCCTACAATAATGTGTTCCTTTTCTTCAGCAAGAGCAGACAACTGGGCAACTTCTTCCTTTAACCTGCAAAGATCCTCCTTATCAGAGGAGAGAGATAGCTGTTCTTTCAGGCCTACAATAATATGTTCCTTTTCTTCAGCAAGAGCAGACAACTGGGCAACTTCTTCCTTTAATCTGTAAAGCTCCTCCTTGCCACAAGAGACAGATAGCTGTTCTTTCAGCCCTTCAATAATATGCTCCTTTTCTTCAGCAATGGAGGATAACTGGGCAATTTCTTCCCTTAACCTGCAAAGATCTTCCTTACCACAGGTGAGTGATAGCTGTTCTTTCAGGCCTACAATAATATGTTCCTTTTCTTCAGCAAGAGCAGACAACTGGACAACTTCTTCCTTTAGCCTGCAAAGACCATCCCTACCACACGACATTGATAGCTGTTCATTCAGGCCTTCAATAATGTGTTCCTTTTCTTCAGCAAGAGCAGACAACTGAGTAACTTCTTCTTTTAATCTACAAAGTTCCTCATTATCACAAGAGACATATTGCTGTTTCTTCAGTTGTAGAATAATATTGTCCTTTTCTACAGTGAGAGCAGACAACTGGGCAACTTCTTCCTTTAACCGGCAAAGATTCTCATCACAGGAGAGTGATAGCTGTTCTTTCAGGCCTACAATAATCTGTTCTTTTTCTTTGGCACAAGCAGACCACTGGGCAACTTCTTCCTTTAATCTGCAAAGATCTTCCCTACCACAGGAGACAGACAGCTGTTCTTTCAGGTCTAGAATAGTATTGTCCTTTTCTGCAGTGAGAGCAGACAATTGGGCAATGTCTTCCTTTAACCTGCAAAGATCCTCTTTATCACAGGAGAGATATAGCTGTTCTTTCAAGCCAACAATAACGTGTTCCCTTTCTTCAGCAAGAGCAGACAACTGGGCAACTTCTTCCTTTAATCTGCAAAGATCCTCCTTATCACAGGAGACAGACAGCTGTTCTTTCAACCTTTCAATAATACGTTCTTTTTCTTCAGCAAGAGCAGACAACTGGGCAACTTCTTCCTTTAATCTACAAAGATCCTCCTTACCACAGGAGATGGATAGCTGTTGTTTCAACCCTTCAATAATACACTCCTTTTCTTCAGCAACAGAAGACCAATGGGCAACTTCCTCCTTTAACCTGCAAGGATTCTCATCACAGGAGAGTGATAGCTGTTCTTTCAACCCTTCAATAATATGCTCCTTTTCTTCAGCAATAGAAGACCAATGGGCAACTTCTTCCTTTAACCTGCAAAGATTCTCATCACAGGAGAGTGATAGCTGTTCTTTCAGGCCTACAATAATCTGTTCTTTTTCTTTTGCACAAGCAGACCACTGGGCAACTTCTTCCTTTAATCTGCAAAGCTCCTCCTCGTCACAAGAGACAGATAGCTGTACTTTCAGCCCTTCAATAATAATCTCCTTTTCTTCAGCAATGGAGGACAACTGGGCAACTTCTTCCTTTAATCTGCAAAGATCTTCCCTACCACGGGAGACAGAGAGCTGTTCTTTCAGTTCTAGAATAGTATTGTCCTTTTCTGCAGAGAGAGCAGACAACTGGGCAACTTCTTCCTTTAATCTGCAAAGATCTTCCCTACCACAGGAGACAGAGAGCTGTTCTTTCAGTTCTAGAATAGTATTGTCCTTTTCTGCAGTGAGAGCAGACAATTGGGCAATGTCCTCCCTTAACCTGCAAAGATCCTCTTTATCACAGGAGAGCGATAGCTGTTCTTTCAAGCCAACAATAATGTGTTCCCTTTCTTCAGCAAGAGCAGACAACTGGGCAACTTGTTTCTTTAACCTGCAAACATCCTCCTTGTCATAGGTGAGTGATAGCTGTTCCTTCAGGCCTACAATTATATGTTCCTTTTCTTCAACAAGAGCAGACAACTGGGCAACTTCTTCCTTTAATCTACAAAGATCCTCCTTACCACAGGAGACGGATAGCTGTTGTTTCAATCCTTCAATAATACACTCCTTTTCTTCAGCAATAGAAGACCATTGGTCAACTTCCTCCTTCAACCTGCAAAGATTCTCATCACAGGAGAGTGATAGCTGTTCTTTCAACCCTTCAATAATATGCTCCTTTTCTTCAGCAATAGAAGACCAATGGGCAACTTCTTCGTTTAACCTGCAAAGATTCTCATCACAGGAGAGTGATAGCTGTTCTTTCAGGCCTACAATAATCTGTTCTTTTTCTTTTGCACAAGGAGACCACTGGGCAACTTCTTCCTTTAACCTGGAAAGTTCCTTGTCATATGAGACATATAACTGTTCTTTCAGCCCTTCAATAATTTGCACCTTTTCATCAGCAATAGAAGACAACTGGGCAACTTCTTCTTTCAATCTGCAATAATCCTTACCATAGGGGTGTGATAGGTGCTGTTTTAGGTCTAGAATAATTTTGTCTTTTTTTTCAGTAAGAGTAGACAACTGAACATATTCTTCCTTTAGACTGCAAAAATCTTCCTTACCACAGGAACAGTTCTGCTCCTTGTCATTAATAACAATTGAATGATGAGTTTTTTCTTCTTGCGACCTGTCTAAATCATCTTGTGAACTATAATTCTCTCCTTCCTGACCATCATAATTACAAGTTGTTGTCTGAACTACTTCCATGCTGTCTAGAATAGCATTAGTGACTTTGTTTTCTACTTCAGATTCAGTATCAGTAGTCATTACGAATGAAGACACTTTTACCAATTGCCTTTCAAGACTAAGAATCGTCTGTGCTTTTTCATCCAATAACCTATCAAGTTCTTGTTTATGATCTTTAGCATTCACGCTTAGTGATGATAGTTTATCTTTAAGTGTAGTAAGTTCCTTATTCTTTTTGGAAATAACTTCCTTTAGACCAATAACTTCATGTTCCAGTTCAGCAGCAGCAGAAGAGGAGACTGAAGACATTTGCAATACATGTTCTTCTAAATCAAAAATCTTCTGATCTCTCTCTTTAATAGCAGTGCAATGATTTGTTATTTCACCCTGCAACACAGAAATCTTCTCAATCAGACTTTCAGCAAGAGTATCCTCTGAGATCTGATTCTGGAGGGTGAGAATTTCTTTGTTTTTATCAGAAATAACATTCTTCAGATTTGCAATTTCATTTTCCATTTCAGTTATGGTTTCAGCAGTAGTAGATACCGAAGATGCACGCACTAACCGTTCTTCAAGATCAATAATTCTTTGATCCTTCTCTTTGGTCATCAAAGAAAGATGGGATATTTCTTCTGACAATGTAGAAACCTGCAGTTTCTCATCACTAACACTAATATTTGGTACCGTCATTTTCTCCTGAAGGTAAATAAGTGTTTCAGTCTTTTCAGAAATAATATTCTTTAGATTGGAAATTTCATTTTCCAGTTTATTGATAGTTTCAGCTGCAGTAGCTATAGTGCAGGATGAATGCAGTAATTTTTCTTCAAGCTCAATAATTTTCTGTTCCTTCTCAGCTAAAGAACAGTGAGTAACTTCTTCCTGTAGATTGCGAATTTTGCACTTTTCATCAGTTGCCTTGGTATTAAGAAGTGAAACCTGCTCCTCAAGATCTACTATCAATTTATTCTTCTCACATACCATACTTTCTAAATCAGCTATTTTAGTTTTCAAATCATCTACAAATTCTGTGTTGGAAGGCATAGAAGTCAACTGCTCTTCCAAGTTACAAATTCTTTGCTCCCTTTCGGCTATTTCATCTTGTAGCATAATTTTCTCGCTGCTAAAATTAGTATTTAGTAACAATATTTGGTCTTGAAGTGCAATAATTTCTTTGTTCTTCTCAAGCAGACTTGTATTTAATCTCTTCAATTCATTATTTACAATTTCCGTGGCACCTGAATCAGACAGGAAACATGACAATTGATTTTCTAGTTGAAGAATCATCTTGTCCTTATCTTTAATAATTACAGAACTCTGATGTACTAACTCCTGAAGTCTGACTAGTTCTTGTTTATGAGCTTCTCGGTCTGTCCTGAGCGATGACATCTCTTCCTGCAAGGCTAGAATTTCTTTGTCTTTTTGAGAAACAATGCGATTCTTTGTGTCATTTATTTCTGCCATGACAATAGACATGTGCGTTAGTTGATCTTCTAGAAGCTGATTAGCAGTTTCCTTTTCGGCAATTATTTCAACACATTGAATGTTTTCTCCTTGTAACTGCGTTAGTTCTTTTCCATTGGGAGTTGTAGGTACAGAGAGGAACTCCTGCAAGAACAGAAAAGTGTTGTTTACTATGACAAAATTGTACTTCACATTCAGAGAAATTTACATTCGATATACATTTATTACAGCCTCTTCAGTTAAAATCAAATGTTATTTACTGTAATCTAATGGACTAATGATTCAATGCTAGGTCCCTGCAGACAACCAATATAAGATCATCCAGAGTTTTCTTACCTCTAAACGTATGACAGCTAAAGAACAACTATAAGACTTACAGTAGAAGACCGTATTATAGCAGGTATGGAAACAGCAAGAACCCCGTTGTAACAATAGTTATGTTCTTTGAAAATTTGTATTTTAAACTGTGAAATATTTTTTGGTTAAAAATAGAACCGTTTCTCTAATTCATCCATAATTATGAGTGATTTAGTGTGTTATATTTTATGTTATCAGTATCGATTTCTCGCTACATATACTAGTCAGCTGTCTCGCCGACATTCGAAGGCGCTGTTTAAGTATATTAGTAATACCCATCAACTAGTATAAACTAACATTTATGTCTGAAACAGAAGGGGAGAACAAGCTTTTATAATATGTGCGCAAGCATAAACAACGTGACAGATAGCCATTGTTAACTCGTTAGAAATAAAGGCTGAAGTAAACGATGAAAATGAAAATCCAAAGCCTGTTTCCAGTCATTCGACAGGTCAGGAGTGGAATGAATGAAACCCCCATCTAGCGGCAAGGATAGGAATTGTGCCAGCTGCCAAAGCCTGTCGCACTCCTCTGGGGCAATGATTAATGAATGAAAGATGAAATTAAATGATATTGGAGAGTGTTGCTGGAATGAAAGGTGACAGGAAAAACCGAGTACCCGGAGAAAAACCTGTCCCGCCTCCGCTTTGTCCAGCAAAAATCTCATATGGAGAGAACGGAATTTGAACCACGGAACCCAGCGTGAGAGGCCGCCTGAGCCATGGAGGCTCATTGAAGTAAACAATCGCTCAATTTTAATACTAGATACAGTAGAGTCTCGTTAATCCGAACTAACTGGGACCGGAGTCTGCTAGGATTACGAAATTTTCGGATTAACCAGAAAAATTTTCTAATAATAATAATTTTGTTTTTACGTCCTGCTAACTACGTTTACGGTTTCCGGAGACGCCTAGGTGCCAGGATTTTCTCCCGCAGGAGTTCTTTTAGGTGCCAGTAAATCTACTTACACGAGGCCGACGTATTTGAGCACCTTCAAATACCAACGGACTGAGCCAGGATTGAACCTGCCAAGTTGGGGTCAGATGGCCAGTGCCTCAACCGCCTGAAGAAAATACAGTACATACTGTAATTTGAAATGTCCATTCTTTATCAGTAACATGAAGAAAATACTGTATAAAATGACAGTAGGATAGTTAAGAACCCGTAGAGGAGAAAACGACAATGAAAATGACATTAGCGAGTGGATGGAAGCTGATTGTCATCAATTACTAACAGAGCAAGAAATTGTAGCTATGGTGGAGAAAGAATCTGAAGTTGAGGAGGAACAGAGTGATGAAAGAAGACCACAATGAACAACTAGTGTCACATTTAGATGCCGCGGCCGCCTTAGAATCTGCCGTATGCTACGTCTAACAACACTCCGCTGCTACGCCCACCGATGTGATTTTTATGAGACGCTAGTTTAACACTGCATCTTCAAGTAGGTTCCAATCACGACGGCAAAAGAAACTAACAGACTTTGTAAAGATAAACGACCAGTGATTGATAGTTTATGATGTGCAATCATGTTTACATTAAGTTATTCAAGTAAAATATGACTAATAAAATGCAAGTAAATCTTCATTCTATAATATGGTCTTTCATTTCAATAAGGAGAATTAAAAAAAAAAAAAAAGGAATATATCAGTTCGGATTAACCAGACTGGATTAACAGGACTCAAGTGTACTCAAATTAACACTAGAACCGCCGGAACATATTGTATACCTAGAACCGCCGATGCGGTCATTTTGACCGCTGTATTGGAATTATAATTTTTATTCTAAATACGTATAGTAACTCATTGTCATACTTTCAAATATGTGTTACTAAGTTTATAAAACATTAATTATGGGATCTAAAGCAGAAAAGAAACAAATTATTTCATTGTATTGCAAATGTAATATTTTCCTAATTTATTACAAACACAGATATGTTTCTCTAAAACACACTTATCTAATAAACAAACATTGCTTTTACTTCAAATTCTTTTAGTCTAAACTGTAAAATAGTTATTACACATTAACAGAAAAGAAAATTACTGTAACATTTTATTTTGGTGTAATTTATGACCTGAAATATGTTTGCCAAATCCACGTACCACACCATATTTTGAAACACTGTCTTTCTTTTCCTTTAGTGTATTTGCACATGCTGATGCAATTCTGCGTCTTTAGAAGCAGGAACTACATACCACGACCTTAGATATGTCCTTTGAACAAGAACCACACACTCGCTGTTTGCACTTTCTGCAGGTAAAGTTTGTCTTATTCCTGCATTTCTTCATTTGGCATTGCCTCCTCTCTACATTTCCTTCCACAGGCTCCCTAAATTCGGGTTCTCTTTCCACAAACTTAGGTTTCGATTCTATGTACCCCATACGAAGCTCCTCTGCTAGCTTCAGGATGTAATTTCGGCGACTGATCTTCTTCCCGGTCACTTTTTTGTAAATGATCCAGGAATTGATAGCTGCCAAGTCAAGAATATTATGAAATACATGAACAGGCCATCTTCGGGTAGTGGATCGAACAGTATATTTTCTTCCCATTTGATCCACCACGTCCACACCATATTTTGTATTGTTGTGGAAGTCTACTGTTTCGGGAATCCTTTTGGGATTAGCTTGAATTTCAAATTCTGAGTGCAAAGTACTGTATAGAAGGACGTTCTTGTTTCGTTTACCTTGATAAACAGTGTGTCATTGGAATGTTTCAGGAGAGTTGAGTCGTAAAGACTAGCTTTCATAGCCTTCACAGCTTTACGTATTTCTCTCCTTGATCATCTAATGGTTCCAACAATACTCGTACCATTACTTTTCAACTTCTTATCAAGTTTCACTGTTGTAAAAAATTGTCTGTAGTCACGTTTCGCCCCTTCTTTTGAAATGGTTCCATCAACTTCATTACTACACTTTCGGGAAGAGTCTCGTCACGTCCTCTGAGATCGTATTTTCCTAGGTAAGGAAACCCATTGCACAGAAACTTTGAGTCAACGTCCACAAGAAGCCAAAACTTAATTCCAAATTTATCTGGTTTGTTCGGCATGTACTGTAAGAATGGACACCTTGCTTGCTTGGGAAAAGCTGCTCATCAGCCGTCAGATTTTCACCTGGAATATAAGTCAATTGACAATTTTCAATGAATTTGTTCCATACTTTTGATACTAACGCAAATTTATCAGTCTTCAAACGTTCTGATCCTGTAGTTCTGACGTCGAAACGCAGAAATCTTTGAATTTCTTGAAAACAATTCCTCCCCATTGTTTCACTGAAGAATGGTGGCCCCCACTTTTTAGACCAGAGTTCATCAAGTTCAGTGTTACTCGCTCCAAGAACACCACGAGCATACACTAAGGCAATGAATGCCTCCAGTTTTTCTAAACTTACACTCCACAATTCATTATCTAGAACACGATTTGCTTCCGTTTCCGTACAGTGTTTGATGTGTTTCAATATAGACTCATCAATAACAAGACGCCATGCACTCGCTACACTGTCGTCAGAAACATGCCGCTTTGAATATGGAGTAGGTCCTGGATTTTCTTTCAAGATGTTGTGACAAGTCATCCTGCCAGGTGTAGTCTTCCCAAACTCTCCTACAGTCCACTCCGTGATGCCGTCTGTACCTAGTAACATATTACTTGTTCCTGGGAGGCTTGTGTTGATTCGTCCCCTCTTATTTCCAGCTTTTCGTACTACATTTTCTGCTGCTGTAATAGAACAATTGATAACTTTCAGTTCTCGGCCTATACCAGGCATAATTGCAGTCTAAATGTAGAATTTCAGTAGCAAAGTTGATATGTTGACATCAAGATAACGTATATCATTACTGTAACTTACCTGGTTCAACAATTTGGTATTCGGCATCATCCGAATCACTGCTTTCAGAATGGACACTTGGTTAGTAGTAATCTTCGTCCGCAGCTTCTTCTCGTAGGTCCTCTACATCTGGGTCACATTCAACTTCAGACATATCATCTGGAATGTCATGCAGTAGAGTGAGTAATTCTTCATCGGTAAGGGTCGGTGGTCTACGAGCCATGGTCTGTGACAAGCTGACGAAGCTGTGGCTCCAGACTGCTGAGAGAGATTAGTGGACAGTTGTCCCAAGGTTGTGATTGGCTCACCGTAAGAGTAGGGGTGAGGGAGGCCTTGAAGGGGATTGTGAGAGCGGAAGAATGTTCGCTACTCTCAGAGGAGAGTGAACCATTAGCCCTCGTAGCCGCCTTTCAATAAATGAATGAAGAGGAAATTGAACAATGACCGTGCATAGACTATCAGAGTTTCATTCTTGTGCTTACATTATTGCAGGGAGAATAATTATAAACAAATGTTTTCTCAACCAGAGGAATAAGCACATGTTCTAACACATTTTATTATGATAATCAATACAGCGGTCAAAATGACCGCTCCGGCGGTTCTAGGTATACTCGTTACCTACGTCCTATCCAATGACGCAAAATTAATTAAATTTAATACGGATGATTCTGACCGGTAATCAGGAAAAGTCACTGAAGCTCTTTACAATAGGACAAAAAATGTGGTCAAAATAAGACTTTGAAAATGTGTAGCGGTCATTTTGACCGCTCCGGCGGTTCTAGTGTTAAATAAGAATGTGATACTTTTCAAGATACAGCGGAGTGAATCACCGATTTCCATACGTTGTTTATATAATTATCCTCACTTCCGGCTAAATTCCACAAAAGGATATTCCCACATACATTTATAGTGATAAAATGATTAGCACTATCCTACTAGGACTTCAAATTTGTTTTCATGATACATGCATGGTTAAGTTAGCTGACCCTGTTTAAGTAAGAAAACAAACATTCGCCACACAAGCCTCAGGAGTGATATTTTTACAATTTTGAACTCTTTGCGGGCAGAACTGTTATATCCGCATGCAGAGCAAAAAAATATGAGGAATATAAACGCATCAAAATCTAACACCAGCTATAAACGTGCAAATGTACATAATATAAACAATTTACCTAGAATATTGAATGTACTGTACCATTACATGTACATTATATTGTAGTTGACGTGGAAATATAAAGGAGATCGGGACAGACAAAATGGCCGACAGCGACTTCAAGTAGAATAAATGAACGCAAAGTGTCACCGATACTCGGACTGCACACTAGAAGGCATGGAATCGCGAGGGCCATGTATAAGAACCTCAGAATGGAATCTGGATTGTTCTTAAAATAACTGAATTGTGAATCATTCTTTACTGAGAAGATAATATCAATCCAAATCCAGTGGGGGTTCATTACATTTTACTCTGTCAGGGCTGTGCCGACATATCTTTCCCCTCCCCAATCAGTCGAGTTTTTACTGACCAGCACCACGATACTTTTAGGTGAATAATAATAATAATAATAATAATAATAATAATAATAATAATAATAATAATAATCATCATCCGATGGCACGAGCTGTAGAATCTGCTTGCATTACAACATTAATTAATGAATTAACTACACTACAATTTATGCACTAATTTATGCACACACATTAATACGATAACAGCTAAAACAATTCCGACTATTATGGAACTGCACTGCTTCATTGATCACAATTGCAAGTGATGATAACATTCACGAAAACAAATAAACAGTGCACTCCCAAATTTCTCTCCCCTTGCTCCCCTTGATAATTGGTGGTCATACAAATTTTAGTGAAAACTGGAAGGGTATGTATAGGTACTTTAAGGCAGAAACTGGTTCAAAGGAGGACATTCTAGGAATCATTAATGAACAAGGGGAGTGTGTATGCGAGGATCTTCAAAAGGCAGAAGTATTCAGTCAGCAGTATGTAAAGATTGTTGGTTACAGAGATAATGTCCAGATAGGTGATGTAGTACTCAGACATGCCAACTTTCAAAAGTAAAAAATCAGGAGAAATTTGGCAGCGATTCACGATGTATTACGACAAATCACTGATGGCAGAACATGTACTAATTAATTATAATTCAGCACATTAACAACTCTATTTGGCCTAAGTATATATATTTTTCATCTATATATATAAAATAAGAGTTTTGTCTGTACATTGCTCAAAATTTGAAAAGAATGGTATTTCTGTATCGGTCATGTCCACAGTAACAAGAAAATGCATTTTTTACTTTTCCGTAATTTCTGTCTGTCTGTATGTATGTACACGCATCACGAGAAAACGGCTGAAGAGAATTTGATGAAAATCGGAATGTAAAGTCGGGTGATGAACCTCTACAATCTAGGCTATAAATTATTTTAATCACGCTGAGTGAAATGGTAGTTTAGGGGAAGGCCTAAAATTTAATTCTCAAATATGTATGTTATTAGTGATCGTGTCTTAATGAAAATCGCTAGACAAAGATGGGAAATAAGTCGCTACAATATAGGCTATACAAGCGGAGAAAAATGGTAGTTTATGGGAAGGCCTAAAATTTAATTGTCAAATATTTATTTTATTAGTGGTCGTATCTTCACGAAAATTGGTACGCAAAGTCCGGGAATAGGTCGCTATAATCTAGGCTATCAAAAATGTTATTCACACTGAGTGAAATGGTAGTTTAGGGGAAGGCCTGAAATGTAATCTATAAATAAAATAAGTGTTTTGCCTGTACGTTGCTCAGAATTTGAAATGAATGGTATTTCTGTATCTGTCATGTCCACAGTAACAAGGAAATGTATTTTTTACTTTTCCGTAATGTCTGTGTCTGTATGATTGTACACAAATCAATAGAAAACGGCTGAAGAGAATTTATTGAAAATCGATATGTTATGAGCGGTGATGAACCACTACAAGCTCTGCTATAAATTATTTTATTCACGCTGACTGAAATGGTAGTTTAGGGGAAGGCCGGTAAGGTAATTCTCAAATAAGTTACTTATGTTATTAGTGGTCGTATCGATAAATCTATATATATATAAAATAAGAGTTTTGTCTGTACATTGATCAGAATTTGAAAACAATGGTATTTCTGTATCGGTCATGTCCATAGTAACAAGAAAATGTACTTTTTACTTTTCCGTAATTTCTGTCTGTCTGTCTGTGTGTATGTATGTATGTATGTATGTACACGCATCACGAGAAAACGGCTGAAGAGAATTTAATGAAAATCTGTATATAAAGTCGAGGGATGAGCCCCTACAATCTAGGCTATAAATCATTTTATTCATGCTGAGTGAAATGGTAGTTTAGGGGAAGGCCTTAAATTTAATTATGGAATATTTATATTATTAGCGGTCCTATCGATAAATACTATATAACTAAAGTTATATATAATTCAATTTCCAATCATTTATGTCTTATGCATTTTTAACGTACCGGCTCTGATAACATAGATATTAATGAATTTGTATTTTTGTTGCTAAGTCCATATCAACACCGAACCACGAGAAAGTGGATTAACAGAATTTAATGAAAACCGCTATATAGAGTCGGAGATAAGAAACTACAGTCTAGGCTGTAAATAATTTTATTTTCCCCGAGATGAAATGGTAGTTTAGGGGAAGGCGCCTAAAATTTAATTTTCAATACCGGTACCTATGTTATTGGTGCTAACGAAAAGTACGGTGCTACATAACAAAAGTTGTAGACAATACAATTTCCGATCATTTATGTTTCATTCAGTTTTACTGTACCGATTATGATAAGAGTGGTATTTCAGAAGGCCTACAGTATCCAAAGCGCTTAACACTGATCAACAATAACTTTACATTGACCATTGTTTGCTGTGATATTCTTCGTTTCTTATGGTGCCGCTTAACTCCGATAGATGGGATTACTACTGCGTACCGAGTATAACAGCCTGACTGAACATTGGCGGGAAATAGCTGGGAAGTTGGAAAACTTTCTTCTTTAGCATGACATTCCTCTGGTTCATACATTTTCTGATACTACTGGTACGTAACACACTGGTTCATCATAGCATTTGAGCTATTCAGTCCCTACTCTGAGGCACTGATTGGAATGAGTAGTGTACATATTGAACGGAATAATGACAGAGGAGTGTTCATGGCAGTCTGCGACCTGGTTGTTCCAGCTCTGGAACTTTGGACTGTTAGATCGGCACCGTAGTACTGTTCGTTGAAAGTGAGAAAGTGTGCGGTTTTTATTTGATCGAGTATTTTATATGATAACATTGCTTTCAATCGCTACATTCCTAGTGACGTTTTTGTAATGACCTATGTTGAATTCAGTTAGGAAAACCACCAAGTCAGTCTTTCTGAGAATCCCGTAGCGAAGCACGGGTACATCAGCTAGTTATTTATATGTGAATGCTAAGTACTGGACATACCTGAACTGTAGAAATATGTGACTTCTCATCCTACAACATGCTGATCACATTACGACTAATTGTTGTTCAACACACCTGTAGCTGACTTAGCACTCTTCAGAAACTAAGTGCTAAATTTTTGGTCAAAGCACTTGCCTTGCTGAACTCATTTTAAGGTTAAAAGTTTCTCCAAAGTTTTTTCAGACAGCAAGGACCTGAACTGTTTTTGTACCTTTGTGACTCTGCTAAAAATCCCTTCACATTCTGTATTGCTATGTGGAATTGATAAAATAGCAAGCATCACCTTAGAGAGTCTGTCATATTTGAGAACACCATCAGCTGATTTCATCCGACCTACCAATGCCCACTGAACATCAATTCTTCCTTTTGCCAGGTCTGTTTCATCAAGCTGAAGTTACAGAACCAGGAGTGCAGAATATCAGTTTCATTATCTAAAAGTTCCTTTTCACTAGTCAGAATGTTCAGAAACTTGTTAATGAAAAATATAAGGCTAGAAAATGATGCCTTACTTATTGCAAAAATATTTGCATCTTCTGCATTCATTAAAACTTCATCTTCGAAAGGAAATTTGTGTACCATGTAGTCACAAGATGAAGAGAAACACTTTCTAACAGACTTAAAGAATATGCACTTTTCTCCAGTCTTCAAGGTGTTCACTAAAACAAACGCAGAGTTACCTATCATCAGGTCACAATCATCCTTTTGATTTGCTGGAGTATGATAATCTACATCTAGGAGAGAGGAGGAGCTTTTAATAACGTGTTGTTTCACAAACCTTGTCATCACATTCTTCAATAATTCCTCCAAAACTGACCTCAGTAAGTGGACGTGTGGCATACTTGACTGAAGAGCTACATTTGGATTCTCAAAGATATCCATAAAACTTGAGAGAAAAAGGAAAAAAGATTTATGTAAATTTGATGAAAGGAACGTGAACAGTTGTTCTTCACGTGATAACACACGGCTCATAGTGTCATCAGTAGTTTCTTTTTAATGACACTGATGACTGGGTTTTCCTTTTAACTGAGGAGGGTGGTGAAATGTTATGACAATGCTTAACATTTTCAGACAAACAAGACATATCTGCACTTAGTCTGTGCTTAGGAATTTTGTAAGTCTTCAAAGTTCCCATCTGAGAATCCTCACTCACAATTTTGCTCCTGAATAAAGTAACCAAAGCGTCCCACTGCAGCAAAATCCTATCTAAAAGCCTTAATGATAACCATCGAGTAGGCACATGCTTCAGAATTTTCCTGACCTCTGTGTTGTGTAGTCTGAAATTCTCTGAACTTGTCTTTCCTCTTTGCACTCCTTTCCAGATAAAATATTTCAATTATACTTTCATCTATATTTACGGGTGAGCACGCCGCACCCTTCTCTGCATCAAGATTAATTAGGTGACAAGAACAGCCTAGGATGATTATGTTACTATTTTCCTGCTTCAAACATACTGCTACACCATTCTTTAATCCTATCATTACTGGAGCATTATCAGCACCAAGAGCTAGGCAGTCTTTTAATGGAATGCGGAATCCCTGAAAACTTGAGAGCAAAAGATTGGCAATGTTAGGTCCAGTAGCATCCCCTACTAAATTAGGCACAGAGAGTAGACAACTCTGAATTTCATTGAGCTGACGCCTAAAAAAATGTTACAACAATAGGATATATTTTCAAGTTGCTTCTATTGCTACCATCAGTAGCAACAGAAAATGTATTTACCTGCAAATGTGATACAATTTTCGCCCTTTCTTCCAGGCACATTTCTGTAATGATAGTCGCCGTTTTCGTTCTAGCACATCCATATCATTTAGCGATTTCTGAATCAAGAAACATTTTGCGAAACAAAGGGCCCGCGTGGTCGGCACAATTTACAGGCAGATTATGTTTTACGATAAATGACGTAAATAAAGCCTCAGCATTTGTCACAGGATTTACATCTTCTTGATTTTACATGAAAAGTTCAGTTTCTGGTTTCTTTCTACACCCTTGAGCATCTTGATTTATGCTCTCACTGCACATAATACCCTGGACACTCTCCTTATGTTTTTAGTTTGCATATGTTTGATTATATTGCACTTCCCACCATGCACAACTGAAAACTCACACCTACATGTAGTACAGAATGTGAACGTTGGTCCCTTCCTGGATTCACTGAAACATGGAAACTCTTTCCTATAAGCACTTTTAAACACTGCATCATATTTCTTTTTTGACATTTTGGCCAAAGCAAATATTAAAACAATAACACGAGCACTTATGCAGGTCCTGGCTCGGGTCGACGTCTACGACGTCCTACTTCTAGGTTAGATTACTCACATGCGACTTCCACTTCCTATTAAGCTATTTGATTGTATTATAGGCCAAAGAGGAGCACAGGACTGGCCACTGTGCCCCATACTGCCATCTGGTTTCATTATTAGAACAACTATCGACCAGCCATACTCAGCCATGTATCGATAGAACGAGAAAACGCGTGGGAGTTTAAAATAATATGAAAATGATTGATACTGCTCTAAAAATCGAGAGATCGGTCCTGGCGATTTGGAGATCGGGAAGAACGATGAAAAATCGGGAGTCTCCTGCTTAAATCGGGAGACTTGGTACGTCTGAATACTAAAGAAGTATTAAAATGTACCTATGATAACAATGATATTTACAGTAATATACAAAAGTTGAAAACTAGAAAAGCAGCTGGAATTGATAAGATTTCTGGGGATATTCTAAAGGCAATGGGTTGGGATATAGTACCATATCTGAAATACTTATTTGATTATTGTTTGGTTGAAGGAGCTATACGAAATGAATGGAGAGTTGCTATAGTAGACCCTGTGTATAAAGGAAAGGATGATAGACATAAAGCTGAAAATTACAGGCCAGTCAGTTTGACATGCATTGCATGTAAACTTTGGGAAAGCATTCTTTCTGATTATATTAGACATGTTTGCAAAATTAATAACGGGTCTGACAGAAGGCAGTTTGGGTTTGGGAAAGGTTATTCCACTGAAGCTCAGCTTGTAGGATTTCAGCAAGACATAGCAGATATCCTGGATTCAGGAGGCCAAATGGACAAATTCAAAGCATGACAACGTATTAAACAATTTGATCACACTACAAATAGTGCAGTCACATTATGGTTACATTTTGAATCTTTGTTTTAACTTTTTTACAGAACTGAATTGCTTAAAGTCACTATAATGGAATTCATTGTTTTGTAAAATGTTTTGGAATTAATCTCTAACAATAATTAATATAAGACATGGGGGGGAAAAGCCTAGGTATATTGCAAAGCGCTGGCAATGTGCTGATGGCTCTGCCGTTCAGCACTTACACCTGCCAGCGCTCTTCCTTCACCTGGCAAGCCGATATAATCCGTCCAGGCTGCTCCTGCATCTCACACCCTTGCTAAACTCCAGGAACCTACTGAAGGCTCTGCCGGACAGACCAAACTAACCTTGCAGACCATACACCCGCCTGCACTCTTCCTTCCCCTGACAAGCCCACGTCGTTCTTCCAGGCTCCTCCCACACCCCGCACACTTGCAAAGTATGGAACCTGCTCAGGGCTCTGCTGCCATAGTCCGAACGCCTCACGACTAAAGAGAAAACATTGAGCGTGCTGGACAGCAGCCACGGTCTGAAAGTCGTTGCCATTTTCTTGGAAATAGAAAGGCAAAATGTTTACAGCCGAAATAATAAAGATAACCTTGTATAACTGAACAGCACACCACTCTAAGTTCGACTTTGCTGCATTTGCCCATCTCTGTATGTAATCAATTACAGAGTGAAATAACATTAAATGTTTTTGAAAAGGCGGTGGGGCGCTGCCCAAAAGCCCTTCATGCACGAATCGCCACTGTCCAAATCAAGTAACAAGTAACTAATCTCATTTTGTTCCGTATTGAAGATACAATAAGTAAATTCTTTCTTGAATAAAATTACTGTGTCCACCTATTCATTACAATTATATTTTGTAGTGATTAAGGCTGATGACACACGGAGCGGTGCTCGCTGAGTCGGCACATGTTTCTATTGTATCAGATGGGATGAAACAGACAGAGCGGTGCTCGCCGACAGGCGGCAGATTTGCCGACTCTGCCTGTTGTGTAGCTGGCGGTGCAGCGAGCGTTTTGAAGACTTTGTGCGCGCTCTAGCGCCATAGATTTATTACATTCAGCTGAATCACGGCTGACTTGATGCTTCGCTCTAGTCGGGCGTGGCTGAATTTACGCGGCGATTGCATCATTGGTAGGTATTCTTGTATTAGATATCATGAAGTATCTTTGAAATTCAATAATATACACGTAAAAGGACATATAGAGTAAGTAGTCTTTTGGAATAAGAATAAGAACAATCCTTTATTTTTCGGTAATTTTAGCTAGCTTCCTCACCTAACGTCATGCTCACTAATGTGTTTTGTCCACTGCCTGCTCGATACGCACCCGATGACTGGGTTACGTCTCAAAACTCACGGGCTAAAATTAGTTACAGATGGTATCAAAACTCACGACTACAAACTGGTAGCTAAAGTAAACATTCTAATGAGTCTCAAAATTCACGAATCCGGACAGCAGGAGGGATGAGGAGCCCGGTGACTCACGCTTCCCTTACGACAGCCAGGGGATACTGTGGATGTTATCCTGCCACCCCAACCCACAGGGGAAAAACAATGGCTGGTGAATGAAAGAGACCGAGGTGTATTATTATTATTATTATTATTATTATTATTATTATTGAAATATTTTGCTGTTGTCTTAACCCATTAGCGCCTAGCGTTGCCATATGGCAACGTCAAATATCTAATGACCTAGCGATTCCAAAATTCTGAAACTTGTTTTATTAGTTTATTTTGGTCTCAAACATGCGGCAAAACACAATAAGTAAGCAAATCTCAGAAAAAAATTAATTCAGGCACTAATGGGTTAAAGCTAATATAATGCATTTTTTACTATTCACATTTATAATAATGGCGTGTGGCCTCCGGGAAGTTCTGGTGCAGGTCTTTAGAGCTGACGCCGTATAGGTGACTTGCACGTGTGTAAGGATGAGACCCTACTTAAGATAAAGTCTAATGCTGAAGACGGCACGAACACCCAGTCCCCGAGCCATAGGAATTAACTAATGAAAGTTAAAATCTCCGACCCGACCGGAAATCGAACCCGGGATCCTCTGGACCCCTTGGACCAAATGCCAGCATGCTAACAATATATGCATGTAGCCGGACGACATAAAATTAAAGTAGGTATGTTGCCCGCTGCTAGTTAACAGAAATTGTCAATTGGTAGTACTGGGGCTTATGCAGCCAGAAGGCGGCATTTACACGAATAAGGAATTTTATTTATAGTTGAGACTGTTCAGATCAAGAAAGTTAATTTACTCATTTAGTTTCAACACTTGCAGATTAATTTGAAAAGAAGCCGTATTTCTATTTTTCGTAAGAGTTCATCTAGAAGTAAGTATAAATAACCACCTAATCGATTATTTATACTTACTTCTTGATTAAACATCGATACGGTCATGAAATGGACAACTTGTAAGAGTTCATCTATTCGCTTATTTCAATAGATTGTCTATCTGACACACTTAAACCGAAAAAAACACTCATGTCACATCCGATTATTCTGTGCGATATAACAGAAACTCATTCAATTATTTGAATAATTGGATGGAAGTTATTCGATTATTTAAAGTATTTCATTATCCCATCAGTAAAAGGGTGGACATTTATCCATTCAAAGAAGAACTGGCCCTGCTCTTGAGTTTTGAGACTGACCCAGGTAAAGAAACCTGTTCTTACTAATCCTCTTCCTGGAATTCGTGAGTTTTGGGACTCGTGAGTTTTGAGACTCGTGAGTTTTGAGACGACACGGATGACTGCTTATAAGCAGTCATTTTAGATGCAGTTCGAGCAGGCAGTGGTTTCGTCACAGTCGGCAAAAACCGCTCCGTGTATCAATCACAGGCGGCGGCCGACGCGGCTGCCGACTCGGCGAAAACTGCTCCGTGTGTCATCAGCCTAAGTTCTACATGAAATATAAACACTAGTTAGGGACATGTTTCGCCCTAGTTTTGGGCATCTTCAGCCTAATACTAATCTTAAGGTCAAGTCTTAAATCTATTGACATTGGAACTTAATACTAAATTAATATCAAATACTAAACACAATGGTCTTATGCTTATTACGTATTTACATAGTTTACAATATGTACATTAACTAAATGCCAGAATTTGTGAACAAGGAAGCACTAAAATAATTATTTTACAATGACTAGAAGACGTTTGAGACGTCTGGATGGAAGTTTATGCAAATGTGTACGTATTGGCTAGAGATTGATCACAGCGTGAATTGGGGCTTCTCAAAGGTCAATTAATGTTCCCATTGGTGCACTGTTCAACCTTGGGAGGAATTATGAGATCTCTGTAATTATTTTGTCGATGTTAGCTGGAACCTTACTACTCCTAGTGAAGTCAATACTTAGTCGTTCAGACGCAACCGGAACAGGCAGTTCCAGACAAGAATGGCACAAAATCCAAAATTTAATCAGATGAGCTCCAATGAACAATACCAATAATATGTTTCCAACATCCATGCTTTAGCCTATTAAACATTACTGACCAACCATGCTTCTTTCTAAAGGAAAATTCAAATCCAACACGATCGAATTTAACCACGGTTCCGGTTTTGCAACAATATACTTATGATAATAACCATAACCACCTTTGAAAAACCTTCAACCTAATGTTCATCCATGAAGTTTGAGAAGCCCCAGTTCACGCTGTGATCAATCTCTAGCCAATACATACACATTTGCATAAACTTTCATCCAGACGTCTCAAACGTCTTCTAGTCATTGTAAAATAATTATTTTAGTGCTTCCTTGTTCACAAATTCTGGCATTTAGTTAATGTACATATTGTAAACTATGTAAATACGTAATAAGCATAAGACCATTGTGTTTAGTATTTGATATTAATTTAGTATTAAGTTCCAATGTCAATAGATTTAAGACTTGACCTTAAGATTAGTATTACGCTGAAGATGCCCAAAACTAGGGCGAAACATGTCCCTAACCAGTGTTTATATTTCATGTAGAATGTAATCACTACAAAATATAATTGTATTGAATAGGTGGACACAGTAATTTTATTCAAGAAAGAATTTACTTTCCAAATCGTCGCTGTACATCAAGAAAACTGATTAAAAGGAAGATTAAAGAGGAATTTTATGCCAGTTAGATGAGTAGAGAGAAATACGGTGAGAAGATCCGTAATTCCAAAAAGAAATAATAATGAAGATATCTGGACCATTACATCGGGAAGCAACGAGAGGGCTATTTGTACCTCTAGGCAGTCCACTACAAGAAAGGAAAGAGCAGAACTGATTAATTAAGATTCAGATTAGCCGAGAGAAATTATAATTAACAAGCAGAAATTATATCCATATATTTTTACCACATACATATATATATATATATATATACACGCATCACAAGTAGCTCAAGAAATACCCATACAAGTGGCTATATGAACAGTATAATTATGTATTCTGTCATCCAAATGTTCTTTTATGTTTTCATGAACGAGTGTGACACCATGGAGTCGTGCTAAATGTGGGAGTGGATTACCCAGAATTACATAATGAGGCGCAAGATGACAATTCATTGTGACCTGAGATGACGTGCAGAAGACCAGATGCCGGCCGCAAGGATCGCATGTAGCAGCTGAGAAGATGAAGAAGAAGCCAGTTTGGAAGGGTGACGGATGCGAGATAAGTTTCTTGTTTTCAAAATTCTTTGTATAATTTGGTAGATAATATTCATTAAATTTCAACTGCCAGTTATATTTAACCCAAGTGCCAAACATGACCTACAGAGACTAATTTATGTCCGGTAAACTGACAAATGATTTGGTAGGAAGCGACATTCGTTTTAAGTTAACTTTAACCTCAGCCACGGTTGCGTTAATGCCGTAAGAGAGTGTATTATGTATGAATGCAAGATCCCAGGTCATATGGAAAGGCGATTCTGTCGTAATTTAGAAAGCATTGGGAAGGATACATGCTGTACGAGATGTAGATTGTTTTAGGAGGCATGTATATTGACATGACTGACTATATAATGCAAAGAAGAAATAGATCCTATATGAATTAGGTGCAATTACAGAAGCAATATCGTCGAGGTAAGGTTAATATTCTAATGAATTAGAGATTTTTAAAAAGATTTGAGATGATACAATTATATAGATTTGAATTAAGTATTTATGAAAATGTACAGATACGAATGTATATGCGTCTGGAATTATGAAGAAAGAAGAAGGTATTGTAAAATTAAATGGCACATGAGAGGATCGTAGTTGAGTAATCATTGTATGGCAAAGTTTGTGTCCAGAAGTGAATATACGAGTATGCTCACAGTAATGAACAGTTGTCAGCTGATATCCTCCATATTTGTTAATAGATGTTGATATAAGGATTTGTAGTTGGAATAAACGACACGTTTAGAGTTTCTCCATCCCAAATAAAGTTAAGACTGAGGTCACGATACAGTTCAGTAAATGGCAATACTGAATAACTATAGAGGTTGGTATATAATTTACCAAGGATGAAAGCACAAAACATATTTGCACAATTTTAGATTCTGATGCTAATTTATGGTTAATGAAGTTTAGGCCTGGCATATTAATGTTTGCTAATGTGATATACGATTTTGAAATATGAGGGATATGTGTAAATATATTTCATTTGGAAACGATTAGCATTATGACAGCGAATAATTGTTGTATATGAGAAACTTGTTTAACATCCCAAAACCCAAAAGTAAACGAAAGTCATAAATAAGATACCAGACAAGCAGATAACATATAATAAGGTTCCAAACAATAAAATTACAGATGATACGGTTTAAGATAATAAAATTTCATGTAATAAAGATAAAGGATGAGATTCAGATTGAAACTTTAGAATTGTGTGATGTAAATTAGTTTAGATTCAGATTATGATCAATCCAAATAGGTTATACTTTAGGTAAGGTATTTTCTAGCGATGTTAAACTCCAATTTTCTAACAGAAGAGTAGATCAAAGATTGAATGAAGAAAGTAGATTAAAATGATCAGAAGTGTCAGGTATAGAGAATGACTGACCAGTTTTAGTTAAAGGAACCTATTTCAAATATGACTATAATGCAGATGAAATGTAAATACGAAGGACTATTGTACAAATTAACATGTTTGTGGAGGTTTACTTTGTCAGAGGGAATGAAACGTACAGGAACACATTGTTTTCTTGCCGTATTTTCTTTTTCTTTAAGTTATTATAGTTAATAAATAAGTAGAAATAAGGATTAATTGTGTTTGTTATTTATAAGAATTATCATAGATTAAGATAGATGGAAGGTTTTGAATTTTTTGTACTGACACATTGCCAAATTGCGCCAGATGGAGACGTCCATTAGACAGGGTTGCGATTGATGGAATAATATTCGTTACTACCGGAAGATGATCTTTCTCGGATCCCACGTAAAATAAATTGCAACAACAATTTTTCCCTGAGAAGCTGGTTGGAATTTTCTTTATACCGGCCTGGACACAGGTGGGGTAGAGTACTCTGTCGCAGAAGTGTGTAGGAATTTTTTTTTTTTTTGCGACATAAATGGCACAAGAGCTAAACTACAAAAATAATCCCTTGTATAAGAAAGCATTTGTAAGCAGTATTTGATTCTCTAACTTCTAGTTGGAGGTGTTGCTAATTGTTTCCATTTATTTCCAAAACTACTGTTTCCCGGTGGAAGATCTGAAAAATGTTCCTATAAAAAAAAAAAAAAAAAGTGCAGAATACTCTATAGGCTCAGATGTCAAAACATGATAAAACTGGTCCTTGATTTATATTATCATACCTGCCAATCTTTGAAAGGGACTATCGGTAAAACTTGCGCGCGACGAAGAATCCAACTATTTTCGACATACCCCGGCTTTATAAATAAAAGTATTTTTACAAAATCCTCCTTATCAATACAAATCAACTCATCTGTTAGATGAAACAAAGTCTATACATGTTTCGGCCTATTCTCAAGGCCATCTTCAGTATCAGAACAATTATTACATAATACAAACAAATTAAAAATCATGATGAAGTGAAATGACAGTGATCATGATTAATGAATTAAAAGCATATTGAGGTACAAAGTCCTCTCGTCTAATGAGTCATTTTTGATTGTCAAATAAAACTTGCTGACTGTTAAAATGAGAACACTGTGTTAAGCAGTGTAGTGAGACCGTCAATACCAGGGATTAAAACGTGTGTAACATCTAATGATAAAAGAAATTATGAGGGGATGAAACGCAAGTTAAAAAATAATGTAAGAAAAGAAAACTCATTTAACTTACTTGTAAATAAAAGTGGTCGTCTTGAATGAAAATAACCTTGTCAGTCTCAAGTCACACTGACAACTAAGCTTGTGTGAGGCTTACCGTGTATTTGTGCTGATGCAGAAGGGTGGGGGATTGGAGAGGGAGGGGCGAAGGAGGAGGGACGAGGCGAGTCACGGGAGAAGGGTGTTGAAGGAAGGGCAGGTCTTGTTCTAGAATGTCGGTAGTGAAACTCGTTTTTATTAATAAATTGTTCACAGATAAGCGGGAGAAAGGTTTCCAACAATACATTTTTCTTTTAACCGATTTCATTCAAGATGTGCACGGGATTGTTATATTGTCACATTTGGAAGAATATACTATTCTTTCAGGGGTATGTATAATAGCAGAATCAAGAATTCTCTTCTTCTGATACTCTTTGGATCTACTTTGTTCAACTCTAGGTATCCTGAAAGATGCCAAACTTGTGGAAATGGTTTAAGTATATAATATTACTTATTCCTTGAAGAAAGAAAGAAGCGGATCCCACTGGTCCAGTAGTCTATCCAAACATCTGCCTAAAGATAACCACCTAGTACATACATGCTTCAGAGTTTTCTTAGCCTCTTTATTGTGCAAGTTCTGAAATTTCTGAAGGCGTTCTTTTGTTTTGACACTCTCCTCTAAGAAATAAAATATATCAGCAAGGATCCCATCTACTTTAAGTGGTAATCTTCCACCACCTTTTTCAGCTGCTAGATTAATCAGGTGGCAAAAGCAACCTATGATGGCAATACCTGGTTGAACTTCCTTCAGAACTGCTAAAACCCCATTTTCGTGTCCTATCATAACAGAAGCACTGTTGGAGCAGAAAACCGCACAGTTTTCAATTGGTATGTTATGAGAATTCAGCTGTGATAACACCAGGTTACCTTTGTTTCACCCTGTTGAATGCCCATCCAACGCTGGTATGGATAGCACAGTGCTCACTACTTTTTCCTGCGGAGTATCATAGAATGCAACATCAATAGGACACAACTTGACATTCGTATCATTGCTTCCATCCATTACCAAAGAAAATGGTCCGTTCTGAAGGCACTTAACTTCAGATGATGCATTTTTTGCCATTTTATTTATAATGCATATTGTTTTTGTGCGACCACAGCTATATTTCTTTGCAACTTATATTGTGGGAAAAATCTTAAAGCACCAGCATGATCAGCCGCACTTAAGGGCGCACTGTGTTCCACCAAAAAGGAAGTAAACAGACACTCTGCCCTAATTACGTCGATATCAACGTTTCCAGGCTTGGCGAAAAGTGTTTATTTACTTGATATCTTCCTTCGATTTGACATAACGTATGTGTTTACAGCACTTCACATAATTACTTACGTTTTCTTCGCTATGTGCAATATTAATACCACACCCACATACCATGCAAAAGGCAATTTTTTCTCCCTTTCTTGATTTTAGTATACACGAAAAATCAACAGAATGTGATTCTTTAAATGCCTGGAAGTAATGTTTCTTCTTGTATTTATTCATGAATCCAGGAATATAGAGCATGAAAATGTCCGAGAACAAATGTCTCTATATCTATTGAAACTAAAAAGTCCACTTAGAGTAATCGATAACATTTTCCTTCGTCATTATTCTAAAAATTGAACTGTTTAGGCTCCAAACTTATTTCTTATGCCCTCAACTAATAGAGGGCGCCGTTTAACAAGATTCGACGCAGCAATAATTGTGTTCTTGTAGAAGTGCTAATATACAACTTGTTACCACATTTTTAGGCAAGGTCCTGAGTCTCAAGTACTTGTCCATTCATGAACTGATTTGTTCTCCGAGGCACTTTAGCATGCAGAAGACTCACCTGTTGAATTTCAATTCTGACTCTTCAAACAAAAACAAAAATTGTTGCAACCACGGAGTATCAACAAATTGAACTAGTCTGCCCTATCAATATTTAATATACTTCCTTAATTCAATATATAATTTTCCTACGTTTTGAGAACTGCCATTCTTTTCCTCAGCAAATGAAAATGACAAACCAAATTTTCCATATTCTAGGAAACACTAAAACTTAATCACATGAATACTGATATTAACCCTTTCGCTTTCAAGCTCTCGGTTGATGGATGTGTGAAGACTGTCAGCTATATTTACTCCACTATGCACACATTTCGTTTAAAATTACATGGAAGGCACACAAATTAACCCATTTATGCCCAGCGGGTCGTTTGCGACCCACCCGAAAGAAAAAATTCTGCCGAGCTTATTTTTTGTAGTTTTGCGTTGATAGCGCATTCAGTGTGTGTAGTAAGATTGCCCGCACTGCCGTGTCTTGGTTGGAGCAGCTTTCCCGCCACAACGCAGATGCTGCGCGGCAGCTAGTTGAGTCATGGTGGAACCTGCATCGCGCTCTCGCCGTTATTGGTAAGTGGAGTGGTTAAAAACTTTAAAATGTAGTGTTCAGTGTGTTGATGTTGTTCGGGGATATCTGACGCATCTTTAGATGCCTTTACTATTTAAATATGTCAATTCGTTCTAACAATACACCACGAATAACAGTGAGGTTCGCAAACGACCCGCTGGGCACAAACCACAGAACAATAGTACTTTAGCGCATTTTTGCATTTAGATGGTTACAACACTAGGGATTGGCGGAAAATGTTCTAAATTAGTGTTTTTGAAACAATATCAACCATTCGGAGCACATTTAAGTCGTCCATTAATTAACTAATTAGAAAATTACAGTTTTAGAATATTTATTTCGTCTTTTTCAGGCGAAAAAATTTAACTACTGCTGAAATTCTTTTAGAGCTTGAGGTATTGACTGCCAGTGATATTCCTGGAACATTAGTGGATGTTTTCATCACTCCACTGGATGATAAGCCTATTCGGGCGACGAAGATGATTGCTACAATCCAGACAAAATGAGTGGGTCACAACTAGGGACTGAAGCACAAGACTATTTATCAAGGTGCAAAAGCTAACGAAAAATGCTCTGAAGATGTTGACTTAGGGGAAAGCATTGTTTTGGAATTCTGCGATGTTTTATTTAAGTTTTACCCCAGTGTATGCTTCTCTTTTTACTGCGATAAATTTTTTACTTGCCCAAAGTTGTTGTCGGAGTTAAAAAGAGGAATGCGATGCACTGGCATGGTTCGGGCTAACCGGATGGAGGCTGCCCATTGCCAGACAAGAAGACGATGAATAAGAAAGAAAGGGGATACTTCGAAAGTGCAGTTGACAACGAAGACCAAATAGTGGGTGTGACATGGAAAGACAACAACGTTGTGAACATCCTGTCAAACGAGCATGGCGTAGAACCTGTTTAAGAAGCTGGGCGGTACTCATTTGCACAGAAAAAAACCTGTGAAGATACCTCAGCCACATTTTGTTTCTAAGTACAACAAGAACGTGGGAGGAGTAGAACAAACGGACAATGTATCTACTTTCCGCATCGACATAAGAGGCAAAATATGGTATATGCCAATTCTGCTCTGGCTTCTAGACACTGTGTTGAGCAATGCTTGGATTTTGTCGAAATCTCACGGCATGAAGCTTGATGACCTGGCGTTCCGACGATTCATTGTGACCAGCTTGTTAGAGAAGTATGGAACCCCTCCTCGCAATGTTAACACGAGTGCACCAGTGACTGAAGCCATGCAGGAAAGCCACGGTAGTCATCTTCTGGTGGACAATCAGCCCCGGTGATGTTGTCGCGTCTGCAAAAGTAAAACTGTCCGAGCATGCCAAAGATGTGCTGTTGCCTTACACCATTATTGTTTTGGAGAATTCCAAAAGAAGTAAAGTGCACTGTGTAAATGAGAACGTGTTTTTAGCATCGTAGCTTAAAATTTTTACTGATACAGTTTTTTATGCAAGACAAAATGTTTTATAATAATGATCCCAAAGCCTGTTGTGCCATTTCAGTACTGAGTATTCAAAAGAATGTGTAAGACTGACTAGGAAACTCTACTGATAGTCTATTTTATATTATTAATAATGTTATATTTTGATACTCTTTACATTTGTAGGAGAGATTCCTTCTTATGGCATTTAGTGAAGAGCGACTTCTTCTTAGCATTTTCTAGGGGGTGCTTTATAATACTTGCCTCTGTAGTAGATATGTCATTTTCATTTTTCACTAATAATGAGTCATAAAATACACCAGTTGTTGTTCTTTTATCATTAAAAATTTACCAAGATGAACCCAAACATGAAAATAGCCAAAGCCCATGTTGGAGATATGCCCCTGGGGTCCATGCCCAGTGGGTCGTTTACGACCCATGCTATAATTTTTAAACAACAACAAATATTTTTAAAACAATTTTTGGGGCGCTTTTGGACATAAATAAACTCATTCCAGTAGTCAAAACCATAAAATTCGAAAAAAAAATTCTTGGGCATAAATGGGTTAAGATATAAACATGACAGTTTGTAAACTTATAGAGTATGTATCACTTATTATCGCTGCATGCAAGTCATGCCCCTAAACCAGAAATGTTCAATTAAAAAAATAACAAATGCAGAAACAAAGTTTCAAGTTTTAGATTCTGAAAGTTTTGAAGTAATTCTGAGAACTGGTGTTCAATCCACAAATTTCTGATTGATGTTAGTAGAAAGGTCATATTATTGTTTACTAGCATGGTAAATACCAACATTCCATGTGAATTAGATCCAAGGATGGATTAAATTGTGTAAAGTGATGTCACTGAAAAAATTTGGCCATTTTATATAAAATACACATTCTTATTGGAGGTGCCGGATTATTATCATTGTCATATACACTTTCTGATTCGGACAAAAAAATTTGAATAATTGTCAAGATATTCAGCGATATCGTCAGCTAAATGAACTCTCTTGGCCATGTCACGCGATAAATAACTAGGCCTAACCTAAATGAACTATATCCGACTAGGCACTATCTAATAGTTCACTTACAATATGCACCTAATTACCTAAAAAGTAATTATTGAACTAGAAAGTCAACTGAATATAATGCATATGATACTGCTTAGTTTCACTCTATAATCAGCATCATAAAAAAAAAAAAAAAACCAAACAAACAGAAATGCTCGCATGTTTGCTGCCAACCACGACGTAAACATGACAGCAAACTCCAGTGAGCACGTGTTTTAAACTCTAAGAATATCGATAAATACGGATAGTCGGCAATTACAAGTTACTATTCTCATTTCGGTTCCGTATTGAAGATTTTATAATAATATTTGTGATATAGTCTGCAATTCCCGCCGAGTATAACACGAGTTAAAACTGTGCTCTTCTTATTCTGTGCAAAATGATGCTATCTGGAATGTAAATAACGAAATAATAACAATAAAGGCCAGTAATGATGGATCGTTACTGTGTCAGTTTTCGCAGAAACCGTGGGTACCGATAGATCGTTACCTTGAAAGCATAAGAGTTAAAACATTAAATCATTGCACACGTGACATTAAAAATGTTCTCTTGTAAAGTGAAACTTAGCACTTAAATGGTTGTCACTTTAGATAGCTATACACTAAAAGTATGTAATAAAACATTATCGTAAAACAAAACGTTGACAGATGAAACCAAAATTTTGCCAGTTATTTCGATTAACCCTAGAACTCCTGCAGGTTTGTCTGTCAAATGCTGCAATTATTTTTCAGAATATACACCATGACAATAAAACCATGCCTGTAATAACGTATTAATCCTAATAAATCCATATTATACACCAAGAGAACGTTGAAAGACTGCTGTTCATGAAGATGACAGAAATAAAAATATTCTCACGATTTCTTCATAAAATACAATTATACATTTTTTTTGAACAAAGGAAATTATTGAAATATTTTGCCCTAAAAAAGAATTTCTGATAGACAATTTATTCCTGAAACATGGTATTATGAAACACAGAAGTATATTCTTACAAATTTCCCCACAGTTCTCCACTTTTCATTTCAAATGCTAAGTAAAACAATTTTTTAATGAAAAGGATTTTGAGTTCTTCTCACATAATGGGAGCTGCATTAGAGGTAGACAAGTTCATAGGCCCAGGGTGATGAACGGCAAATGGTGCATCCTGACTTGGATAATTACTTTCTTGCAGTTCTATGTCAGTCCAGTTCACACTTATCCCTTCACTGGTTTTTACAAATATTGATGCCCTGCACTGACTAACATCATTCCGGTTATCAGAATATCCCATTACTTTCGAGGCGCCTTGTTCTTTGCTGTCACTTTTACTACTTTCAGAAATAATCTCCTCTTCAAAATTAACACAATCGGTTTCACCAACAGTACTATCAGTAAGATCTTAAAAAATCAAGTGCTCAATTTCAGAATCGTCAACAAAGCGGGCTGTCAACTTGATTCTACTACCATAGCTAAATAAACTTCTCCAGACTGTCACTTGTTATTCAAAGGTTTTCAAAAATGAAGATAAAAGTATAAGTATTCAGCTTATATATATATTAGTGCCATTTGGTGTCCAATTATAAACCTATGGTGGAAGAATGACATCGTCTCTCAGAAAGGCGATCATACTTGACGAAACTGTCTTCCAGAAAGACAGTCTGCAGTTCCAGGGTTAAAATGTAGTCCTGCTGCGGTTATCGTTTCCTTCGTTGCCTACCATTAAATGAGACTTAGGACCTATTAGATTATGCCGCCCCTTATACCATGCTAAGGAGAACCCAAACCGATCAATACGGGTGCAAGTCCAATTAAAAACAGCATGGATCAACAACTCCCGCTCTGTCCTTGAAAAGTCAAATGGATACCCTCATTCTAAAATAAGAAAATCTAATACACGAAGATGTATATTAATGAAATTAAAACCTAACTCTAAGTAATAGCTCAAACTTGTGCTACACAGAGAGTCAGCAAAACCTCTCAACAGCCAGGCGCATACTAAGAGAGAGAGAGAGAGAGAGAGAGAGAGAGAGAGAGAGAGAGAGAGAGAGAAACTAATGAGAAAGCTACAGCATTGTAATCATTTGCGAAAACGTATGTTTTTAACAAACTGATTACTGCTTCTTACAGATTTTGAAGTGTGTGTGTGTGTGTGTGTGTGTGTGTGTGAGAGTACATTTTTTTCCCATATTCTTGCTATAAAGACGTTCTACTGTATTTCTTTATTTAAGGGTATCTGGACATGGAAACTATTTGTTGCAACGTCAATTTTGTAGGTTCATACTGTCTAAGAAACTATGGTACTTGTTCGAAGACTACCAAAAGTTGATATGAGCAACTTGAGCAAAATACATGCGTACTCGCATGCACAATATGCGATAACCTCAAATTTTTTGCAGTGAACACGACTTCTACCCTATACAGAGCTATAAATTATACATGTAAACATTCTACACTATTTTTTAACAAACTTTTGAACATATTTCAGTTATACTGGCCATTTTCATTGGAAGACAGTATTTCTAAATGTAAAAAGATCAGTCAGTTTTATTTACTCATATCACATCATTTGTTTTATCTCATTAATTACTCTAATGAGGTTGACGTCAGGAAGGGCTTATGGTCGTAAAAACTCGCTCACCCATGTACTGCCATCAAGAGCATTCGAGGTCCCATCTTTTTGAAACTTTTAAAAATAATTTTGTTCGCGACTATAGATTCCAAACAGTGAGAATCTATTCCCAAATAATTTCTGGAGATGGTCTCCAATATTTCCAGATGGTGTATATGTAGCAGAAGCCATCCCTTCCGAATAAAGCCGTGCTGTAGAAAGAGTTTCAAACCACCAGCTGATAACTGATTACCAAAGCATGCTTGCAATGCGCAGGTTGGACATGAAACCATTCACCTATTTGTGCAACGTCATCAGAGCTGCAGTAGGCCTACGCTACGGAGGTGGACATTTAACTATGAAACACAGATGTACCGCATGACTTTGATGAGTTTCCACTGCGCGAGTCGTATGGATGAAACTATTCACAAATTTGTGTGATGTCATCCGAGCTGCAGTAAGGCTTGTACCAGCTCTGAAGCGTAATCTTACTTCTCCAACGAATTATGTTAGGGGATCTTGTATGCAAGATTTTTTCATTTTCTTCATCTCTACAGTAAAAGCCAGGGTATCTTTCTTAGTTCATAAACAGGGATGCAAACTGAAAGAAATCACATTTCAAAAATCAAATTTCTGCCACAAATTTAGTTACAATTTTCAAAGATTGTTACAAGTCATAATTCTTTCTGTGCAAGTTAATACCACTAGTACCTACAATAAAGACTTACAAGTAGGCTATATCTAAAAGAAACATTTTAACCTATTAAAAGGTCTCTGAAAAGGAAATTTTGGAGGTGGTCAGTGCCATACTTATAAAGGGCATTCATAAAGTCACCGGACTCTGAAAAATCGTAGTTCATGTAGCTGACTGAATAAACTGGCAAGCATGGTTATGGGATGTAGTGTGGTTGTAGTGTGGTTAGAACAGTGCAGCCAACTGCTGCCTTACTCAGGGTGAGACATACAAGGTCAAGTGTGTGTCAATGCATTTTATGTGCTCACAATGGGTCGCTTTATTGGAGGCTTATTTTGAGTGCAAAAGTAATGATAGATGTGTGGAAAAGTGGAGATACCGATCCTGATGAACCCTTCCCCGGTAAATAATCTTTGTACGATACTGAATGCAGGTTTTGTGACACGGGCTCTGTGGATGATAGAGAAAGATGTGGGAGACCTAAATTAATTACTGACACCTCCCTCTGCGATGTTCGGCAGCAAATTGAGAGATCTTCACGGAAATTGGCAAGACATTTATCACAAGAACTTGGAGCATCAATTGGGTCCATACATAAAGCGCTGAAAGTGGCAAATCTAAATGAAGGTAAATCTAAACGGAGAGACTTCCTGTATTACGTTGAAGTATTTCCAAACATTTATAATATTGCAAATTTTCTTTGACATATGACATATTACTATAGATATACAGAGTCAAGGCTTTCCTGGAACTGAAGCCGCCTGATTTAAAGAAATGTCGCTGTCACTGCCAGTGAATTAACGATGCTTTATTAGTCATTAAGTAACATAGTTACAATAGACTTCGTCATTATGTTCACATGTACAAAATAATCATTTCTCATAATGACTTTAAGATCACTAACACCTGAATTAAAGAAATAATTTATAATCAAAAAATCCTTTGATGTTATCCATGTTTTGAGGGAAGCTTTAAATTTACTCATTGATGCTTCCACAAGAATATTTGGAAGTTTTTCAATGAATTTCTATTGAAAATATAAGTGGCTATTTATACATTTGCTTAATCTAAATGAAGGTAAATCTAAATGGAGAGACTTCCAGTATTACGTTGAAGTATTTCCAAACATTTATAATATTGCAAATTTTCTTTGACATATAACATATTACTACAGATATACAGGCTAGGTACTGTCATTATATGTCTTCTTCCTGATACATTTCAGCTTATGCAGGCCCTTCAAGTCATTATATGTAATTTGCGAAATGCATTTACACAGCTATCTCTCTTATTTAATCTCGTTAAAATTCTAATTGCTTTCTTTTGACATAATTTTTTTTTAATCACCAGAACTGTTGTCCCACACCCTAATGCCATACTGAAGGTGGGAATGGAAAAAGGCAAAGTACGCTGTAACAATCATATGATGACTGACACGCCTTTTTAATTTACGCAGGAGAAAAACTCTCAATATTGTAATAGTTAAATTATTTACATGTGCTTCCCAAGAAAATTTACTGTCTAAATATACTCCTAAAAAGTCTCACAGATTTATATCCAACAGTGGAATTTTTAAGGCTAAATTCAATATTTTCCAGTGTTTCTTCATTTACGATTAAACTATTGGCCTGAAACCACACACAGGACCTATTTAACATAGCTACAATCGACTGAACAGAGTTTAGATCAGAATCTATTCCAAAAAAAAGTTCTATCATCTGCTGTTCCTGCAGTACAGTCTGGATCCCTGCAACAACAGAGTAGTGCGCAGTGACACTTTCCATCCACTCCTGACCTCTAGGGGCATCAGATGGAACTAAGTCGGCTTGTTTGGTAGCACAGGGTTCAAGGATTTTGAAACTGGTGTTTATGCAATAACAGCCTAAGTAGACTTACGCTGTTATTGCACCCAAGTCCTCGATTGTAAACAAGGGATTAGAATAGATCAACAGAAATTGAGCAGAAGTACACGTCCAGCAAGAATACGTCAAATCTATTCGTCCAACTAGGTCCGTAAATAGAGATAACTCACTCATTTAAGAGGAAATTTAATGGAAATAAAATGAGAAATTCATAAGCTCAGAACCCCGTGGTGTTCGGATAATTATGTTAAGAAAGCATAAATTGGGATACGAATAGAGACCAGCAAATAAAAGATCACATCAACAGCTGAGAAGAAGTAAATCTTGTATGTAACATTCAGGTCTAGGAACGTGACGCGGCGGAGGCCATGGAACGGTTTTGAACAGTGCAAGTTTAATTATCAAGAAGGCGTATGTGAAGTAATGGATTGTATGCATTAAGAAGATGAATAGCAGAATGTGTTCCTTTGCGTATTTCTTGAAATGATGAGTGACCGTATTAGATAAAATGTTCCTCAAATGTCAAAAACAGATGGAAGAGAGATTACAGTATGGTAATTTTGATAGGAATCATGAAATGCGAACTGATGTATTATTGTAATATTCTAAAATAAGTTTTTGTTTTTATGACAATGAATGAAAAAACATCGAAGAAGGTTGACTAAAAGAACAGCTCTGGTACATGTTGAGAGAAGGAATTGATGAGATTATAAGGAATAGAAAGATATTGTAAGATTTTAAGAGCTTGATAACATATTGGTTAACATTAACATGCGAAAATAAGGCGAGTGTCGTAAACAAAATTGAGATACTTGAAGATCTTATTGCACTGTATTAATATTACTTGTACAAGTTTCAGATTGGAAGGACGATGGACCTGGTTTATCATTATAATGAATCCAAACAAGACAGAGATGTGGGCCTACATCAAGACTAGTGTCTTGATGAGTCCGAATTTATGTGGAATTACCTGAGATGATATGGAAATGAATGTCCATGGCTTCAGCAACCAAGAAGATGGGATGAAACACCAGAGTCGTCAATGATAAGTACCCAGGCATTGTCTTCCCTTTATTCTATCTGTAAAGAGCTTATAGTAGTACTGTATTAGAATTTTTGACTATGTTAACAAGGTGACTTAAATAGTATACAACTTGAGTAAAGTAATGTGATCGTCATTATGTATCTATCAATGAGTGGTAACCCGATCATTGGTAAGAGTAGCAATTCGGATTGTCGTGAATGTTCAGGTGATTAAGGTATACAATTAGGGGAATGTTTTATGGAATTTCCTGATACTATCCGAATGTTTGCAAGAGTCTGTTCGTAAATAAGGTAATATTGAGTGCTGCATGTGTAATTCTAGTGAATGATTATATGTAGTTAATGTGTCAGTGTTGAGATCTTCTATTGACTGATTTATGTCGCATAATAAGTTAGTGAAGTGCGATTAAGCTGTCAATTACGAGATGATTTTATACGCGAGTAGTTATGAGGTTCTTCGGATACATGTGCTGGTGTATTTAGAATAATAGTGTAGGCATGGTGCACATTTTGGTAAATGATAGGGTTGTTGAGAATATTATGGTGATGTAATGCAATTGTGATAATGTGGTTTGTTGAGATTGGTACTACGGCAATGTAGCAAGTCTTCGAGAATGTGCATGAACCATTACCGTTTACATTGATTATGTCAGTAGTTAGTCGTTGTTTATTATAGATATAGTGAAGCTGAAGGTTCCAGATGTGTACTGTTATTACCATGATTTATTTATTTATTGAATTGTTTGATCACTGTGGCTGATTAGCAGATGATTACATTGTCATGCAATGTTAGGAAGACTGGATCGTTGGGATATTCAAGTTGTGTGTTAGATAGATAGACGACCAAAAACCAGATAGAGTATGGGAGGACAAACTTTGGGCCAATATGTCACTTAGATGAATGAACGAAGTGAATGTTTACAGAATTAATTTTTATGATTGGCATATTTTCAAAGAAATGTTAAATAATTCATTATTTCGTGGTCAAGATTTCAGAAATGTTGTGATGAATTTATTTATGGAATTTTAAGAAATTAACGTCAGATAAATATTCATGATATGTTAATGAAAACCAACAAAGGTTAATCAATATATTTCTTATTCTCAATCATATTGTCTAGTTGAATGATTATTATAATTATTCTTTCATATGAATGGTTAATTAAAGTAGAATATCCTTCCAAAATTATATTGCAATCTTCTCATTCCATAGAATTAGGATTTTATAGCCTTATGCAGTTAGGTGGGACGTAGAATTTACTCTGTGTATATGAGCTTGACATTGAATAAGGATATAACCGGCACACGCCGAATGACCATGCCCGTGAGTGGAATCTCTTGCAATCCGTTGACACTAGCCGAGGTTTAATCAAAAACAAAACACATTATTTCGAACCACCCACATCCACGAACGGTTATAGTATATATTCATGTCTTTGACTAATCAATTTTACAATTCTCATAGCTGAAGATGATCCCAATGGAGGTGAAAACTAGTACCATCAAGGTTTAAAGCATTTTCACTATTAATAAAAGTGTATAGAATAGGTAGAAACTTTTCTCTACTTGTCTGTCCTGTCAGCCACATATTACTGGTCAATGATGGCAATTTTTACTTTATTCGTAAAGAACTCCCATAGCCAGTCCTGTTTGCATATCTGTCAGCACAGATGACAACCCAGCAGGTTCAGTACACTTTATTATGAAATGTTACAATTGATGGCTCGAAGTTGTACACAACTAAAATTGAAGTCTTGAAACATCATCTATAGTACTGCTTCATCCGGGTGGTGAACCCCTAACTCACTGAGAGCTTATTCTGTTGAACGTAAGGTTTGATACAGGAAGCATACAGTAAGTATTAAGTATTGGAAAGGAACAAACAGGTGCAAGATGGCCCCTCACAGAGTTGATGACTGCCCTCCTGATGATGCTGGGAAGCAAAAACAAGCCTGTCAGGGGCTGAGAAGAAATGGACGTAGAAGAAGTGGGTTTGATGAGGAGGGAGCCTACCCATTTGTTGACAGCAGTGTAGAGAGATTGTTCTTGTCCTTTTTCAAGTTTGTCCCTGTCAACTCTCTGTTGCTCCCTCGTCATACTGCGAACTGCCTGTATGTCTGTGTCCTATTTTTGCGCTCCTTTTCTTGTTGCTACTCTCAATCTATATATGACTTGAAGCATAGAGTAAGGAGAAAGTAAACATTTACAAGATTACACATATTAACACAAATATTGTTACATACCATGTCTAAGGTTTCCCATTTCTGATTTAATCGACTGTTCAGTTCTTCTAATTCATGTATCCTCATTTTAGCCTTAACTTCTTCATCAAACAATTTCATCTTCAGTTGGTCATTTTCGTCTCTTGTTTTAATCACCTCCTGTTCGGACTTCTCCAACTGCAAGAATTTAACAGATGTTACAAAATGTTTAGCACAGATTAAAATTATATTGTACAATGATATCCTCAAAAGTTTTAAATGACCAGAAATAGTTCTATACATTTCTTGCATGGTCAAGAATTATTTTTATACTTAGTTCTCGAATAAGCTTGTCTAATAACACAACTCTACTCGTATTTACCTTTCTGGAGAAGTATGGGCATATCACAATTTATTCTTACAGCTAAAAATGAAATGAATCTCTTTATATGATTGGAAAAACAAGTTGAAGCCGAGTTGGGAAAGATCAATTTGGCTTCAGAAGAAATGTAGGAACACGTGAATTCTTTAGATTATTTAGATTTCCTGACATAACAAGCCGGGCTTTCCCAGCTAAACTTTAAGGTGCTCAGGCCATTGAGGAGATATGTTTAGCGATAACTGAATTCTGTTAAGTGTTTAAGTATTGTACATACTGTGAAGAGAAGTATTTTTTTATTTAATTTTTGCAGTGTGTTACATGTGGCACAGAGCATAAGCTTGAAAACTTACAGGAAATGCTTTAAATTTATCTTTCCCGATGCCCCGCTTGTCCACTCCCTTCCCCTACATATGCTGAGTCACACAATGTGCACTACTGTATTACTTGCCAACTGCAGAGCACAAGAAAACAGCTGATGCCGTGCGTGCCTTTGTCATGCGCTCATGTCTATACTCCGTTTGCTAGAAGAGATTCTGATCCTTTCTGTGTACCCCATTCATTTTCCTCGGAAATTTTGAATGCTAATATTAGTACGCTTCACCACTAATGTTCAGTGCAGTACAAAATAATTACCTGCTTGCATCCTCTAGCATGTCTATGTTTTGTTCTACATCAGACATTACATGTACTGTATATTTCACTGTAAGAGATTTACTTCATTGTCTGAGGTCCTAACTCAACTTAAAGACAACGTATTATGACAAGATCACAACCATAATTTTTGTTATATGTATTTTAATGTTGTAATTATTCCTGTAACATTGTCTTTATCATATATACATATGTTCTAGTTATCACATACATACATACATACATACATACATACATACATACATACATTATCATTATAGACTGTTATGCCTTTCAGCGTTCAGTCTGCAAGCCTCTGAGAATTTACTAAACGTCACCACAATCCTCGATTTGCAACTAGTGTTGTGGCCTCATTTAGTTCTATACCTCTTATCTTTAAATCGTTAGAAACCGAGTCTAACCATCGTCGTCTTGGTCTCCCTCTACTTCTCTTACCCTCCATAACAGAGTCCATTATTCTCCTAGGTAACCTATCCTCCTCCATTCGCCTCACATGACCCCACCACCGAAGCCGGTTTATGCGTACAGCTTCATCCATCGAGTTCATTCCTAAATTAGCCTTTATCTCCTCATTCCAAGTACCCTCCTGCCATTGTTCCCACCTGTTTGTACCAGTAATCATTCTAGCTACTTTCATGTCTGTTACTTCTAACTTATGAATAAGATATCCTGAGTCCACCCAGCTTTCGCTCCCGTAAAGCAAAGTTGGTCTGAAAACAGACCGATGTAAAGATAGTTTCGTCTGGGAGCTGACTTCCTTCTTACAGAATACTGCTGATCGCAACTGCGAGCTCACTGCATTAGCTTTACTACACCTTGATTCAATCTCACTTACTATATTACCATCCTGGGAGAACACACAACCTAAATACTTGAAATTATCGACCTGTTCTAGCTTTGTATCACCAATCTGACATTCAATTCTGTCGAATTTCTTACCTACTGACATCATATTACTCTTCGAGAGGCTAATTTCCATACCATACTCATTGCACCTATTTTCAAGTTCCAAGATATTAGACTGCAGGCTTTCGGCACAGTCTGCCATTAAGACCAAGTCGTCAGCATAGGCCAAACTGCTTACTACATTTTCACCTAACTGAATCCCTCCGTGCCATTTTATACCTTTCAGCAGATGATCCATGTAAACTACGAACAGCAAAGGTGAAAGATTACAGCCTTGTCTAACTCCTGTAAGTACCCTGAACCAAGAACTCATTCTACCATCAATTCTCACTGAAGCCCAATTGTTAACATAAATGCCTTTGATTGATTCTAATAATCTACCTTTAATTCCATAGTCCCCCAGTATGGCGAACATCTTTTCCCTCGGTACCCTGTCATATGCTTTCTCTAGATCTACGAAACAAACACAACTGCCTATTCTTCTCGTAGCATTTTTCAATTACCTGGCGCATACTGAAAATCTGATCCTGACAGCCTCTCTGTGGTCTGAAACCACACTGGTTTTCATCCAACTTTCTCTCACATGATCTGTTTAATTTTTATTTTGGCTGAAGATGGCCACTAAATGGCTGAAACTAGTCCCAATACTCATGTAATGTTATTTACTTGATGCATTGTATTGAAGAGGTACACTACGTCACAGGACATGAGAAATATGAACCAGTCAGCCCTGGCGATTAACTAAAGGGTTTAGGAAAAAATAGATGACGGATCCTCTTATATTTTCGAGTTTATTAAGCCCACAATTTTTCTGTAACTTATTTTGAGACATCCTGTATATCTACGAGTTCAATAAACGATAAATAAATAAAAAATATGAAGAGACATGAAAGAAAGGTAAGATCAAATAAAAATACGTGGATAAGTCAGGAGAGACTAGATCCCATTGACGAACCGCGAAAGTACAAAAATGAGGAGGGCAGAAAATAATATAGGTGATTAAAGAATGAAGTAGATACAAAGTGCAGGATAACTAAGTAAGAATGGCTGAAAGAGAAATGCAAGAATGTTAAGATTGTATGGTTGTAGGAAAGGTAGAGGCTGCATATAAAAGAATCAAGGAAACTTTTGGAGAAAGGAAAGTTAGGTGTATGAATATTAACCCAGGAAGGACAAAGATATTTCTCTCTTAACTGGCTTGTTTTAAAATCTGAAGATATTCTTTCATAAGAAGCAAGGAAAAGCTATTTTCATGTAAAATGGCCCTATGGGTAGTCAGTAATAGCCTGGCACCATACGATTTTCGAAAGGAACATATATATGTTTCCACCTGGAGCGTAAGAAAAGTCGACCATGTTTCCGCCCCGAAGAGTTAAAAAGAACCTTCCACTTGTTTCCTCGTAACAGGAAACTAAATGGAGCCCAATTTTTCGAACAGGTGTAAATAGTACTCAACAAATAACACTTTTTAATTTTATGCACCTATATTTTTCTCGTAAGAGAGGAAATTTAGGTAATACATCAAACTATAAAAATTTCATGATGCTCCATATTGGTAATATATTTTAGTTGCATAATTACTGATGTGACCCCGTGAGATCTTTTGTTTGGATACAGAATAAACTAAAAATGCATTTACAGAAAAATATAGGTGCATCATATATATGTTCCTTTCGAAAATCGTGGGGTTATTAGCCGAGGAGGTACCCAAATATGCTCAGGAGCTGTTCACTTAACTCTTCCAGTGAGGGAAAACCCCGCAGTATGTTGCTGAGTTTGTTCTCCTGTTTGTGGGAGTTAGATAATACATACGTTGCATGACGCAGTTTTCTCGTGTGCGTACTTCTTACGTATTTTTAAGGTTTACCAGTAAAATGGCATCGCGAAAACGGATCAGTGATACAGACATAGTGTCAATATTGGATGATACGGTCGAAGAAGTGTGATTTTAGTGAATGTGGGTCTGAAGACAAAAATTCTTTCTCCAGCTCATCTTAGTGCAACGACACACACCGACACAGATAGCAACAGAGCGCACGACTGGATGGACGTAATACCGACCCTGGGCCTACAAATATTAGTCCCGTTCGTAATATTGATCAAGGGCCAAAATTACCATCACACTTTGATACTGATACGCCCCCTGTAGAATATTTTAATGCATTTTTTGATGATGAAATATTTAATGGTATTCTCAGTGAAACTAAATTACATTGGGACAAAAGGAAAATACAGGCAGCATCAACCAGGAAAAGAAAAACCCAGAATGAGAAACTGGCATCACCCAACATCGCGTGACATGAAGGCATTTATTGGAGTTTTGAAGATCCATCACCTTGACACTTACAAATTCAGGGTATTATTTGTGTACAGAGTAGGTTTAACTGCTATGACTATTTTCTGAAAGATTTTTCACTTTTTGATGGACGAAGACAAAAAATTAATCCAAAATATCATTGAAAGTAGTTTTTTGTACATATATTTCATAATAGCGGACTACAGTGTACTTCAAGTCAACCACTGTCACATCATAAAGTGGAGTGTGCCTTGTGCCCTTCTTCCAATAAAAAAAATGATATTACGATTTTTATTTTGCCTTCAAACCGCTTCAAATTTGAATTTCCACTCCTAAACAAGGTATGTGGTATATTGAGGTATATTTTATGGTTTTAGTAAATTTCCCAAAATTTTGCATGCGTTATTTCTTATATATTTTTTGCCGATTACGGCCATGAACGACCACCGCCTGCGAAGGGTTAACACACTGCGTAGGTCTGTTCTGAGGAGTAGTCAACTTAAACAACTGACCTATTTATCCCATTCGTGGGATTTTACTCCTTGTCAAAGAGCACTCAAATATTTCTAAACAGGAACAAGGCACCTGGAATTGACACATCCTCAATATTCCTGACTGCTTTAGGAGAAACCAGCATGGTGAGGATATTCCATTTTGTGTTTAAGATATATGATACAGGAGAAGTGTCATCTGAGTTTAGACAATGTTGTTATACCTATTCTCAAGAAAGCAGGCGCTGACAAGTGTGAAAACTACTGCACCACACCTGCAAAATAACACATCCATAGAAGAATGAAAAGGCAAGTTGAGGCTGAGTTGGAAGAAGATCAGTTTGTACATGTAAGAACATGTGAAGCAATCCTGATTTTACGCCTGATCTTACAGGATTGAATTAAGGAGGATAAGTACATGTACAAGGCATTTGTAGGTCTAGAATAGGCATTTAATAATGTTGATTGGACCAAGCTAATTGAGAAGCAGCGAGGGGACAAGATACTCTACCCAAAAAATGGTCGATTTAGCGTGTCTTGCTCACAGGTTGAGCCGAGTTGCTGAAGAAATACAGCAGAAATTTCCTGATGCTGACCAATTAATAATAAAATTTAACAAAAATATTTGTGAAGGCTCCACGGAGGGTGGACAAATTCAAAGATCGCGCACCTTCGCTTCCTCAGCCAGTGCTCATCCGATGGGGATCATGGCTTAATGCAGTGGAGTACTAGTGTAAACACTACGAAAATGAGTAAGAAATTGTTTATGCTTTTGACAGTAGTGAGGCATGGACAACAAAAATTGCACAGGAAATGTTTTCCGATGATTTATCAGGAAAATAAGTATATTACTTTAAGTTATAAAGATCTGTCGAAAACTATCTGTAGCCTTATTAATATAGAAACTACTGGTTTAGAATTATGTGAGTTTGGGAATAGTGAAGGACATGGTATTCAAAGTAGAACAAGTACGAGATAAAGGGTCGGTTACGGTGAAGAACAAACTCTGTAAGGTACTGAGTGCAAATGACGGATATGCAACGACGTGCAGAATTAGTGCCATTTTAGAGGCTAGTGGATCTGGTTTAGGTAAAGACGACCCACAGTTAAGTGGTGGTGGTGGTGATTATTGTTTTAAGAGGAACTACAACTGGGCAACCATCCTCTCTATAAAACTAATCAGAGAGAAAAAATGTAAGGGGTCCGACACTTTGAAAAATGAAGGTATCGGCCAAAGGAAGACAAGGTCCACGAAGGGCGTGAAAATGAAAGACTTCCTAGGCCTCCATACGTGATACCATCGGGGTCGGAAAAGGACAAGAGTTGACCAAGAGAGGTCGGATAGGATAGATGAAAGTGAGGAGCTTGGCACAAGTGGAAGCAATGCTCTTGTGACGACAAGTGACAAAGGAGCTTCTCCCAGGACAAAAAAATATTGAGCGACCTTCAAAGAATATTTCTTAACTATGTTACTGGCTTTACGTCCCACTAACTACATTTTATAGTTTTCATAGATGCTGAGGTGCCGGAATTTAGTCCCGCAGAAGTTCTTTTACGTGCCAGTAAATCCACCAACATGAGGCCGACGTATTTCAGAACCTTCAAATACCGCCGGACTGAGCCTGCCAAGTTGGGGTCAGAAGGCCAGCGCCTCAACCACCTGAGCCACTCAACCCGGTGAGGGACATTTCTTTTCAACAGCCAGAGAATCCACATATGAGGGGTAAAAAAAAATAAAAAGCTATATGTTTTCAATTTTTTTTAAAAACAACCTTATACCCTTCAAAATATTCTCCATCACAACTAATACATTTATCCCACCAGTGAGTCCACTGATAGAAAAATTTTCTGTAGTCATCTTCAGAAACGGCTGATAACCCTCTTCTCATTTCTTTTCTTGAACTCTTCAATGTTGTGAAATCGGTGTCCTTTATACCCATTTTCATGTGTGGAAATAAGAAAAAACACAGAGCCAGGTCAGGCATGGGGCGGCAGAACAATGCCATTTTTAGCCAAAAACTGTAACAGAGATGGCTGTGTGTGCAGGTGCATTGTCGTGGTGGACGAACCAGTCTCCTGTCTGCCACAAACAGGGTCTTATTTTTGACAAACACTGTTGTGCGATCTTCTTCCAATAAAAGGTTTGCACGTTGTTCACTTAAACTTGCCATCATGAAAAATGAAACAAGAACAAAACAGTGCTAAGAAAAACAATCACTGCAGATGAACAGAACAAGCCAGGTCGACAACAAAGGTGGCACTGAACTGGCAATGAGTTGCGCTATACCCGCCTAGCGGCAGAAAAGCGTACTACACAAGCTTCGCCCACGGCAATATTATTCCGGTCATTTTTTCGTAATCATGATGTGCAATGCTGGCAGAGAAGATTGACAGGTAGTACAATAATGAACTCTTATAAACTTCCTGCCAGACGGTGTCTTCTAACGTATATTGAGAGATAGGGCTGCAATAAAGCATACTATTTATTTTGTTTTGGTTTTTGCAAAATCAAGCAAGAACTGCACCACAAGGCTATGATCCTGAATCAATGTTGAAAGTTTTAACATACTATAGCTCTCTGTCAGTTTGTATGATTAAATGTGTCTGGTGTATTATCACAGATTACATTTGGTACTTAAGATGTTTAATGTTAGTACCAGTAACACTCTAACACTTGCTACCTAACCCTAGGAGGAGGAGGAGGAGGAGGAGGAGGAGCAGGAGGAGGAGGAGGAGGAGGATGATAACACTGGGATTGTGTTTTTAGCCAGTCAGTCCATATGATATCTCCAAAGTAATTTGACTGAAAGAGTCATGAATGCTCTCAATAGAATGTTCAGGTCGTATGCGAGTGAAAAAAAGTTTATGGTTTAATGGTCGGTACGATACTGAGATGTGGTTTAAACACAATAACCACGATAGTACTCCATGTTCTCCAATCGAGATTCAATTAGGAAAGAAGCCTACTAATGGAATATTAGAATACTAGCTAGCATTTGCTATAGGAGAGGTGATACCAAGGGATGATTGTATTCCAGCTGGCTTGGGAGAGCTGGGTGAAGACACGTAACAGAATTTGCCAGCAAAAGAGGACAGTACATGATTAGTTTGAGGTAGGGGATGAGGTACCCTTCACAGTGTCACCATTTGTCATGTTCAGATCATAAGAAAAACCTTATGCATTGGATTTTTGAGGGGGGGGGGGGGGAGGAGGAAAATGACGATAATACAGAAAAACTATAAATGTGGGCGATGTAAAAAAAAAGGGGGAAAGGAAAAAGTGAAATATGGGTTCTATATTTGGGCGTTTTTCATCATGTAATAAATAATAATAATAATAATAATAATAATAATAATAATAATAATAATAATAATAATAATAATAATAATAATAATAATAATAATGTAATGGTTACTGTGTCCATCATGTTGGAATTTGAGAGAGTGTGGTGACTTCACCATCTGGTGCGCCCGTTTACTCTTAGACTCTGGGATTGGAAAAACAGAGAGAAGAAAAAAAAAAGAACAGCAGAAAGTGTCGTAGCCTAGAGAGTAAACAAATATGGTGTGAAGAAAGAGATCAAAAAGAAGCGTGTAGTCGGGAATCCTGACTGTGTACCAAGGTGTAAGTGATTTACAAGCATTAGTTAATAAATTTTAGTATAGAAGCTACCAGTCTAGTGTTAATTTATCTTACTACTCTGCCAACTCGTCTCAACTGGTGTCAGAATCGGGATTGACTGGTAGCAGTAATTTCGTAACTAGCAATCTGTAGCGAATACCAAATGGATAGTGAACAGTTCCAGGTTCTCCTCAATAAGTTTACCAAACTCTCATCCAAACAGGAAGAAATCCAGAGCGAACTGAAACTGGAATTGAATGAACTTAAGGGTGGACAAAGAAAATTAGAACAGGAAGTGCACTCTCTAGAAAGAAAATTAAAGAGCGACATTATGCAGGACGTACAGGAACTGGTTGAAAAACAGATCAAAGAAATACCACAGGTTGTGGAGTCAGGGGTTCGAGACCTGAAAGAGAAAGTAAGCGCCCTTCGTACGAGTGACAGCCATGGAGACCCGTGCTAGCCGCGACAGCGGCTCCAGCGCCGGGAAGGTAAAACCCCCGCGCTTCAACGGGACCACATCTTGGAGGACCCTCCGGACCCAATTTGAAACCGTGTGCGGGCACAACGGTTGGACATCGGAAGAAAGGACCGTGCACCTAATCACCGGACTGCAAGGAACAGCAGCAGAAGTGCTACACAGCCTCCAGCTGGGTGCCACCTATGAGGAGATTGTTAGAGCACTCAACAGGCGATTTGGTGACCACCAGCTGGCAGCCGCCTACCGAGTCAGGCTGAGGAAGAGGACCCAGTGCGTTAATGAGACGCTGCAGGAATTCGCACAAGATGTGGAGGAGTTACCTCTTGATGGGCTGCCTCAGGACCACATTCAGCGGGAGGCAGCCTATACATTCATCGATGCGCTCCGCGACACTGATATCCGTCAAAAAAGCTGATGCTTTGTGAATGGCCTCAGGAGACACCATCCCTGCCCTGAAAGAAGCGCTACTTCAACTGACGCTGGGGCAACGACGCCTACGAGTCTGGGCCTTCGTCGCCGCCGTCACGGATGAGGTCATCCTGAGCCTAGACGCGCTACGGGCATACGAGGCGACTGATGACGTGTGACGACGTGCGTTGTGGCGCAGCAAACAAGAGATAATGCACCGATGCCGGGGGATGCAAACTCGAGTAGCGCGATTAACGCTGGCCAGCGACGAAGTAATACAAAAAAACAGCAAGATGATGGTTACGGCACGGTTAGAGGAACCCATACAAGGGGACAGCGTGCTCGTGGAACCCGGACCGCCGATCAAGGATTCTACCTGGCCAGGACGCTCGTTCCGACACGAAGCTGCGTGCCGGTATGCATATTGAATTCGACGTCGCGGGAGCAGAGGATACCAGTGGGACCAAGCTTGGAACTTGTGAACCAGTTACGTGCGTTATGCCAGTGGACGACGAAGACACACAGGCCCTGGAAGCAGGTGAAGGATCGGATAATCTCCGGATGATTATATCCGACGCCAGGAAACATTTGGAGGCGAGACAGCTCAGGGAGATTAAGGAACTAATCCACAAGTTCAGGGACATCTACACTGCTACTGGAGGCGACTACAGAAACACAGTGTACCATCGCATTTCCACCGGCGATGCCGCTCCAATCCGACAGCCACCTCGTAGGGTACCCCTGGAAAAAAAGGGCGGAAATCGACCAGATGCTGGGTGACATGAAGCAGCGGGAAGTCATCGAGGAGTCAAACACCCCACGGTCATCGCCAGTGGTCCTGGTGAAGAAAAAGATTGGTGAGCTCCGCTTCTGCATCAATTACCGCAAGTTGAACGACGTCATGAAGAAGGACTGTTTCCCGTTGCTTCGGATAGGCGACACCCTGGACATGTTATCTGGCGCAAAGTGGTTTTCGACTTTGGATCTGAAGTCTGGGTACTGGCAAGGGGTGCTCCATCCAGAAGACAAAGAGAGGATGGCGTTCTCAACCGGCCAAGGGCTCTACCAGTTCACCGCGATGCCCTTCGGCCTCTGCAACGCGCCGGCAACCTTCAAGCGACTGATGGAGTCTGCATTGAGGGGGCTAATTCACGACGCCTGCCTAGTGTATCTGGACGATATAATTATTATGGGACGCACGTTCAGAGAGCACGTTGAGAACCTGCGGAGAGTGTTCAAGATGCTACGTGGGGCTAATCTAAAGTTAAATCCTGGAAAATGCCACCTGTTCCAGAAGGAGGTGTGCTACCTGGGCCACATCGTGTCATCAAAGGGAGTAGCCACTGATCCAGAGAAGTTAAGAGCTGTCAAGGACTGGCTGGTGTCTAAGGACAAGTGAGAACTGAGGAGTTTCGTTGGCATCTGCACGTACTATCAAAGATTCATAGCTGGCTACGCGGACATCTCAAAGCCCCTTACGCGGCTCACCGAAGAGGCCCCATCCAATGGTCAAATGAGGCGGAGGATGCCTTCTGGACGCTGAAGGAGTCCCTGTGTACGGCACCCATCCTAGGATACCCCAAGCCTGGGGAGAAGTTCATCGTAGACACCGACGTCAGCGATGTGGGAATTGGTCGGGCGCTGTCCAAAGTGCAAGACGGCCAGGAGAAGGTGATCGCCTATTTCAGCAGGACGTTGTCAAAAGCTGACGGAAATTACTGCGTGACGTGACTGGAACTGCTGGCCATAGTTAAGACCTTGGAGCACTTCCACAAGTATCTGTATGGGCAGCCTTTTCATCTGCACACTGACCACTCCGCATTGACCTGGCTCCCAAGCTTCAGAAACCTAGGACAGACAGCTCGTTGGGTACAACGTCTTCAGGAGTATGACTTCACCACTGAGCACCAACAAGGAATGAAGCACTGCAACGCCGACGCTGTATCCAGAAAACCGTGCCTTGAGAACTGTGCACACTGCCAGAAAGTGGAGACATGCGGGCATCGTGGACATCCGGGCTGTGAGGGCCATCACCGCTGAAGGATAGGATCGAGACGCCCTCAGGAGGGGGCAGCTGAAGGATGATGACATCGGGCTGATCTTACGGGAAGTAGAGTCGGGACAGAGACCAGAATGGAAAGACATCACCGAATGCAGTCCAACCTATAAGGAATACTGGGTCCAGTGCTCGTCACTCATGGTTAGTGATGGGGTACATACCCGCGTGTGGCAATCGACGGACGGAAAGAAGCACATTGCCCAGCTGATAATTCCCAGAAGCATGAGAAAAGAAGTGCTGAGTTGCACGCCGGCACTACTGCCAGCCACTTGGGAGTGAATAAGACCCTAGATCGTGCCCGACAGCGTTACTACTAGGTGCACCTGAGGAACGATGTTGAGAGGATGTGCCAGCTGCGTGACACCTGCGCGGCGAGCCGGGGCCCCTCGTACCAAGAGTAGGGGCCAGGTGATGCAGTACAACGGAGAACATCTCAAAAGGATCACTATCAATATCGTGGGACCATTCCCCTAATCTGACACCGGGAACCGTTACCTACACCTGGCCATGGACTACTTCACAAAGTAGCCAGAGGTCTACGCCTGAACCAAGAGGCAACGACGTTTTGGGCAAGAACTTCTTCTGCCGATTTGGTGTCCCGAGGGTGCTTCGTAGCGACCAAGGCACAAGGCAGAAACTTCGAGTCCAGACTGATGCAAGAGGTTCTGCAGCGCTTAGGAGTGCGAAAGACCCGTACGACGCCTCTCCACTCTGAGTCAGATGGCACGGTGGGGCGTATTGTGAAAACCGTTGAAGAGCATCTCAGGAAGATGGTTTTGGTGCAATAGACGGAAAAGGTCGAGAAAGTCCCATTCTTCTTGATGGCCTATCAAGCGTCCACCCATGAGACCACGGGCATGACACCTGCCAACAGGGTCTTGGGAAGGGAGCTCCGCCTGCCATGCGATCTAATGTTCGGGTTGGCACCAGACCAGCAGCAGCCAGTGACGGACTATGTATGGGAGTTGGTGGATCGGCTCATCGACATCCACAATTATGCCCATCATCATCTAAGGGTAGCCAGCGACGAGATAAAAGCCCGCTACAACATGCTGGTGAACTCTGCGGGTTTCCAGGAAGGTGACAGTGTGTGGCTGTACCGTCCGGTGCGGACAAAAGGGAAGTCACCGAAACTGCGGCAACAATGGGAAGGCAATAGAGTAAATGAATGTATTATTTGGGTCCACCTTTTCAATACAAAATGTCAATAGTTTAAATTACATAAATGATTCGAGACTAGTTTCGACCTAGTACTAGGTCATCGTCAGCCTAAAGCAAAATTAAAACACAAAATATCGAAGAAATTAAACAATGTAAAGACACGTACGGTTTTGTAAAAGTACATACCATGTGAGATATTGTGCAGCACTATGTTAAAAAATAACTCTCTGAAAGAGATTCATAATAAGTTCAGTGCATATTAAAAAGATGTTATAAAAAGGAATCCTTGAGTTGCTGAAATATGCTGGCTCCTTTAAGATGGAGGTATCCAATTGAAGAACCACTGAGCTGAAGTTACGTCGTTTATTTATGAATAAAGTCCAGTGCGCTGTACAGCATTAAAAAGTCCAGTGCGCACTAAAAAATGTTAAAGAAATAATTCTTGAGTTGCTGGATAAGGACTTACTGTTTTCCATGATTATATAAATTTTACAACACTAAGCCCCCTTTTATACTTTGTTCCAAACCTCTTATGTATATTCCTTGTATATTTATTAGCTATTACTCACCTGTCCCATACTAACATCTCTTTTCATTTACCACATTCACTTGTTATTCCATAATAATCTTACTGTTAAAATTAACATGTTCTTACGATTTCGTCAAGAGTGATCTTTGCTTTGATGTGGCTGATGATGACCCCTAGATGGGTCGAAACTAGTTCCATGTAATTTTAAAATATTGTGAATATATTTTGTATTGAATAGGTGGAAACCTTTACTGTGTTGTTACTCATATGTTAAATCCTACGAACTACCGACCAATCGCACGCCTACCAACTTTATACAAAATTATAACATCCCTTGAAGCAAATAGAATCCAGAATCATTGCAAGGTCAATGACATCATCGCTGAGGAACAAAAGGGCTGCAAATGGTTCACAAAAGGCTGTAAAGAACAATTAATAATTGATAGTATAATCATGGAACAAGCATACCATAACAACCGAAATTTGCACACTTGTTTCATAGATTACAGAAAGGCATTCAACTCAGTGCCACATTCCTGGCTTGTTGAGGTCCTTAGAGTATATAAAGTAGGTCCTAAAATAGTGACATTTCTAGCAACTACCATGCAGACTTGCAAAACTACTATTAACCTCCACAACGGAGAAGAACGTATGATAACTGACCTTATACCAATTAAAAGAGGCATTTTCCAAGGGGATTCCCTCAGTCTGCTATGGTTTTTTCTTGCTCTGAACCCACTATCAGACTTACCGAGTTCAAAAACATATGGATTCACTATCAAAAATAAGCAAAGAACAATCTACAAAATTTTACATCTACTCTATATGGATGATCTGAAACTATATGCTGCATCACAAAGACAACTTGAACACCTTGTTTCAATTACCCACAAGTTCTCCACAGACATCTGCATGAAATTTGGACTTGATAAATGTGCTACTCAGACAATTAGGAGGGGCTCTTTCTCGGCACAGGGCATCCATCTGAAGCAACAGATATCTCACCACTGACAACAAATGAAACATATCGATATCTTGGATATAACCAATCAGCCAGGATTCAACACAAGGACTGACATATACTGAACGAGTAAGACGAATTGTGCATTCTAAGCTCACAGGAAAAAGCATCGTTAAGGCCATCAACACGTTTGCTATACCTGTTCTCACATACTCATTTGGAGTCATAAAGTGGACTACAACCGAATTGAAGGATCTTCAAACGAAAGTGAATATGTTACTGACAAAATACAACATGCATCATCCAAAATCAGCCTCAGAAAGACTCTCTCTGCCTCGTTCTGATGGTGGTCGTGGACTAATAGACCTTGAGAAATTACACAAATTAGATCACTAAAGTGCTACTTCAAACATAAATCAGAAACCTCTGCCCTATATAGTTGTAGCAGATAACGGTTTTACACCCCTCAATATGAAGACCCGGCTTCACTTACGTCATTCCCCACAGATGAGGAAAAGATCGTTCTATGGAAAAAGAAACCTCTCCATGGGCGGTATCCAAATGAGTTAAATCAGCCATATATCGACAAACAAGCGTCGCATGAGTGGCTGACACATTCGGATACATACCCAGAAACAGAGGGCTTCATGTTCGCCATACAAGATCAAGTCATTGCCACAAGGAACTACATAAATCATATACTACATGATCCGTCTGTCTATTCAGATCTGTGCCGATGATGTAATACATCTCTGGAAACCATCCAGCACACAACCTCAGGTTTTCAATTAATGGCAAACAGAGACTACAAGTACAGACATGACCAAATTGCAAAAATCATTCACCAGAAATTAGCCCGACAAAATAACCTAATCCACTGTACCACAGCATATTGGAAGTACAAACCCAAATCAGTCTTGGAAAGTGAAAATTACAAAATTTACTGGGATACAAGTATAATCACTGATATAACTATTACCTGCAATAGACCAGATATAACCTTTGTAGATAAAAACAAGAAAATCTGCTTCATAATTGACATAGCATGCCCTAATACTCGCAACCTTCAATCAACACATACAGAGAAGATTTCCAAATACATAGATCTGGCCGCAGAGATAAAAACCATGTGGAAACTCAACAATGTTATCATAATTCCAGTAGTGATTGGATGTAATGGTATTATACCAAAGACACTACACAGGAGCATTGAAGCCTTTAATCTCCACCCTCTCACTTACAGAGAATTACAAAAAGCAGCAATCCTGGCCACTTGCCATACAGTACGAAAGTTTATTGGCATGAACCATCCACCATACACAGAGGACTAATGAAAATCGTCCACTAATAATTTTGGCCGTTTATATATAGTAAATATCTCATGAATATCTATCAAGTCTATTTGTCAACAAAGTCGTCATCATCATCATTTCCCAACTCCAGTTTCCCGGGTGTGGTGTACAAGCGCTCGCCATCTCCTCCCGTCTTCATACATCTTCTGATCCAGTACATCCTCCCATTTGTATCCTCTCTCCTCCACATCTGATCTTACAGTCTCTATCCAACGTTTTCTTGGTCTTCCCTGTGGTCTTCTTCCTACGAGATTAAGGTCGAAATATTTTCCGGCAGGTCATTCCCTGTTCATTCTCATCGCTCGTCGGTGTCTAACTGGGATGTTCGTGGGACTTTGTGCCGGTGGTGGCGAGTCGAAAGTGCGCGGCCGCCGTGGTTATCCGCGTGCGGTTCCTGCGCGCTGTAGGCGAATCCTGATTAAATCCTACTGCGGTTCTCTTCATTGAGTGTTGAGGTGGGCCAGCACGTTTACTTTGAACAAATTAGAGTGCTTAAAGCAGGCTGGCTGCGCCTGAATACTGTGTGCATGGAATAATGGAATAGGACCTCGGTTCTATTTTGTTGGTTTTCGAAACCCGAGGTAATGATTAATAGGGACAGGCGGGGGCATTCGTATTGCGACGTTAGAGGTGAAATTCTTGGATCGTCGCAAGACGGACCGAAGCAAAAGCATTTGCCAAGTATGTTTCCATTAATCAAGAACGAAAGTTAGAGGTTCAAAGGCGATCAGATACCGCCCTAGTTCTAACCATAAATGATGCCAGCTAGCAATCTGCCGAAGTTCCTCGGATGACTCGGCGGGCAGCTCCCGGGAAACCAAAGCTTTTGGGTTCCGGGGGAAGTATGGTTGCAAAGCTGAAACTTAAAGGAATTGACGGAAGGGCACCACCAGGAGTGGAGCCTGCGGCTTAATTTGACTCAACATGGGAAACTTCACCAGGCCCGGACACTGGAAGGATTGACAGATTGAGAGCTCTTTCTTGATTCGGTGGGTGGTGGTGCATGGCCGTTCTTAGTTGGTGGAGTGATTTGTCTGGTTAATTACGATAACGAACAAGACTCTAGCCTGCTAAATAGTCTCATTCGGTATCCGTTCGTGCTACCGGCGACAACACATCTTCTTAGAGGGACAGGCGGCTTCTAGCCGCAAGAGATTGAGCAATAACAGGTCTGTGATACCCTTAGATGTTCTGGGTCGCACGCGCACTACACTAAAGGAATCAGCGTGTCCTAGTCCGAAAGGACCAGGCAACCTGTTGAACCTCCTTCGAGCTAGGGATTGGGGCTTGCAATTGTTCCCCATGAACGAGGAATTCCCAGTAAGCGCGAGTCATAAGCTCGCATTGATAACGTCCCTGCCCTTTGTACACACCGTCTCTCGCTACTACCGATTGAATGATTTAGTGAGGTCTTCGGACTGGTGCGCGGGATCTGCTTCGCGCAGTTTCTGATGTGTCTGGAAAGATGACCAAACTTGATTATTTAGAGGAAGTAAAAGTCGTAACAAGGTTTCTGAAGGTGAACCTGCGGAAGGATCATTACCGAAATTATTTTATTAAAAAAAATTTCGAGAAGGAGGAGTCGGACGGCCCCGCGCGGTCCTCTCCTCCGGCGAAGCTCCCTCGAGGAGCGAGACTCCTGCCAAGCCCGCTGTTGCGAGCTCAGGCGAGCCCTGTACGTACTCTGTAAGCGGCGGCCCCGCCCGCCACCGACAGCGGAAGTGTCGCGGTCTGCGTGGCCGCGTCTCCTATGATGCACACGTTCGGCATTGGGTACCTACCTCCCTTGCTCAGTGGAGCGGGGATAACAAGAGGGGACCCGTCGCGACTTAGGCCCGGCGGGCAGGTTTTAAATGAACACAACACCCATGCTCGAAACACTTCTTAGCTCTGTGACGAGAAACCCATGAAAATGATTGCTTCTCCTCCACTCACCGTGGAGAGAACGATCGAAAAATGAAAGAAGAAAAAACCCTGAACGGTGGATCACTTGGCTTGATGAAGAATGCAGCAAACTGCGCGTCGACATGTGAACTGCAGGATACATGAACATCGAGACATTTCGAACGCACATTGCGGTCCATAGATTCCGTTCCCGGACCACACCTGGCTGAGGGTCGGTTGCTAAAACTGAACGCGACATTGCGTTCGAAAGGTGGGAGCGCCGCAGTTTGTGCGGCCACGGCCGTCTCATTACGTGCCCATACCACTGAAGTCTACGTTTCTTTATGATGCTGATAATAGGAACCTCAATACCAGCTACTTTCCTATTCACTTCATTTCTGATCTTGTCCTTTCTGGTTGTTTGGTTTATGGTTCTAATGAATCTCATTTCAGTTGCTCGGATTCAACTGAAGTCTTTGTTTAGTACGGTACATGTCTCTAAACCGTACGTGATTGGTACAAAGTAAGTGTGGTACACGATTGTTTTCGCTTTCTGTGGTATTTTTATGTCCCAGAGGAGATTCCTGACTTGACTGTAGAAGTTCGATGCTTTCTGTTTCCTGCTGAGTTTTTCCTGCCTAACAGTGTTGTCTTTCGATATTGTGCTTCCGAGATACTTGAAGTGGGAAGCTGATTCGATTTTTGCTCCTTCCAGAAATATATGTGAGCTTGTTCCTTCCTTAATGAAGGTCATTTCCACTGTCTTTGTTTTGCTCATCTTCAGTGCAAAATTTTTGAATGTGTTGTTCCATCCATTAAGTTTGCTCTGAACTTCAGCTTCTGTCTCTCCCCATAAAAGCACATCAGCAAATACCAAGGCGTTTGGTTCACTGTCCATTTTCTTGATAAGATTTGATGACCTTGTCCATTACTATTACGAATAAGACTGGTGACAGAGCACTTCCTTGTTGGACACCTCTTTGTTTCAAACCATTTTGATCATCCATTGTTAAGTATATACCGATATGTATGAAGCATATGTGCGTATGTACTGAACAGTACTTCTTCCATGTACATTGTACCGAAGAAGCTCATAAACCCAATTACAAAATTGTGAATTCTATAATAATAATAATAATAATAATAATAATAATAATAATAATAATAATAATAATAATAATAATAATAATGGCGTGCGGCCTCTGAAGCAGGTTGCAGGTTTTTTGAGTTGTCGTGCAACAGGCGATCTGTACGCTTATGAAAATGCGGCCCTACCTAAGATGAATCCTAATGTGAAAGTTGGCGCACATACACACACCCTCAGAACCATCTGAATTAACCAAGGAAAGTTAAAATACCCGACCCGATTAAGACCCCTTGAACTGAAGGCCAACATGCACTAACCATTTAGCCATGGAGCCAAACATACTCATACTATATACACATAACGGTATCAAAATATTGCAACCATGATATACGCGAAAATAAAAAGTGCGACAATAAAAGACTGGCCAGACAAGGAATATGAAGATTCAGTCTTGGGAGTTGAGTTATTAGAGAGGAGTTGTTAGCGAAAGTCGTTAGTCGAGTATGAGAACTCGTGTTGTGATTTTGTTGTGTTGGTAATTGGTTGACACGCTAATGTGGCAGTCTTCTTTTTCCTCCTAGCAGTGTTTTGTTCAAGATAGCAGTTCATGTGTGTATAACGTGTATGTAATTTGTTAATAAAAAAAGGGTACACAATCGACAGCATCTCCTGTTTGCGCCTTTGTTGTTACAAGGTGAAATGCGTGTGCCTGAACAATGGCATAAAAGGAATATACAGTGAAACCTCGTTAGTAGGTTCCTCATTAACAAGCTTTCCCGTTTAGTACGTCGTAAAATCGAAGTCCTGATTCTCATCGTATTATATCGATATAAAAATACCTCTCCTATCACATCACAAATTTTCACTATTGCTGCTTAGATCACATTTTTCCTAGCCCGGAAAATGATATCTGTCATCCCTTGTGAAAAACGTGCGATTTCTAACTCCGGTAAGATCCATCACCACACTTGCGTGATTACAGAAAAAGGCCTTAAAATCCTAAACCTCACAGGATAAGGTGCACGTTCGGGGAGCAAGCCGCTAACCTCAGGAATGGTCAGTTTTGCTTGCCGGTTAGCAACAAGATTGCTGAATAACACGGTTCATTTGATCTTTTATTGAGCATTCCATTCAGTAGTTAGAACTTTATTTTTTGCTGTGTTGTACAGTGAAGTGTAGCGAATATTTGTCACGTGATACGGTAGCCTGTATCTGGATTAAGAGCATGTGAATATACCTACCGCATCAAAAATTTTCGCTACTATCGCTTACTACGAATACAATCACAATTTTCCTAGCCCTGAAAATTTTATTTGCCATCCCGTGTGAAAGAAACGTAATTTACAACTCGAGTAAGAGCCGTCGCCACAGTTGTGCGATTACAGAAAAAGTGAGCCTATTTCTGCTTGTATTTCACATTCCATTCAGAAGTTAGAAACTTATTTTGTGTTGAGTGATAAAGTGAAGTTATGTTGCGTGATAGGGTAACCTGTAACTGTATTAGGAACATAATGGTGTGAAATTGACTAGCATTGTGCAGATTTGTCTTGTGATAGCCTACTTATGGACATGGAAAAAGTCGTAAAATTCCTTACTCCTGAAGACAAAATTAAAATATTGCAAAAAATGGAATGGCATCCACATCTTCAAGCGCGCAGAGGTCACAAATGTTGAACTCGCACCCTCGAGTTTCAACTCCATCATTAGACTTGGTCGAAGCGTTTCAAAATGGTGGTCAAGGTCATTCCTCCCGATTCCTCCTGGTCGCATATGGTCGAGTGTAACCTCCAATTCATTGTCTAAGAATATGACCAGAAAAAATTGCTTATTAACCTACTGCTCTGAAATAAAAGGCTTCTAACTAATATTTGTTTTAGAGAGAGTGTAATCTGCAATAATACTTCAATATTTTTATTGGGTCCCATGCATATGTTTTCATATTTGTCGTTTGGCAATTTTCACACCTTTCAGTGCACTTGTTATCTTATAAGCTGCAGCAGAAAATGTTTTAATATTTGTTCTCTCCTGTTTGTCGCTCCTTTTAATACTTTCCTCTCATCTTTAGAAATGTCAGATATAGTTTTGACTGTAGCCGCAGATACACGACGTAACATGCCCTCATGTCTGAAAACATCGTATGCAGTGTTTCCATATATCTGTTGGATAGTTTTTATTTGTATATTTATTAGTACGTATTCTCGCTTAACACGTTCACTTTTGTTGTCCCCTGCAGAAACGTCTTATAAAGGTTTCGCTAGAGTTAGTTTATTTGAAATCAGTGTGGAGGAATTATTTCAGGTATATAACCTTGACATTCCCACCCGTTCATTTTCAGATGTACTAGAATAAGCCTCATGCATACAGCCTGGGAGAGGGGAGAATTATCAAGCTTCATTAAAATTAAATTTGTGGGATCCATTTTGGTGAACTATAGCCTTCAAATTTAGGCATTTTTTATTATTATATTTATTTACACACAGAAGAGGAATTTGAAAGTAACAATACTGGACCAGGATGGAACCCACCACCTTAGGTTTTGAAAGCTAGTACTTTGTACCCTACAGTATATTACAGTAAAACTTGCTCAAAGCGGAATCGCAAGGGTCCGAGTTTCTTTTCCGAATTATATAAGTTTCCAGATTGAACAAAATTATACTAAAAGATTTACAAATTACTTAGCCCTGATCCGTTAGTATAGTTTTGGTAATACAAATCTCAGTAAGACATTATATTGTACAGTAGGTTTTTATTACTCTCGCGTAGGCTTGCATTATAACACACTCAACATATTATGTACAGTATGTACTGTATGTACTGTACCCAATGAAAACCGGACAATTTCTGCCTTATTCCACATGTTTAATAGACTAAGTAGAGTATAAATATACTGCAACACACACTCTCTAACAATTTCTGTCTTATTCCACATGTTTAATAAACCAACTACAGTATACATGTAACACATTACACACAATACTGTATTTGTCAAATTATTCCTTCTTCCACATGCCTTACAAAGAAATCTGTTTCACCTTCCTTTATGTAATGTCTTAGGCTGATTCTCCACGAACAGGTAAAACGCCGCTGTTTGCCCGCCTGACCTCTCAAACTTTTTGCCTATTCTACATGAGTTTTTGAATTGACACCTGTAAACAGCGCCAAAAACGCCGGCGACATGCGCAGCCATTCTCCACCAGCGATAAACCTGCCATACTATAATGATGGATGTCGTACACATAGGTTGTATTGTCGGAGCTGTTCAACTACAGTTATTAACAATATTAAAAAAGACACCTGAAGACGTTGGTGGACTTGCCCTGCGTTATTGAATCAGCACACCACTGGACAATTTCTTTTAACGTTTTGAGAGCATAGGAGCTATCCGGAAATGTATTTCCGATATTATAGAACGTCAGTTGCTTCATTTGATGAGCTGTTTGAACTTGTTAAGGTGCATATTACTAAACAAGACACTGGGATGAGGGAAAGCATTGATCCAACAGAGACTTGCGGTGACATTAAGGTAAGTGCAAATTACAACTCAATTATTTTTACATTCTATTTATTTATTATGTAAGACAATGAACCAATCAATGAAGCAGTCACTTATGAACAAAATGTATAATACCAAAAAATGAAATAAATTAATATTGACAATATGAGAAAAAACACAAATGAAGATATTAGGTAGATACGAGTTATTGTAATACAGTACAATCTTGTTATATATTCGAATAATCAGATATATTGTAACAATCACTGGTGTCTGTATTGCAAGTCGTTGGGGGTAGTCGGAGGTACACTACATACAGATGAAGAGATCCTTATGCTAATTTCTCCAAACTGTTCTAAGTAGTTTGAAAAAAAAACCTTGCAAAATTTGACCTCGTACGTGCATTGCTGCATGTAGGGACATGCTGTCAAGTATGAGGACGAATGATGAAAGAAATGCCTTGTGTCCATTTTTATCCAAATGTCCTTCCTCTTTTTGTAACTCCAAACTTGCAGCCAATATACTTGTTAGGTCCTTGGTCGAAGAGACAATACATCTTTCCAGAGCAGTTTGCTTGTCAGTAACTACATTAGGATTGTTACATGTTAGTTTCCACACCTTTCAGCTGGAGCAGAATTACTAATTATTGCCGACGGGTTGGGGGAGTTTGCAGCCGATTCATTTTCATTTGGCTTGTATTGTCGCCCAGTGTAGTCTGTGCTGGTTCTTCCACATGATTTCCTTCGGTTCTAGGTGGAGCAATGTTAGATGATGTTTGGTTATCTATTACACGAGGTAAGAGGAATTGTAGTTGATCATAGTACACGTACAGTTTTTTTTTTGATGGAGGTTGACCAGTGCCTGTGGTCATGACGGACTTGTGGTCTTTTACGAAGCAGTCCCTTATAGCCTTCCATTTTTTCAGGAGGCCTTTAACTGAATAAAAAAAGCCCACTATTTAAAATCCTATCCGGAAATGTTTTTCCAATATTATAGAACGTCAGTCGCTTCAATTGATCAGCTGTTTGAACTTATTAAGGTAGAAATATGGGGTGTATTAAAATTTATTTCCAGAAGCAATGGAAATGAATACTAAAAGGAAACTTAGCATGACAAACACATTGTTCCTTAATAATATGCCTACATATTTAGAAATCATAAAACTATGCCATTACATATAATTATTCAAAATGGCGGTGCATCATGAACACTATTTTGCCGTTTCCCTGATAATATCCAAACACACAAATATTGGCTAAGATTCTTCGTTTGTTATGATTAGTAATATCATAGCTACAATATGTACTAGAATCAGTGTAGTCAATCAAGTATAATTATATTTTTCATTAACTTATTTTCAAGTAGTCATTTTGTTCATTAATTTTCATTTGAAAATATATTCTTTTTAAATGTAACCAATGAAGCTAGCTCAATAATTCCTGTATATCTTCTTGTTTTATGAAAAATACATGCATGAAAAATTTCCTCGCAATATCTTAAAAACTTTCAGAATTATCAGGGAAACAGTTCTGAAAAACGCAAGTTACGGGAAACGAGCAACAAACTTAACAATAAAAGGCTTGCTTAGGTGACAGGGCTTCACGTTTTTGGTCACAACTCCAAAAGTATTGGAGTTCTGCCCAACTCAAGTTCAGAGTATTTCAACTTCAAGAAGTTTTTTCTATTGTCTTGATGCGAACTATTACTTTACCGCCATAGATGTTTGATCTTATGGACGTGAGGGTGATTCAAGTATATTCTCTTACAGGTATTGCCGAGGACAGTGAGTGATAGAACGTGCCTATGGGATTCTCAGTAAAATATGGAGAGTACTGCATTCATCCATGTTAATACACCCGGAGTTGTCAGTATTGTGGTGCAGGCCTGTTGTATTCTGCACAACTTTGTTCGATGAAGAGATGGGTACCTTTTCGAGGATACTCTAACATGTACTTTAGCAGAAATTGATGAGGTATCTGTTGTAGGAGGTTTATCGCAGGGGATTGATGTAAGAAAATAATTTTGCCAATATTTCAACGGCCCTGGAGCACTTCAGTGGCAGAATAAACGTTTATAAATACGAAAGATGCACAGATTTGTTGCGACTACAGTACGATCAACAATACGTAAAAATGTAAAACATGGAAACTATGTAAACCTACCGTACGTAGACAATATATTTTTTCTTAAGTATATTTCTTTATTTACTTCTTAATCATCATAATAGAATATATTAACCCCTAATGTATCAATACATTATTTGTTAAAAGTATAGGGCAATTTACATTTCGTCGGTGTTGCATCAAATGACTATAATTATGTTGACGTAGATGCGTGAAGCCACACTTTTGAAACCAATTAACATTTAAACAAACACACATAACACATAATAACAAAACTATACGTAGATTACTCACCTCCTTCATTCTTAGCAGTAACATCAATATCATCCCAATCTTCAAACATATTCCTTCCTACGTCGGACCAGCAATTAGATTTAATTTCTCTATTCGAGTATTCTTTACATTGAAAATCATACAATGCAGGTCTAGTCTCAATTTCACAAATAAACTTTTCAGTGTCGAACATGTTTACAAATACGGAACTAACAAAGAATATACTACACTTCAAGCCGTTCCTATTGTGCAACAGAGGCGGGTGAACTGCTCACGGCCGCCACGTGGAGTATGATTCTCTGTTCTACCGCTAGCGGGAATAACGCCTCTGCAGGCTTTAGACCTGCCTGCCCGTTCATGGACGCGTCCACCCATGGTATGCAAACCGCCCGTGTGGACAACTCTACAAATACCCCATAGTTCTGTTCCGCAAGCAGGTTTGTAGCGGACGAACAACGGCGTTTTACCTGCTTGTGGAGAATGAGCCTTACCCAATGCAGTCTTTGGGAGGTAGCGTTGCTCATGTCCGGAGGTTTAACCTCTAATTGCCCTACACGTGCCTCCTGGGTGGTGCTAACTGAGCAACAGTGAAAACAGGCAGCCAGACTATCCACAGGATCTCCTGGCAATGACATATTTTCGACAAAATAATAGAAACAGTTCTTCTCAGAACTCATTAACGAGAAACATTGGTCCATCTATCAGACTCCTACAACTGAATGTCGAGAGCATTAGCAAGGCAAAGTGTGACTATTTGTAGAAATTCCTGTTGGACAATAACATCGACATTGTCGCCATTCAGGAAACTAATGTTTCCACCGAAGAAGCATTCCGAAGCAGAGGTCGAATTCCGCTCTTGGTGCAACGTATCACGAGGTATATGGTAATGCTACGTATGTTCGGAGCAACCTAAACAAGGCTTCACTAATATCTGTTAATGTGAAGGAAGATATACGTACGGTTGTCATACAAGTGCATGATATCACTATAATAAATGTTTATAAGCCACCTAAGACAACCTGGCCCGATTTTGTCTTACAAACTGCAGAACATCCTGCAATTTATACAGGGGACTTCAACAGTCACCATGAATTTTGGAAATAATCTGACAGAGTAGTGACCAAGAGATAGCTACAGAACTTTTGACCAGCTTAGACGTATCTCGAAGGCAGAAACGAACAGACACAGTTGAAAGTATGGACTTTACCCACTCAAGCAGGGAAGTGGATCAGTATGCAGAAAACCTTCAGGAGTAACACCTGACCAAATTGCTTCCCACATCATTACCACATCAAGAGCGCCTCCCAACAAGAAACATACCAAACATATCATACGACAGCTTCGTGACTTGAAAAAGACAACACCTCCCTCATCTGAATATGCACATCTCTTCACAGTTTTAGACATGGGACTGAAGGATCTCAAACCTTTTAAGCCACCTGGTTTCGATGGCATCCATTTAGAATTTCTTATTCATTTGGAAGGATATGCTAAGAAATGGTTGGCAGAGTTCTTTACTGACATCCTGCTGACTGGTCAACTTCCATTGGAGTTCAAGAAGGCAAGGATAATTCCTATTCTGAAACATGTCAAACCCAGCAACAAGGTAGAAAGCTATCAACCCAACGCCCTTCTTAGCTGCTGCTACAAACTTTTTGAAAAGTTGATATATAACAGAATAAGTAGCGCAATCCTAGAGCATATTCCAGTTGAACAGGCTGGCTTCAGACCAGGACGTAGCTGCTGTGACCAAGTATTGTCTCTTATATCCTTCATTGAGGCAGGATATCAAATGAAGCTGAAAACATCTGTAGCATTTGTTGATCTTACTGCTGCCTTTGACACTATATGGAGGGAAAGCCTTATCTACAAATTTCTTCGTATCATACCACGCAGGACGATGGCTCAACTGATTAACAACAACTTAAACAAGATAAGCAAGGAGAGGAAGCTAAACAATGGATTGCCCCAAGGATCAGTTCTCTCACCATTATTGTTCAACTTACATCTCTCTGACCTTCCTGACACTTCATCCAGAAAATTCTGCTATGCCGACGACTTGGCTCTAGCTGTACAAGATCAGGTAATGGAGACGACTGAAGAGATTCTGACCAAAGACCTGTCTTTATTGGAAGATTACTTCAAAATCTGGAGATTTCAACCCAGTGCGAGTAAAACAGAAGTGTCTTGCTTTCATTTAAATAATCGTTTGGCGAACGTGAAATTGAATGTTAGTTTCAGAGGGAGAATTCTTCATCATAACAGGAACCCAAAATACCTTGGTGTCATCTTGGACCGTACACAATCCTTCAAACAACACCACCTGAACTTAGCACAAAAGTTGAAGTCTCAAAATAACATCCTTCATAAACTGTGTGGAACTACCTGGGGATCTTCAGCAACCACTTTGTGATATTCAGCCCTGGGTTTGGTGTATTCAAGTGCTGAGTATTGTGCACCTGTTTGGATGAACAGTCATCATACAAGGCTTGTTGACACCCAGCTTAATACCACAATGCGCATCATATTTGGCGCAATCACATCTACTCCAGTTCATTGGCTTCCACTGGTAACTGGTATAATGGCACCTGATCTACGCCGATCTAATGCCCTTAAGAAGGAATTCCACAAAATCTCAAGAAATCCTAGTCTACCCGTGAATAGTGACCTGCCACTTCTGAATCTTAACAGACTAAAATAACACCATCCAACTCTGCGTGATGCTGCTAACATGGATGCTCAGGATTTTAAATCTCTTGATGAGTGGAAAAGTAGATGGGAAGCAGCAACAGATGTGCACCTTCATACCTTCTTTTCAGGTCCCAGATTTCCAAGTGGATCCCACCTACCATGCATGACCTGGACAGCCCTGAATAGAATCAGAACAGGACATGGCCGGTGCAGAGCCGCTCTCCATAAATGGAAAATACCTAATCCAGACTGTGACTGCGGAGCTTCACACCAGACTATTCATCGTATCGTCGGGGAATGTAAGATTCGAGCCTATCACGGTGATGAAGATGACTTCATGCTGGTATCTCCAGATGCTGTACGTTGGATTGAAAAACTTGATATTCAATTGTGAAGCACAAATTACTTTTTGTCATCTGTAAATGTGTGTATATATTACTGATTATGTCTATATAAGCCATACGCTAAATAAATAAAATGCAGTCTTTAGCGCTGTACAGTAGGTCAAGAAGTCTCGGTGAATTAGACTTGACAGCAAATTTTATGACGTCCCTGACACACTCAATAGCTCATACATGTGTGCGTATTTTTTCCCTGACTTTCTCTTTCCTCCTCCTCTTCCTGGTCTTCTTCCCTCGGATTATCATCATCTTCAGTCTCTGTATGGCGGATCTTAAGAAGCTGTACAGGAGACTGGACACTAGTGAATAGCAAGCTGGTCGTCGTTGCAAATGCATTTGTCTACATAACATGCAGAATTCTGTTGTTGGCTCAGCATAGATATCAGTGCAGCATTTTCAGTCACTTTGTCAGGTGTGCCGATGTCATCATTTTCTGCTCTTGCGAAACAATTTACAACTGTTTGAGGTTTGATCTGCTTCATAGCCGAACTGATCCAGTTGACAGCATCCAGTATGGAAACTGAGCATGAAAGGGAGTAGGGGTTGTCAGCTGTATCAACATTCTTGATCAGTGACTGCATCAATAAACACTGCAGTGGTAGTTAAAGGTGTAAATCACTCCTTAGTCCACAGGTTGAACACTAGTTGTGTTAGTTGGAAACTAGGCTAGCTTGACACTGGAAAGCAACACATGTGGTGACAAGTGGCATTGTTGAGAAAAAGAATAACTTTGAGATTTTCCTTCATCCTACAGTTCAATTTGTTCAGCCATTCTTCCATTAGAGCACTGGTGATGCAGACTTTCCCAGTGCTCCTATAAGTTACCGGCAGCTTGCACAAGTCCAAGTTTTTAAAACATCTTGGTCTTGCTGATTTCCCGATTACCAGGGACTTTTCCACTTCCGCTTCCATGTTATCTACCGCACAACAATACTGTAAGTCTTTCTTTCAAAATTTTACCCCCACCACACTTTTCCAAATGAAGCGCAAGCGACTTTGAAGGCAAGGCTCGAAAAAACAATCTGGTTTCATCGGCGTTGAAAATGTCTTTAGGTTCTTAGCCAGAACTTAAATTTTGCAGCTTCAATTTCCACTTGGCTATTACATTTCCATCCACGTCTCTGAACTCGTCACAGACTTCACTCCATACGATATTGTGTCTTGTTTTGAAACTCTCCAGACACCCAGTTGATGCTTTAAAGTCGGTTTGCCAAGTGATTTAGTAAAGGTAAGAGCCTAATTCTGTAGCATAGGTCCACTAATCGGAAGGTTTCTCGAACAGGCACTGACTAACCATTCCCACATTAAATCAATGATTTTTTCATTGCCTGTTACCTTACATTTCCTCTTCATTTGTCCATTGCCCTCCATACACTACTTAGTAATGTCGTCCTTATATTTTAAAGTCTCAAACTTGAGTTTTTCCACATCTGAAAAGCGATAATTTCATGCACAGACAGCTTTTAGTTTTCACTCGCATCAATAACTTTCACTTTCTCGTTCAGCGTCAGTGATGTATGTTTCTTAGCCATCAAAACTGACTAAATTACTGACGGGATACAAAGTAAGGGAACTGTTTACATTAGAATTGGGCTTAAGTTGTACATCAAGATAAAGATCTCAGCAAACCATGGCAAGAGTCAGGCAATTAGTGGAGATTTAAATCCCATTCTACCTGGAATTTGGGAAACCCGGACCTCATTAGAGCAGCATGTTATGGTCTGTAAACACCTAACTCTTCCCCTGGCAAAATATTTATGTACCTGCAGTACCAGATATGCCTAAATAAATTTCACAGCTAAAGCATAATTTCCGCATTATACAACAATTATTTTCATAATTCATTTCCGTTTTCACGTTGAATAGATTCCGCTTTATACAACATAAATAACATGCAAAGTCATAACCAGTGCACCGAGACCATAACTTTCGTACAAAGTTTCCGCTTTATAGACGTTCCGTTTTGAGGAAGTTTTACTGTAGTATATTTCAGAATTAATTTATTTAGTACATTAAAACCAGAAGCTGGAAGGTTTTACATTTTGGATATTGTTTCTATATACAGTAAAACCTCGGTAAGACGTTTCTGCAGAGGGCAAAAATTTTTTTTTAAAATAAAAAAGTGTTAAGCAAGAAAACTTACTACTGAATATATGAATAAAAACTATCCAACAGGGATATGGAAACAAAACATAGGACTTTTTACCAACATGAGGGCGTTTTATGTTGTGTATCCGTAGGTACAGTGAAAACCTATATCTACCATTTCTAAAGATGAGAGGAAAGCATTAAAAGGTGTGAAAAACACTAGAACAAATATAAAAAACTTTTCTGCTGGGGTTTATAAAATAAGTGCAATTAAAGGTGTGAAAAACACCGAACAAATATGGAAACGTATGCATGGGGGCCAACAAAAATATCCAGGTATTTTTGCAGAGCACACTCTTTCTAAAACAAATGTTAGTAGAAGCCTTTTATTTCAGAGCAGTGGGTTACTAAACAACTTCTGAGAAGTAGTTTCACAGGAGCAGTGGAGAAGTGGCTCACTTGAATACGCAATTGCTCCATTTCGTATCAATAAAAAGTTGTTTGCAACTGCAGATACTTTGCTCTGCTACTTGAGCGATCGCTTAGCCACTGCTTACGTGTGACATCAGCGCAATCGTACTTCTAACTGGAACTATGTGAACATAATCAAAACCAGGCGGCAAGCAGGAGGATTTAAAACCTACTAAGTTCATCATTCTAGCATGGACAGTAGTTGTGAAGAAGAAACTGGCCGAGAGGCTCAAGCTTCATTTGTGTCAATCAGTAAAGTTTTCCCCATTTTGTTTGAAAAGTCGCAGTTACTCAAGTCCAGTAAGCAGAAATCTGTAGTTTTAAAACAAATCATATGTATATATCAATCAAAACATAGCGTAGGAATTACTGAGGTGCAGTTATCTAAGTTCACCTTAAATATGCGACGTAGGCAGGGAAAGAAGACAAACTTGAAGACGACTGGAAATAAAAGGATACTGCTTAAAGAGTGGGAGCAGATTTTTTATGATCTTATGGAACTGTAATCCATCAATTTCAAAGATTATTTTAACGTTATCTCAATTTAAAATAATTATATAATTTTACAATTCACAGGGGCGGTCACTGGTGGCACTCAGGCAATATAGTCATCTACAGGTGTATGTGGTGGTGGTCCCGATACTACTCTGCAAGTGACAGTTCACATTCAGCTTCTATACCCATGTCCAGCTCCAGAGACTAAGATAAGCTAAGAAAGGAGGCAGGAAATGTACGGCCAACAACAGAAGAAACAAAATCAATGTCCAATAACAAGATGAGCAACTAGAGCAACTAACTGTCCTGAAGAAAAAGGAAAAACTTGTGGTAGAAACAGGACAATATTACAACTGTTGATAGTATTGCAAATATTAATCCCCATGTACTTTACACTGCGAGAACCTTCCTTCAGTGATAACATTCACGGGGTGTGTTTTGATTTTGGTTGGAAAGTTCCAATAACACAGGGAATCTGTACTTCTCTTGCCATTGACTTTTGCATCTTCAGACATATAATCAGTAACAGGAAATTGTATCCATTGCTCTGCATTTACTAAGATGGCATTCATTACCTATTACATTAGAGATACAGTGCTCTGATCCACTCACACACCATCTACTTCACGTTGAAATTCATGGATTACCCACATAATGCAAGAAGGTCCACGTTTTCTCTTCTCTGCACAAAGATCCTACCATTTTTGGTTCAAGTCCTCCTAGAAGTGCTGCACTAACCACCAACCATTCTGCTGCTGAAACCTATAAATCTCTTTATAGCTTACCACATGACTACCACACGACTGTATGGTTTCTATAAATCTTTCTGCACTGTACCGCAAACATATACTCCAGCATTTCACATTTTCATTGTGCACTCCTCGACTTTGAGTCACCTACAGTGGTAACTCCAAAATTCACGAGTAGTTACTCCATCAGGTGAGAAACATGTATTTTTTATTCATACCCTTATTGAGAAAATGCTCTGCGACTGAACAAGAAGCAAGCAACTGCTCAAGGTGGAGAACTTGCTCCCAAAGTGACCATGTACTATCGGGCTTTATTCATACCAATGAGAGTAACTGCTCCAAAAATCCAAGCACAGAGTAATTACTCATTATTGTTCCTATGACCCATTATTTTCTGTTCACATTCTTAGCTGAACTGGAGGTTACACTCGACCATGTGTGACCGGAAGCAAGCAGGAGGTATGACTGCCCGCCATTGTGAAAAACTTCGACCATGTCGAATGATCAAGTCGAAACTCAAAGGTGTGAGTTCAACATTCACGACCTCTGTGCTACTTTCTGAAAGATTTTAATTTTGTCTTCATTAATAAGTAATTCAACGACCTTTTCCGTATCCATAACTAGGCTATTACAAGACAAATATGCACCACGCTAATCAATTACACACAATTATGTTCCTAATCCAGATATAGGCTACCGTATCACGTAACAAAACTTCATTGTACCACTTAACACAAATACTCATTCTGTTAATCAGCAATCTTGCTGATAACCAGCAAGCAAAACTGAACATTCCTGAGGCTAACTACCTGCTCCCCGAATGTGCAACTAATCCTGTGAAGTTAAGGAATTTTAGGCCTTTTCCCGTAATCACGCAACTGGCAACTGTGGCGACGGATATCGCCCGAGTTTGAAATCACGCTTGACAAGGGATGATAAATAATATTTTTAGGGCTAGGAAAAATGCGATCGTACTAAGCGGTAATAGCAGAAATTTGTGATGCGATAAACAAGGTTTTTTAAATATAGATTTAATACGATGAGAATCAGAACTTCCAATTTACGTGCTAAATGGGAAAATATGCTAATGAACGCATTAACGAGGTTGCACTGTATTTTTTTTTTACAGTACTCAATCTGACAGAACCTATACAAAAATACAGGTTATTCTCTCACTAGACTTCCAACCTTTCTGAGGACTTTTGCTACATTTGCTTTGCTGTTATATTGATAGTTGCAAGCAATATCAGCTGTGACATAGCAGTGGCATGTGCATTAATTTGGAAGAAAAAAAAAAAATATTTACTCATACCTCCACTAGATGTGACAATTTTAAACGCCTGTTCCCTTCAAGGAAGGCATGTGGTAATTCCCCCTCATTTCCCTACCTAGCGTTTCATCAGGTCTAAGTCAAGGATGTGTACAGTGCATGGGGAGGCAAGTGCCTTCCCCTCTGCATGGTTTGGTTTATGTTAGATATCTTCTCCAATATTGATAGCAAAAATGAAAGTGTGGAAATTAAAAGACAAGAATTTACAGGAAGAATTTCTGGAGAAACTGAAATAACAAATTACAATTCCTGAGGTAGGAAATGTGGAAAATGAACTGTGCAACTTCAAACCGGCATTTGTAAGTGGGGCAGAGTGTATCTGTAATAGAATATCGACAAGAGTGAAAGAAAAGAAAACATGGAAAGAATGCAATAGCAAGAAGAAAGGAGAAAGCAAAAGGAAGTATCTTGATAGAAAGAAGATATGTAAGAAATTGGTAACAAAAAAGTTGGAAAGAATTTACACAAAAGATGGAAACAGATAGCGTTGGCAGTAACAGACTGATGTGTGGAATTATATGAAGTAATAGGAAAGAAAGAGTATTATAACGTTTTTCAGGATGAATACATACATGTTTTACCAAGCATAGTTGGAAATTTGTATCAAAAACACATTAACATGTGCGATCATATGTTGTGGCCTTAAAAGGCATTTCAGTTCATTCGTAATGGTATCCACTGAACTCCTGGCAGTACGTACGATTGCCGTGGGCGCTAGGCATCCGTGAGTTTGCTTGGCTGCACTGTGGTGCAATCTGGCCGTATGTGCGCACAGACCTCGTGTCTACTGTGAGTTCAATTCTAGTGGCGATTGTATGTGCTTCTCAGTTTCAAAGTAGTCCTTGTGCCCCCCCTCTTAATTATATTTGTCACTTTGAGGTGGAGAAAACATCATTGAAAAGAGCCTAGCATAAATTTTATCCGCTTCATAATTTTTCTGATGTTGAATTAAATTAGCCTAACATGTCACCCTCGAAATGCTAATTCGTTTTTCCATTTTATGTAAATGTTGTTTAAGGCGTTACCCCTTCTTTATTAAGAGAGTTCCTTGAGGTATTTAATTCTGTGAACTGCTGTAATTTTCCTGAATTACTTGGCCTGAAATTGATAACCTATTTATGTATTGCATTGTTCAATATGGGTTGTAGATTACATGTGGTGTACTGGGAGTGCTGCCAATTCTACTTGATGATGTGTTGGGAAGAGTGAGAAAGGATTCATAGCTTGAGGAGTGTATCTCCTTTTGACCTTAATGGTTGGTTTACTGATCCTCTGTTAGGTGAAACGAAATGGCGTACAGCTTTTAGTGCCGGGAGATCCCAGGACGGGTTCAGCACACCAGGTGCAGGTCTTTTGATTTGACACCCATAGGTGACCTGCGCGTCGTGGTGAGGATGAGATGATGATGAAGACAACACATACACCCAGCCCCCGTGCCAGCGAAATGAACCAATGATGGTTAAAATTCCTGACCATGCCGGGAATCGAACCCGGGACTCTTGTGACCAAAGGCCAGCACGATAACCATTTAGCCATGGCTAGTGTATTGCAGTACTGTGGATTTAAGTTTGAGTTGTTTATGGTTGCATAACTGCTTGATGGCATGTTGTTGAGGATGATCTTTTAATCTTTGTGGGCTGACACATGTACTCTGGTGGTCATTTATATGGTGTTATGTGGTGGTAGTTATCCAGGTTTGTTTAGGGTTGTCGGTGTTAATGGTGTTAACCCTCAACGGAAATTATGTGCCTGAAAGGCACGCATGCAATTTTACATTGTATTATGGACAATACTGTTTGCGCTATTGGCGGGAACGCCTCTGTAGCTTCATACAATTTCCTTGCGAGTCTTGTGGTGTGAGCCATTGTTGACAGTGATAATTACGCGTTGAGTAATAACTGTGTTTTCCAATGTCATGGTGTCAGAGAGACGTACTTCCATTAACGCACGTTTTGTTACGTGTATTAGAGACGTATTACCATAAGTGCTACTTTCATTTCTGGTGAGTAGAACTACATGCAACTATTTGCCTTTTCTTTTCTTTTAGAGATTCTATTACGTTACAACGGCCAACAGTGCTGTAATATATATATTATATACAGGTAGGAGGAAAGGAGCAGGTTCAGTCTACATCATGCAAAAGAAGATCTGATCTCTTAAGAGAGGATGATCCAAATTTCAACGCCAAACTTGCTAGGATGTGGAAAAAAGATGGAGAGGAAATGGATTTAGAGGAATTATATTCTGATGATTTCAATTGTTATCCTTCATTTTATCCTGAAAAACCAACCTGTAGTTCTTCCTCTGATGAAGAACCTGTTGCTTATGACGACGTTTCCTATACGTTTGACGAAGAACGAAGCATTATTTCTACTCTTGTTTACAAAGAGAAAAATGGATTTTATTGGGAATCAAATTGGACAAATAAAGCTAGACAGGTATCTCGTGATAACACAATCCGGGGAATACCAGGAATAACAAGGGTTGTTAGAAATTTAGGTGATACTCCTAAGATAGAAGACCGGATTTTAATGAATTGACAAATATATCCATGGCCCTTACGTTGTAGTAGGCACCAATAAAATGTGAATACAGTAAAACCTCTTTAATTCAAAGTCATTGGGACGCTAAAATTGGACTTCAAATTAAATGATTTCGAATTAACTGCTGCCAAATCGAAATTCTGAAATGCCAACCCCTGCTGCATCACAAAATATTCTAAGATACTTTAATGCATGCAGTCACCTTGATTCACAGTTAAACCTTTCAAATCCTATGGAAAAAGTTATATTTCCAAAATGTATCTGACAAGATCCATTTATTAAAATTATACCCTTGGATAATGCCATACACTGTCAAACGTAAGCTCACCCCCGGTGAAAATAAAACACGATTAACAGACAAAGAGTTATCTACTGAATATGTATGACGCATTTCAATACAGCATAAAGCAATTGTACAGGCGAGCCAACAAGACACTTTTTTACAAACACTACCTATGAACTGCTCCATATTGACCATAGCCTTAATTGTAGCATCGTCAGCATCACATGCACTTATCACAGAATCCAACACGGCTAGAGCGGCAAGTACACAATTTTTAAATGGAATAGTTGCCTCCTGCACCGTATCTTTCTCTGTTCAACATCAGCTGTGCCTGCATTTCCTTCTGGCGTCACATGATTACAGCTGATCATCATGGCAGGATCCCGCTTTTCTGAAGTAGTCTCCGCATGGTCTACAGCGATGTATTTGGCGAAAGTTATACAGACATTGGACTTTCGCCGTAACTCCTCCCATTCATCTCCACTGTCTTCTTCTTCTTCTTCGAATTCATTAAACGAACCAAAACCAAACTTGATGAAGCAGTTCTTAATTGTCGATGGAGAAATAGCATCCAAGGCAACTGCCACATACTGCACTGCATCCATCATGTTCCACTTGCGTATTTCTCCTGCCGGAATATTTCTAGCAGCTCCACGGAGAAGGTAACGCACTAGTTGCTATCTGTAGGCACGTTTCAGAAATTATACCTTGATCTACGGGCTGCAAGTAGCTTGTAGTGTTAGCCCGCAGAAGAAGACTACGCACATGTTTTAAAATTAAATTATGTTTGTGTGCAGCACAATGATCCAACAACAGAAATATTCTTTTGTCCTGACAATGTTTTGCGCTCAAGGCATACCAGCCACCACCCAAAAATTTTGCCTGTCATCCAGAAATTTTTAGACGACTTGTATTTGCACAAAAAGTGTCTGATGTCCTTAAAACATTGTGGATTCAAAAACTTTCCCATGATGAGAGGAGGAAGTCTCTCGCTTTCGTCCGCATTGAAACACAGAAGGACTGTGACCCCATCCTTCTAAGATTTTCCGCCATGACACTTCTCTCCTTTAAAACTTTGGGCACGTCGTTAAAAATCAATGCAGTCTCATCAGCATTGAAGAAATTGTTCAGTGCATACAAATTGACTATGTGAGCCACGCTTGCTCGCCAACTGTCTGCATCACTAGTGTTTAATGATTCTGATTCTCCGCACACTGCATGCCACGTGATATAGTGCCGCTGTTCAAAATGCTGAAGCTACCCGTTTGAACACAAAGTCCAGCCCCATCTTCAGCACTAGTTCATTGGCCTTCCCCTTAATAATCTCGCCACCAACAGGGATGTTGTTCGATCGAACATGCCACAACCACTCGATCAATTCAACTTCCAAATCAGAGTGTTTAGCTCCATGAATGCAAATTTGCTTTGCTGTATTTACACCCTGCATTTCTTGAGCTGCTAAGCCCTCGCGATTTGTTAAAAATGTTGAAAGTGTGCAAACAGGAATTCCAAAGTCTTTAGCTATTTCAGTTTTTGTTTTCTGTTTCCTTTGTCAACCTCCCTTATAATTTTCATCTTCTCATTCAGTGTCTTGGAAGAATTGCGACAGTTAGCAATCTTGCAACACAAAAAAGGAACACACGTCCTAAACAAAATTCTTCATCATTTCCCAACTCCAGTTTCCTGGATGTGGTGTACAAGCGCTCGCCATCTCCTTCTGTCTTCATACATCTTCTGATCCAGTACATCCTCCCATTTGTTACCTCTCTCCTCCACATCTGATCTTACAGTCTCTATCCAACGTTTTCTTGGTCTTCCCTGTGGTCTTCTTCCTACGAGATTAAGGTCGAAATATCTTCTGGCAAGTCTTTCCCTGTTCATTCTCATTACGTGCCCATACCACTGAAGTCTGCGTTTCTTTATGACACTGATAATAGGAACCTCAATGCCAGCTACTTTCCTATTCACTTCATTTCTGATCTTGTTCTTTCTGGTTGTTTGGTTCATGGTTCTAATGAATCTCATTTCAGTTGCTTGGATTCAACTGAAGTCTTTGTTTAGTAGGGTACATGTCTCTAAACCGTACGTGAGGATTGGTACAAAGTAAGTGTGGTACACGATTGTTTTCGCTTTCTGTGGTATTTGCAGTCCCAGAGGAGATTCCTGACTTGACTGCAGAAGTTCGATGCTTTCTGTGTCCTGCTGAGTATTTCCTGCTTAACAGTGTTGTCTTTCGATATTGTGCTTCCGAGGTACTTGAAGTGGGAAGCTGATTCGATTTTTGCTCCTTCCATAAATATATGTGAGCTTGTTCCTTCCCTCTTGATGGTCATTTCCACTGTCTGTTTTGCTCATCTTCAGTCCAAAATTTTTTGAGTGTGCTGTTCCATTCATTAAGTTTCTTCCGAACTTCAGCTTCTGTCTCTCCCCATAAGAGCACATAATCAGCAAAAACCAGGGCGTTTGGTTCACTGTCCATTTTCTTGATAGATTTGATGACCTTGTCCATTACTATTACGAACAGGAGTGGTGACAGAGCACTTCCTTGTTGGACACCTCTCTTTGTTTCAAACCATTCTGATCGTCCGTTGCCTGTCTGGACACAGCTGTAGCACTTCTGGTATAGCATCTTGACTTTGTCAATTAAGTACTTTGGCACATTTCGGTCATTCCCATATCTTGTTTCAAGGAACACTATCATATGCCTTTTCAATGTCCACAAATGCAATCACAAGATTTCTTCCATATTCCCAGTACTTTTCTGCCAGCATCTTTACTGCAAAGATAAGATCCACAGTACTTCGAGCGTTCCTGAACCCGTGTTGTTCTTCCTCACGCAAAGGTTCCACTATCTTCCGAAGTCTTGTTTCTATGATCTTTTCCAGCAGCTCTAAACAAAAATACCGTAACAATAAACTAAAACACATTATAAATAAAATAAAATAACTTCGAAGTTTATAACTGCGCACTAAAACTTATAGTAAAATGAGTAACTACACGGGCGCCCGCAGGATCTTTTCCAGGGAGGGGCACATTAACAATTTTTCTGAATATAAAAACCAATAAAACGTCAGCAACATTAAATTGTTTACAGACATTTCCAGTTATAACAGATGCTAGATGACTCAGTAAATTCAGTTTATGAAATAATATGGTATGATATTAAACAATTGAACATCAACCTTTTTAGAATTCCAGGAGGGGGGGGGGGGGACAAGCGCCTCCCTTGCCATCCCCTCTTGCGGGCACCCATGAGTAACTACAAGATTACAAAAGAACTATAATTTCACTAGAAATCGGCAACTCTGATGCACGCTGTAGGCGCACAAAAGTCAAAGTTCGGAAAGATACCCCTGCATGTTACGGAAGACACATTCAATTGTGATGCAGAGAATTTTAAATTCAAAATACGCCGTAAAATATTATCTTTAACAAAATGAAAGACAATTTCGAATTAGAAGTCTGAATTTCAATAGTGGGGCAGACGTTCCTTGAATTATGAATTATCCGAGTTTTGAAATGAACAATTCAAACATCATGCAAAACCGTACCTCGTATTTCTGGGACCGAGACATTCTTCGAATTAGGGCGGCATTTTGAATTAACAGATTTCGAATGATCGAGGTTCTACTGTAGTATGTTGATATGCAATGCGAAAATTACAGAAACTTCTGATATATATCCAGCCAACGATTGGTTGACTAACCTGATAATTGGCACAAACCAACCTTAAAATAAATGGTGGTAGTGCAACACGTTCATTTTTCTTTTAATTCCGTATCGTTCTTTTCTATTCCATAGGCCCACAGTCTTGATAACGTATCAACTTTTAACATGTTTCCAATTATTTAAGCAAAATAATGATGAAGGTGATGATAATGATATTATTATTATTATTAATAATATTATTAATAATAATAACCTGAAATTAAGACGTGGCATAAAATCTCAAAACAATATCTTCATTAATGGTGGGATAGTGAGTCCTCTAGAGGTTATGTTCACTCTCCCAAGCAAAGGAACACGAATATTCATAACCATCACATTACCAAAACGAAACCTTTGAATTGTTGGTCACATTACATTTCGACAGGATTTTTCATCTCTACTGTGTGCACGAAAAGCACTCTGTGAAAGAAATGAATCATATTCAGCAAAATCATTATCCTCCATCTTGCTGCAACATAAATGAGTCACTTCAGCATGTGTGGGAGGTCCACTTATAGTAATAAATGGGACACTTAAGTAGGTAATATGAAATGAAACATGGCTTACAAGAGGCACTTATGCATAAGTGCTGTCTATATGTTCCGCCCCAACAAGTTGGATAGATTCAATAAAGAGAAGTGCAAGAGGAGAAACCTGGACTAGGAAAAAATGATGGAAGAGGAATGGTGGAATGAGAGAAGAAAGTGGATAAGGGGAAAGGAGAAGAATAATCTTGTCCAGTATATTAATACTGTTCCTACAAAGCATGTTTTTAAAGATTCACGCTGAATTAAAAAGGTGATAGTTCTTCAAACTCATATTTCTTTCAACACTGACAGTTTAATGTGATATTTAGTGTAGTCACTTGGAACACTTGGGTCAATCAAATTGGAAATAATCTAACAGAATGAGATCTGGAAGAAAACCTCTACATAGACAGAAGTAAATGGAGAGTGCTCATTCACCACATCCAGTAAACTGGAGCTGGTTCAAGATGATTCTTCAGAACAATTTCTTTCTTGGCTGTTACTTAGACCAGCATGAAATTCTTCTATGATGGTAAAAAGCCTATTTTGTGGTGTGGTTTTAATGTTCATTAAGCAGAAAGATGCTTGTTCACGTAAATTAGATGAGAACTGGAGGAACATGTTTGAAGTTTTCTGAAAGATTGTAAGTCTTCCCCTCGGTGAACTTGACAAGCGTCATTAAAAAAAAAAAATTTCTCTGTTCTAATATTAACCAGTGGCGGTGGGCCCTTAGGGGCACGTGCCCTGTCAAGTTTTTGCACTTAGAATTTCAGGAAATAATTTATAATTTAGTTGGGCTACAGCCGAACAACAGAATTATTTCTACAAATATTATCACGACAAAATGTTATATTCTTAACTGGATTACGGATTTTGGTAGGTATTTAAACCCACCATGTCTTTAAGCACGAAGAGAGGATACCTTTTGTACTCGTATTTAAAGAGACAAGCTGTTGCTGTCAGTGCGACAATAATGACTGCAGGAGTCTTGCGAAGCGAGTGGCAGGCGAAATGTGCAGCTCTGGGCACTAGACCGTCTTGTGCCCAAACGACGCGCCTGCGCATTAGAACACAGTATTTGAAGATGATGAAAGTCCATGACAGCTGTGGGCTTGTGTGGGTGAGCGGGCGACGGGGAGTACTTCTGGTTGGGCACTCAGATCCTTGAGGCCTTCTGCAGCGCATGCGCATAGAGCAAATAACAGATCACGAGAAATATCCGCGCTTTACAAACATCAGTGTAGCCAATTCACCAATTCTGTAACTAAAGTAAATCCAATAATATTTTAGTCTTGTTTATTTAAAAATGCGTTCATATCTCTCATGCAGGGATTTAGTTGCTTTCAGATGTTTTCATTATTAAAATAAGTTATCTTAAATGAGGTTACCGCGTTTCTAATACGCCATTTAGCAGCTGCCAACCTTATTCGGGTATCAAGTTTTGGAGAATTTTGTACTCTCTTTCCGGAAAAAATTCCGCGTCAACCGTAAACAAGTACCCGAAAGTGAACAAAGCCAGGCTCAGGACTGAACTTGAAGTGTTATATTCCAGGGTAGACGTGCGTGCGGCAGATGGTGCTGCGGCGCTTTTGCAACTTTTCCTGCGCAACAATATGCAAGACACTTTCAATGAATGCGTTAGGTTACTGAGCATCATTGTTACAAACCCGATGTCGACAGTGGAAAGTAAAAAGTTGTTCTCTACTCTAAATCGAATAAAGACCTTCTTGAGGAATACGATGAGCCAAGACAGACTAATGGCCCTGGCGATGCTTTCAATTGAAAGTAAAATGGTACGTTCGATTCCCGACTTCAACCAGCGAGTTATCGAAGTATTTGCTCAAGCAAAGGACCGAAGAATAGACTTCATCTAAAAATGAGAAGGTTAGTATATTCATTATTACTTGACTTGTAGGGGAACAGGTTATAAACGAAATCTGGATCAGCTTATCCCCTGCCATTTAGCTCAGTGAAATAACACTTGACCGGAAATGGAGAGGTCACGGGTTCGTGTCCCGTTTCCTTTGACCCCACCTTTCACTGTCTTTTTCCTTGGTGTTAATATCTAACTGGCACCAACTGTAAACGGGATAAGCTTATTTACAAGTCAGTTGTTAGTGTATTTATTCACATGCGCATTATTGTTATATTTTGCAACCGATACCTTAAATATCTACTTGACTGTCCATATTATTTTATAAGTTGTGCCCCGCCGGATAATTTGGTCACGGGCCGCCACTGATATTAACAAACTAATATACTACAGTAAAATTTTACTTCAATTACATAGTGTAAGTAATAACACCAGCAGAAAAATATATGATCCCTTAGGCCTCGCAAACATAATTGGATCAGGGATGGAAAAAGAATAAAAACTGACCGAGAAAGATCAGAGAAGAAAGACAAGAGGAGTGGAAGAAATAAAATTTGTGACACATGGGCACCCCTCCACAGTATTTGGTTATTCAGTTCGAGATCTGCTAGTTATGAGAGGCGACCAGCATGGCCATAGCATTCAGATATGGGCCAAAAATAACTCCCTCCATATACAAAACTAATTTAATAGTTTAAAAAAAGTAAAAGAATGAATAATACCTTTTCTTGAAGATCTCTAATAAAGTCATTCTCCAAGCGAGTATACTCTCTAAGTTCCTCGTATTCCATTGTCATCAAATCATGTTCACTTTTCCAAAACAAAATTCGTTCACGAAGTTCATTTCGAGGAGTTCCATCAGCATTTCTGCTCTTGCAGGTTTGTTCAGGTGACCTAGAAATAGAAGAAATTTTATATCACTGGTGTATTGAAACAAAAACTGTATTTACAACAAGGGGACTACAGTATAGAAGAAAGTACTTTAGACAGCCTTCATTAATCAAGATTTCCAGTTTATTTTATTTTTTAGTTTTCTTATAGTGGAAGCTTTTTCTTTTCAGTTTCGACTAAATCTGCTACTGTAAGGTTCTTCAGTCTGTCAAAACTAATTCATGATTTAATAAAATGTAGAAAATAAGTGAAAAATGAAACATATAACAACAGATTAAACATGAAAAGGAAACAATTAAGAATTGAATGACATTTCATTCTTGGAAGAACATCACCTGATTCTATCAAATCACTCTTCTAATTTTTAATTTTTCAATGTGTTTATTTACTTCTTTATTTATGAATTTGATAATACAAAGAAGTGTAATAGCATTTTTGTTTAAACTGTTCCCACTCTTCTATATGTCTTTTCACGAAAGAAAAGAAGGTCAGGAGAAACAACAGGAATTAGTCGAAGAAGCGAAAAGAGAAGAAAATTAAGGGAGACAGGAAGAAGTTATTGAAGAAGTGAGAGAAGAAAATAATAAGAAAGAAAAGGGAGTCACTGAAGAAATGAAAGGTGAAGAAAACCATGAAACGCAGCAAGAATTCATCGAAGAGATGGAAGAAGAAAAAAAGCTGTAAGAACCAAACGGAGTTACCACAAGAATTAACCAAGAAACCAGAATTACTGCAAGAGATAATCCATCAGCCGAAGGTGCCGCAAGAAGTAAGCAATAAACCGGAGGTCACACAAGAAGAAACCCAGAAACTAGAGGAGAAGCAAGAAGAAGTAGTTGAAAATAAGGGAAAAGAACTACGGAAGAAGGCAAAGAAACAAGTAGGAAAATCACAAGAGTTGCTTGAAGCAAAGACAAGAGCAAAAACAAAAGAACGGACTATACAAGAAGAATGGCAACGCAATCAGCTAAAGCAGATAAGAATATTGGAAGAGAAACAATGGAAATTGAGAAAGATAAAGATCATAGGAATGCAAACAGAGATGTTACGAATGGAAAATGACAAACATGCGTCAGAATGACACGCAAGGGCAAGACGATTTCCACATGCCTAAGATGATAATATCATTGACAAGGCAAGTTGTAATTAAGTCAAAATATATCTCAGAGGCTTGTCAAGCATATCATTATGAAGATAGTAAAATGATTCCAAAGGTGAAGATTGAGTCCACGCAAATCAGAGCAAATTCCAAACCACCAAGGAAAAGAAGGAAATTGCTGAATGCAAACTGAATTGAACTGTAGACTATGAAAGAAAAGAGAACTCAGACAAAATTATTAGTCGGATTACAGCTGATTATCATAGAGATCAATGGAGTAACCATTGAATGTTAATAATGGTACAATAATAAATATCATTCCACAGAGGAATAAGAAACTAACGCTCAACGAAATAAGAACAGAGATTCGATAGAAAATGCAGTCACATTTATTAATGAAGTAATGAAAGAGTAAATATATTGCGAGCAATATATTTAATCCGATGCAGGGAAGAAAAATGTGCCCATTGCATTTTCAGACATATTACAAAATGGCATCAAGTAAATGTATGGACCACACAGGCCAAGATTGTATACAAGAATCTCAAGATATAAGCATATTAGGCCATGACTAACTTGGGACGTACACTTTTAAAAGGCTGTGAAGAACAAGTAAAATATTATATATTATTAATATACTCACAAATTTGAGCTGAAGATGATAGGACATCGGAAAAGAGTAATAGTTACTATTATATCGGAATTTCAAAAGTATTACTGCTTCTAAATAAGAAAATATGGCAAGATACTTGCTACAGTACAGTAAAAAGTACAAGGTCGGCGTAAAACACGGATAATTTATTTAAATACGTTCGCTAGTAGAGCCGATACGCAATATAGCAACACATCGGAGCTCATTATCTAGAAGTGTTGAAAGAAGAGAGATGCAAAAATAATTCCTTGAGAAGAAGACTTAAGGAATAATTATGTTTTCAGATGATAAATAATTTAAAATAAGGAGATACTTCGAAGATAAGACCATAGATACAAAGCAGATATAGATAACTGGTTGACCATAGCACAAAGAAAAATAATAGAATACTTTAGAGGAAAATATTAAGAAATCATCAAAAATGAACGGTTACTTGTCAAATTTGTTTGATGATATTGACAGCTGCAGTATGAAGATGATGTCTTGCTAAACTCGAGATGGACCGACCTGGAGGGAGATATGATCCAGCGAGCAGACCAGACCTGATGTGAGAGGAGGACTCCAGCCGAACCGCAGACCGTGGTCAGTTGTGACCAGCGATGTGACGGAGAAAGAGAGCTACAGTCGGCTTACTGATGAATGACGAGCTAAGTCTTACTATAAACATATTAGTTCTTAATTCAGCTAGGCATATGCATATACACTGACAGAGCAAATGCAACACCAAGGAGGAGTGGTTCGAAAGGGATGAAAGTTGGGGAAAAAACAGAGGCGGCACGGACAAATAATTGATGTTTATTTCAAACCGATATGCAGGTTACACAATGCGCACGGCATCGACTCAGTAGGATGTAGGACCACCGCGAGCGGCGATGCACGCAGAAACACGTCGAGGTACAGAGTTAATAAGAGTGCGGATGGTGTCCTGAGGGATGGTTCTCCATTCTCTGTCAACCATTTGCCACAGTTGGTCGTCCGTACGAGGCTGGGGCATAGTTTGCAAACAGCGTCCAATGAGATCCCACACGTGTTCGATTGGTGAGAGATCCGGAGAATACGCTGGCCACGGAAGCATCTGTACACCTCGTAGAGCCTGTTGGGAGATGCGAGCAGTGTGTGGGCGGGCATTATCCTGCTGAAACAGAGCAGCATTGGGCAGCCCCTGAAGGTATGGGAGTGCCACCGGCCGCAGCACATGCTGCACGTAGCGGTGGGCATTTAACGTGCCTTGAATACGCACTAGAGGTGACGTGGAATCATACGCAATAGCGCCCCAAACCATGATGCCGCGTTGTCTAGCGGTAGGGCGCTCCACAGTTACTGCCGGATTTGACCTTTCTCCACGCCGACGCCACACTCGTCTGCGCTGACTATCACTGACAGAACAGAAGCGTGACTCATCGGAGAACACGACGTTCCGCCATTCCCTCATCCAAGTCGCTCTAGCCCGACACCATGCCAGGCGTGCACATCTATGCTGTGGAGTCAATGGTAGTCTTCTGAGCGGACGCCGGGAGTGCAGGCCTCCTTCAACCAATCGACGAGAAATTGTTCTGGTCGATATTGGAACAGCCAGGGTGTCTTGCACATGCTGAAGAATGGCGGTTGACGTGGCGTGCGGGGCTGCCACTGCTTGGCGGCGGATGCGCCGATCCTCGCGTGCTGACGTCACTCGGGCTGCGCCTGGACCCCTACTGAGTTGTACCTGGACGCAAGAAGGGCGGAACGCTGTACAGCTTGGGACTTTCCCTAACTATGAGCAGACTTCCTGTATTACACCACGCCTTGTGCCTTCATTTCTCGTTATTTAATCACTATTTTATTAAAACAAAATCACACACACACACACACACACCAGTATATATGACAACCATATTTTGATTACATACTCTTCCAAACACCCTAAACGTAATAAACTAAAATAAAATCAATGTGACATACTACTTTCCCTTGAGCTCACATACAGTCGAGTGAGTGTGACTGTAGCTTCTCCAATCGACTACGTTCATGTCCACGTGCAAAGGCAAGGTGTTCTGCCTATTTGTTTACATCAGGATTAAACTCTCGCGAAAAGCGGTGTAATAATCGTTGACATGTTATAACTAGGGCCCAGATTTTTAAGTTTTAAACTATTTTATTCCTTGCTAGCTAACTGCAGTATTTTAACTTATCCATTTCATTATAATTGGAGTAAATTACTCTAATTTTATAAAATCTTATAAAATGGCTAAATAAGACTTTTAAAAAACTAAATGGGCAAGATAACATTACATTATTATGAAATAGAATGTACCAAATAATAATGAAAACGAATGATTAAAAAAAAAAATTATGCAAGACTTTTTGAAACAACTTGATGGTTTGGGGCTGTAAGAGGTTTGTAAGTTTAAGTTGTACAAGCAAAACAATGTGATACAATACTATTCCACCAGCACAAATCAAAAGGCAGCCTCCTGGCATTCACTGACCTGTACCTAGCAGGTACAAATCCACCTAACTTGCCAGCTTCAGTGCATCTCTCATTGTCATACCTGCCAACTCTTTTACAAATAAAAAATAGGAATTTTCCGCCATGAGTAATATATGCAAGAAAAAGGACACCATTTTACCACAATAGAAAAAGATTTTAAAATAATCAGAAAGGTCAATAAAGGAAAATTAAATGAATGAGCTAGAGAACATACATTACTACCTAGACAAATACTTCAACAGAGATAAAAACCTGAACGACGGAATAGAAATAAAAAAACCCATTAATGGAACAAATTCCGAAGTTAATACAAATATTCAAACTCAATATCACAAACCTAACAAACAATTTTTATCCTGAATAACAATAATAGTCAATCTACGAGTATACAAACACCCCTCCACGAATCACGTCATTCGCTAGAACGCCGCCATCTGTTACCTCCCCTCCCAATTCCCCGCACACATACAACACGAGGAGCGCAAGTAGTCGTCAAACAGCTGAGTGCACTAACGTAAATGCAGGCAGAAGTAAAAAGGGTAAGTGCTGATCCTTCAACATTAGTTTCTTCATCTTTTAAACCATCTAACATATTTTAACAAAAATATTTTCCTGTTACAGAGATGTCAACAGAATTACTTTCGTAAAATTCGATGAAGTTACCACCAGCTTATCATCAAATCTTGACTGTCACTATTTGACTGAGTCCTTGCTAACGTCTGTAGAATTGCTCTGCACTGGTACACTCTACAAGCAATTCGTGAATTTTAAGAATTGGACGTTAAATATTTAAAGTACTACAAATTTATAACCTATAATCAACAGTGTGCTTCATTTTGTTATTTTACGGATGGAAAAAATGTTAGTCACGCCTAAACTCAGCTGTTTCGAGAGTGCACTAAGATTTTATATCCATAAGCTACAATGTGTGGTAAAGCTCACGCCAATAGTAACAGAAGGTTTTAATGTGTATTCCAACAAATAATTTTAAAATATTCACACCCTTGGCCAGATTGTAAATGTATTTATACTTGACTAACTTGTGACATTGTTTTTCAAATGTTAGAACAAGGTTTAAAAATTTTAAACACTACAAATAGTTATATTATTTTAATAAGACGACATAATACCGGTTTTAACCTTGTTAAAAATGTGTATAGCCGCAGATGTTAAACATTTGAACGAAACATGTCCTATGTTTTTAACAATTTAGCAATAAAATAAGGATGAGATCCTAATTTTATAATTGCTTTTAAAGTACTGAATAGGTGGAAATCAAAGTTTTATTGTTCTCCTTTAACAGACTTTCAATATGGAAAAATGAGGATAATCTCCTGTAATCTTTGGCAGTCTCAGATAAAATAATAATATCATCGGCATATCTCAAGGTTTTTTGATATCCTCTCCTTGGATTGTGATATCCTTTCCAAATCCCTCTTTGATTTCCTTTACTGCCTGTTATATGTCAACACTGAAAAGGAGGGGAGACAAACTGCACCCTTGCCTCACTCCTTTCTGGATTGCTGCTTCTTTTTCAAAGCCCTCGATTCTTATCACTGCAGACTGATTTTTATAATTTTAGATAATTCTTCGTTCTCGGTATCTGATCCCAATCACCTTCAGAATCTTAAATAGCTTGGTCCAATTAACATTATCGAATGCCTTTTCTAGATCTATGAATGCCATATATGTAGGCTTGTCCTTCTTGATTCGATCCTCTAAGATCAGACGTAAAGTCAGGATTGCTTCACATGTTCCTACATTTCATCTGAAGCCAAATTGATCTTCTCCCAACTCAACTTCAACTTGTTTTTCCATTCTTCTCTATATAACATACATACATTATCATTATAGACTGTTATGCCTTTCAGCATTCAGTCTGCAAGCCTCTGTGAATTCACTAAAGGTCGCCACAATCCTTAATTTGCAACTAGTGTTGTGGCCTCATTTAGTTGTATACCTCTTATCTTTAAATCATTAGAAACTGAGTCTAACCATCATCGTCTTGGTCTACCTCTACTTCTTTTACCCTCCATAACAGTCCATTATTCTCCTAGGTAACCTATCGTCCTCCATTCGCCTCACATGACCCCGCCACTGAAGCCGGTTTTTGCGTACAGCTTCATCCAACGAGTTCATTCCTAAATGAGCCTTTACTTCATAATTCCAACTACCCTCCTGCCATTGTTCCCACCTGTTTGTACCAGCAATCATTCTTGCTACATTCATGTCTGTTACTTCTAACTTATAAGATATCCTGAATCCAACCAGCTTTCGCTCCCGTAAAGCAAAGTTGGTCTGAAAACAGACCGATGTAAAGATAGTTTCGTCTGGGAGTTGACTTCCTTCTTACAGAATACTGTTGATCGCAACTGCGAGCTCACTGCATTAGCTTTACGACACCTTGATTCAATCTCACTTACTATATTACCATCCTGGGAGAATACACAACCTAAATACTTGAAATTATCGACCTGTTCTAGCTTTGTATCGCCAATCTGACATTAAATTCTGTTGAATTTCTTACCTACTGAGATCAATTTAGTCATCGAGAGGCTCATTTTCTTAACATACTCATTACACCTATTTTCAAGTTCCAAGATATTACACTGCAGGCTTTCGACACAATCTGTCATTAAGACCAAGTCAGCATAGGCCACTCTGCTTACATTTCCACCTAACTGAATCCCTCCCTGCCATTTTCTACCTTTCAGCAAATGATCCATGTAAACTACGAACAGCAAAGGTGAAAGATTACAACCTTGTCTAACCCCTGTAAGCACCCTGAACCAAGAACTCATTCTACCATCAATTCTTACTGAAGCCTAATTTCAACATAAATGCCTTTGATTGATTTTAATAATCTACCTTTAATTCCATAGTACCCCAATATGGCAAACATCGTTTCCCTTGGTACCCTGTCATATCCTTTCTCTAGATCTACGAAACAAACACAACTGCCTATTCCTCTCGTAGCATTTTTCAATTACCTGGCGCATACTGAAAATCTGATCCTGACAGCCTCTCTGTGATCTGAAAGCACACTGGTTTTCATCCAACTTGTCTCAACGACTGATCGCACCCTCCCTTCCAAGATGCCAGTGAATACTTTGCCTGGTATACTAATCAATGAGATACCTCGATAGTTGTTGCAATCCTTCCTGTTCCCTTGCTTATAGATAGCTGCAATTACTGCTTTTGTCCAATATAAAGGTACCTTACCAATACTCCATGCTAATCTTACTACTTTATGAAGCCATTTCATCCCTGCCTTCCCACTGTACTTCACCATTTCAGGTCTAATTTCATCTATTCCTGCTGCTTTATGACAATGGAGTTTATTTAGCATCCTTTCCACTTCCTCAAGTGTAATTTCACCAACATCATTTTCCTCCTTCCCATGAACTTGGATGTTTGCAACACCACCAGGATGATTTCCTTTTACATTGAGAAGATGTTCAGAATATTCCCTCCACCACTCCAGTGATTCCCTGGGACCTATTATGAGTTCACCTGAATAACTCAAAAAACTGTTCATTTCCTTTTCCCCTCCCTTCCTAACATTCTTTATTACAGTCCAGAAAGGTTTCCCTGCTGCTTGACCTAGCCTTTCATTAAAATTTTGCAGGCATGAATACTAAACCAATGGTGCAGTAGTTTTCACACCTGTCAGCACCGGCTTTCTTGGGAATAGGTATACCAACATTCTGCTGAAAATCGGATGGGACTTCTCCTGTCTCAAACATCTTACACACTAAATGCAATAACCTTGCCATGCTGATTTCTCCTAAAGCAGTCAGGAATTCAGAGGAATGTCATCAGTTCCAGGTACCTTGTTCCTATTTAGGTTGCTCACAGCTCTGTAAACTCTGACCACAAAATGGGGTCTCACATTTCATCAGCATCTCTTCTTGTTCCAGAACAAAATTATCTACAACTTTACCTTCAAACAACTGTTGGATATGTTCCTGACATCTTTTTGCTTTGTCTTCTTTTTACCTAGAAGTGGCTTTCCATCTGAGCTCTTAATATTCATACACCTAGATTTCCTTTCTCCAAAGGTTTCCTTGATTTTCCTGTATGCAGCATCTACCTTTCCTAGGACCATACAACCATCGACATGCTTGCACTTCTCCTTCAGCCCGTCTTCCTTAGCCACCTTGCACTTTCTATCCACTTCATTCTTTAATCACTGGCATGGCAGTTTGTAGAGGGGGGCAAGGACCTGGGGGTATGTAATATTTTAAAAATTTTGGATGATGAATGTCGACTTTTATTCCGCAGTAGAATAACACCCATGGTATCCCCTGCCTGTTGGTGGGGGGTGCGGTACTACAACTTATGCGTAATACTGACTTTTAAATCATTACATTAAATTTTTGCCTTTCCCTGAGAGCTAGAGGGGGCCGCGGCCCCCCCTTGCCCCCCGGGCATGGGTGCCCTTGATCACCGGTATTCTTTTCTGCCCTCTTCATTTCTAGCATTCTTGTATTTTTGTCGTTTATCAATCAGGTTTAGTATCTCCTGAGTTATCGACTGATTCTTACTTGACCTTTTCTTCCTTCCTAACATTTCTTCAGCAGCCCTACTGACTTAATTTTTCATGACTATCCACTGTCAATTGTGTTTCCTTCAGCCTTTTCATTTAGTCCTTGTGCAATATGTTCCTTGAAACAACCTCTCACACTTTTTTCTTTCAGCTTGTCTAGATACCATGTTTTTGCTTTCTTTCCTTTCTTCAATTTCTTCAGCTTCAGATGGCATTTCATTACCAACAAGTTGTGGTCAGAGTCCATGTCTGCTCCTGGGAAAGTTTAACAATCCAACACCTGGTTTCTGAATCTCTGCCTAATCATCATGAAGTCTATTTGATACCTTCCAGTTTCTCCAGGTCTCATCCACGTATAAAGCCGTTGTTAGTGGTGTTTGAACCAAGTATTGGCAAGGACTAAATTATAATCAGTGCAGAATTCAACCAGCCAACTTCCTCTTCCGTTCCTCTGTCGAAATCCGAATTTTCCTACTGTATTACCTTCTCTTTCTTGGCCTACCACTGCATTCCAGTATCTTTATATATATCTGGCTAGATTTCTAGGAAGATACGTTACACACACACACACACACACACACACACACACACACACACACACACACACACACACACACACACACACTCTCTTCCTGAATATTCCAGTGTCCAAAACAAAAATTACAATGTACAGAATATTCTGAGGGTTTCTAGTACCTGGAAATTACAGTGTGTTTCACAATTACAAATTACAAATAATGCAGGTAAGAATAAATTAATTTACAGGTATTTACATTAACTGAACTCACATGAATATCTATGTATATCACTTGTTTCATGACATAACCTCACAAACAGCGTGATCATATCGTCCGTACATATAACTTAACTACGTAAATAATACTAATACTAAATGGATGTAACACTTCACAGCTATACATACAAGTAATAATAATAATAATAATAATAATAATAATAACCGTGCTCGGTCAGCTTACGTGGGGGTTTAGCTCTGAATTTAGTAAGAGCTAGGCATAACCCTGCGTAAGACACTGGGGTTGGGGCCCTCAACCCCGACACGGCGCGTCCCAATGGCTGATAGGGGAAGCTCCTGTAGATAAGCAGGACAGGTGCGAATAAGGCTTCGCCAAATAAGCACCCGTGGATCAACTGAGATGTCAGGGAAAATGGTCAACGGCTTCAACGGCAGAAGAGGACATACCCTAATGGCAGAGAGGGCAAAAGAACCGACCGAAATCCACTTTGCGTCTGACTTGCAGCAAGCGGCAAAGGGGTCAGCGTCTGTCTCCAATGGAGCGGCTGAACATTACATCACCTGGCTGTAGGTTATAAAAAGCAAAAATCAACTATGAAGAGTTCTAAAACTGTGCGTCGGAAAATGCCGCTGCCTGGGGTACACCAGAGCATCTCTGGAGCAACCACTAGAGATGACAGCATACAAGCCGGTGGTGGTGGGAGCGTAAGCTGCTGGCCTCCCATTGGGTCACCCGAACAAGCTACAGTAGCTCAAGACGATCATGGCGGAACACAAGAACCTGATTATCATACCGCACCTGGTGCGAGTGCTTTTGTGCCAAGTACGACCTCTCGTATCAGTAAGCCCAAAAAACTCATTAAATGGAACAATGATATGAATGAATTTATCACGCGGGCATATCTTCGAATAACTCGTCTTGAAACTGAAATTGCAGGATATAGGCAACAACAACACACAGCCTTTACAAATCAGTACCCAACAATGAATGTTACTGAACAGCGCATTGCAGATCAACGAAGATCAATCATCAAGAACAATTTTATCCCGGGTCCTGTTCTTAGTAGAATCTGACAAGAAGTAACAAGAACTCTTTCCACATCTTGAAAGTACCGAGTCTGACTCAACGGTTAACAGTCCACCTGATACTGGTAGAACAGTACATTCAAGTACTCCCGAAGTGATACTTTCAGATAACTCTGACCTCCATGACAAGACAGATGTCGAATTCTACAAGCCCCTTCTAGAATATTCTGGTACTGATCCTACACAATGACCCATACTGCCAAGGCAGCAATCATCCAAAAAGTTTGGAAAAATCACTGAAGATCTTAATTCGAAAGTGTTGCCAGAATATCTGAAAGAGCATCAGACGTTCCGTGAAGTACATACTGCTATATACTGTGCAGCACTTGCCGCAGTACGACTGAACAATGGAAAGCCATTTTGGCCTAACAAGTCTGTCAAGAAAAAATTGAGAGAACCAACTTGGGCAAAACGCCTGAAAGAACGCATCATCCAAATCCGCCTGGACGTGAATCGCCTGCAGCAATACAAGAATGGAATAAAAGGGAAATGCCTAAAGAACAAAATTACTCAAATTCTGAAAATCAGTTCAAGGCAGAGTCTGGAGGAACCTGGAAGCACAGTACTACAAGAAACCCTCGAAACCATGAAGCAAAAGTTGGCCGCATTATCCAAGCGCCTCAAAAGATAACAAAACACCACAGAGAGAAAATCACAGAACGCAATGTTCGAAAGAAATGAGAAACAGTTCTACAACAATTTGAATGAGAGAACACAAGATGCAGCACAAGATGGAAATACGCCCAGCGAAGGAAAAATTCACAGCTATTGGTCGGGAGTATGTTCGAACCCAATAGAACATAATGCGGAAGCCCATTGGATCAGTGAACTGAAAGTTAGAACTTAGGAAGTGAAGCATATGGCAACCAAGGCTGTTGAGATTGGAGAAATACAACACAGCAACAAGAAACTGCAGAACTGGAAGGCCCCAGGCATTGATCGTATACACAATTATTACTACAAGAAATTTTAATGTACTCATTTCCTTCTGACTCAACATTTCCAGAAATTTTAGACAACCAGCTTTCCTGTGCACAGGCATCACATATATGAAACCAAAGGATGAAAATCTGCAAAATCCAGCGAAGTATCAGCCTATAACATGTCTATCTACTCTATATAAGATATTTACATCTATAATAGCCAACAGAATTCTGAAACACTGCGAGGAAAACCACATCATTGCCGAGGAGCAAAAGGGTTGCAAGAAGAATACCAAGGGGTGCAAGGAGCAACTGATTATCGACACTGTGGTCCTGGAACAAGCACACCATAAATCCAGGAACCTATACATGTGCTTCACTGACTACCAAAAGGCCTTTGATTCAGTACCACACACTTGGCTCATACATGTTCTGGAACTATATAAAGTTGACCCCTCAATCATTCACTTCCTGAAGACGGTAATGGCAGACTGGAACACCTCACTTCACGTTTCTCTAAGAAACTGCAGTGTTGCAACAGGACCCATACCAATACGACGAGGGATCTTCCAAGGGGACTCAATGAGTCCATTACGGTTCTGCATGGCATTAAATCCACTATCCTACCTACTGAACACATGTGGGTATGGATTTAGCATCAAGAATAAGCGAGAAGAGCTATTTAAAATCAGCCACCTACTCTATATGGATGACATTAAGCTGTATGCTCTACCAAACCCCATCTCCAACATCTCTTCTCAATTACCAAGACGTTTTCTTCAGATATAGGCATGCGGTTTGGATTGGACAAATGCAGAACCCAAACTGTCATCAGAGGATCCTACTCAGCACAAGGGACATCTTTGAGTTTAAGCGACGAATCCATACAACAGCTGGAGGAAGAAATGTACAAATACCTCAGTTTTCATCAGAGCACTCGTGTGAAACATGCCGACATCAAGAGAAATGTCACGCAGCAATATATAACACGCCTCAACAAGGTACTATCATCAAAACTGACGGCTAAACATCTTACCGAAGCAGTCAATACATACGCCGTACCACTGCTCACATACTCCTTTGGTATCATAAAATGAACCCAAACAGAACTTCAGCAGGTATAAACGAAAACAGCGGTTTCACTCACCCGGTACCATATGCACCATCCTAAATCTGCAATCGAACGTCTTACACTCCCGAGATCAGAAGGTGGTAGGGGCTTCTTATCCGTTGTCAATTTACATAGCAATCTGATATCAAGTCTAAGAAAATATTTCCACTCGAGAGCTGATACATCGTGTCTTCATCATGCTGTTTGCAGAGCTGATATAAACTATACACCTCTCAATCTGTCGTCGCCAGAAATGCCTGTTTCTACCCCACCTACAAAAGAGATGAATGTGGCCATGTGGAAGCAAAAACCTCTTCACGGGAAATACCCCCATGAACTGGATCAGCCTCATATCGACAAACCTGCTTCGCACGCTTGGCTGACCTACTTTGGTTTTTTCCCAGAAACAGAAGGATTTGTTCTGGCCATCCAAGATCAAGTAATTGCTACACGGAACTACCGTAGACTCATCATGAAGGATCCAACAGTTGTCTCAGACAACTGCCGCCGCTGTTCCAGAACTACGGAGAGCATACAGCATGTCATCTCTGGTTGCCCACACTTGACCAACACCGATTATAAGCACCGACATGATCAGTTAGCAAAAATCATTCACCTGAACCTTTCTGTAAAATGTGGATTTATTCAGTCATCAACTGCATATTGGAAATACCTCCACACATTCTCGAAAACTCTTCATATAAACTACTATGGGACCGAAGAGTCATAACCGATGTCACGCTCAGCAACAATAGGCCAGATATTATTCTAATCGATAAATCAAAAAGATCCACATCCCTTATAGAAATTGCTTGTCCAAATACCTCCAATCTGCAAACAACAATAGCCACAAAGATATCAAAATACACAGAACTGGCAATAGAAATACAACGCCTGTGGAAACAAGAATCAGTCACCACAGTTCCAATAGTAATATCATGTACCGGTGTTATTCCAAAATGCTTGCACAGCTCTCTGGCCGCATTAAACCTGCATCATTACACATACGTAGAACTACAGAAAGCCAACCTCCTGAGCACTTGCCACATTGTGAGAAAGTTCCTAGGAACGACTTTTCCTCTGACTCACGCCAATCAGCATGAAGTTCCAGGCTGCAGTTCCAGTAATACTGAAGAACAGATTCCCAAAACGGGGACATATCAAGTCTGAAGTTGTTTGTATTTATTGTATAAATGTATATGTTGTAATTATTTCTGTTGTAAACATTTGTACATATATGTACCTGTAGTTTCATAATCAAGAGGGTGACTCCTTGCTTAGGCCGAGTCAGCCCATTATGTTACCGGCACAAGCCGAGCCTTCCTAAATTGATACAAATAATAATAATAATAATAATAATAATAATAATAATAATAATAATAATAATAATAATAATAATAATAATAAATAATCTTTATTATTATTATTATTATTATTATTCAAGCTCGATATCTGCAATATGACTATTTACTCTCTCAGCTTGGTAAAGCATAACACCACCGTTGCTCCAACTGGCTCAAAAAGTGTCCTTGTGAAGACGACTGGAGCGGAGAGTCTAAGATGCACAGTTATATTGTGCATTACAGCAGACGGCAATAAACTTCCACCATATACCATCTTTAAAAGGAAGATATTACCAAAGGAGACTACCCCACAAGGAATTCACTTACAAGTTCAAGAAAATGGCTGGATAACAGCAGATTTGATGGTGGATTGTTTGGAGAAAGTCTGGGGAAGACGACCAGGGGCATTATTACAAAAGAAGTCCCTTCTTGTCCTAGACAGTTTCCGGGGTCACCTTGTGAAAGCTGTAAAAGAGAAAATGAAACTGATGAAGTCCCATCCTGTCATCATCCCTGGAGGTTTAACGTACATTCTTCAACTTTTAGATGTCAGCGTCAACAAACCTTTCAAAGAACATCTTCGACGCGTGCATTCAAAATGGATGGCAGCGGGATCTCATCAGCTGACTCCAGGAGGCAAGATAAGAAAGCCATCAATACCGACGATGTGCGAGTGGATAATCCAGGCGTGGGAGAAAATTAGTGTCAATATTGTTAAGAAGAGTTTAAAAAAAAACTGGAATTTCTTGTGCCATTGACGGTTCCGAGGACGACATGTTGTGGAATAGTGAAAATGAAGATGATGTGTTATCCGAACCTGAAAATAGTGATGATAGTGACGAAAGTGAGGCCGCAGAATAGTGAGAGAAAAGAAACAATGAAACAATGCATTACTGCTCTTCATTATAGCCTAATGAAAGCGTGGTATTCTTTTGCGTTAATTGAAAATAAATACCGGTAGGTACTACTTTTTTCACATATCGGTATTACCGTAAATATAACTTTTACCTAATATATCGTTTCCCTTCCTTTCTGAATGCCTAGAAGCACCACTCGCATCATTCCCTCCCTAGAGTTTTAAAGAAAATTTTTCGATAGAGAAAGGGGGGGGATTACGCAATAAAATACAGCAATTTGTTTATAATTATTCTCCCTGCAATAATGTAAGTACAACAATGAAACTCTGATAGTCTATGTACGGCCATTGTTCAATCTGTTCTTTATTCATTTATAGAAAGGCAGCTACGAGAGCTAACAGGACACTCTCCTCTGAGAGTAGCAAACATTCTTCCACTGTCACAATCCTCTTCAAGAACGCCCTCACCCCTCCTCTCTCCGTGAGCCAGTAATGACCTTGGGACAACTGTCCACTAATCTCTCTCGGCAGTCTGGCTCCACGCCTTCATCAGCTGGTCACAGAACATAGCTCGTAGACCACCGCCCATTACCGATGAATTGGTCACTAGTGCACGACATTCCAGATGATATGTCTCAAGTTGAATGTGACCCAGATATAGAGGACCTACGAGAAGATGCTGTGGACGAAGATTACCCCCAACCAAGTGACCATTCTGAAAACAGTGATTCAGATGATGCTGAAAACCCAACTGTTCAACCCGGTAAGTTATATTAATGGTATATGTTGTAACCGTCCAGGGTTCTCCAGCCATATTAATAGTAATTCTACAGTCCAATTACGTGATATCACTCGATATCAAAATTATCCGTGATTTTAGTATAAGTCTCTATGCTATACAATATAAATTTTGCTCTACAGTTTTTTTGTTAAAAACTGTAAAGCTGGTGGCCAATCAAAACATAGAGAAATGGGAAACCATGGAAGGATAATTTATATTCTATTTACATGGCAATTTGCAGGCAAGCCACATAATAGTATATATTTACATTCATGTGTCAGCAGAAAATAACTTTCATCCCTCAAGTGTTAAGCTAGGTGAGGGGTACAGTTACATTTGTTGCACTAATGTGGAGCTCGAAAACCATTAAGTATTTGTGAAAAGAAAGCGGTAAAAGTATAAAAGTAGAGTCTGTGATTGTGGGGGTAAAGTGAGGGTCCATATAATTTATATGTTTGATTTTGGGGGAATCATGGCTGCACAAGGTGCAAACGACAAGAAATTACATAGCGGAAACTTAGTAAAGGGAGGAGAGGTGCTGAATTCTACGGATATTGTAGACGAGAGCGTTGAAGTAGATAAAATGGTAGAGAGTGGTAGGAGCATGGAAAATAGCACAGAATCTGATGTAGCTAGGATGTAGGGCGGGAAAGAAGGTAATACGAATAGTGAAAGGAATATTCAACAACTGTTTCAGATGATGCAAGGGATATTAGAGTTTTTAGCAATTATATATTCTCTAAGTAAATTTAGGATGTACGTGCTGGGTACGAAATTTGAGAAATGGATTAATATGGCACAGCATGAAAGTACGAAATTCACTCCATTAGAGGTTCATTTTGGCAGCAATCCAAAGAATGAGCTGAGAAAAGTACTAGGTATTACACAGGGACCTCAGCAGGACACTAAAATATATGTCAGACTAGCGAGAGAGAATTTGATTAAAGCGGCTGAGAAGCATAGCAAACCGCAGAAACGTCCGGTGTTAGACGAATTTCAGGTAGGAGATTCTGTTCTGTTACGTGTTCCAATGCTCCCGTCCAGTGAAGAGAAGGTGACAAGGAAATTCTTTTTGTTGTATCAGGGTCCATACCAGATTCATTGTCGGGTTGGTCCTTGTGCATACCGATTGAAAGATGATCGTGTCATGTTGGGCAGTCATAATATTCGCTCTCTGAGACGATACATTTCTGAGAATTAAGCATAATGTCTCCCAGGTGTTATTTTGATAACACTAAATGTACTTGAGTTCGAAAACGTGAATTCATGTATAGGTTGTGAACCTAGACCTGACACTATTGTAGAAGCCATGAATAACTTGGGAATTTTTTGAAACTGCAGAAGGAAATTAATGCAATCATTTTCTAATTTTTTTTTTTTTCAATGAAAACAAGAAATTGCTTGCTGCCATCTAAGAGAGGTAAGCCACGTGTGATGACGTGTGTGTGGTGTATATATAATAATAACCTTGAACTGCAGAACACTTTGATGGTGAAGGGCAAAGATAGTGTTATTCACCTGTTGTAATGTTGTAAAGTATTGTAAGTATTGCTGACAAACTTTTGTAAGGAAATCAGCATGAGTTATTATAAGTGTTATATGGTATCATTGGAACAGACACTCTACAGTGAGATACAAGATTTGATTATGTATGTGTTTGTTAGGTGTTTATAAGAGGCAATGATGTATGTATCAGCCGTATTGGTGTAGTGTGTTATTTTCACATATGTTATATTTGTAAATAACAGGAGGGTGTAAGTAACCGTCCATGGTTCTCCACCCATATGAATTGTAATTCTACAGTCCAATTACGTGATATCACTTGATATCAAAATTATCCATCATCGGCAATTATTCATTGAGACCTGTTAATTTAACTACAGTCAAATCTAAATAAGTAGGCTATTGAAATCATATTACTTATATTAGATCATCATTTATTATTACATTATGAAGGACAGGAATTCATTATGTACTGTAAATTGCTCCATATGTTGAGTTTGTGTCATTTCTTCTCATATCTCTCTTTTTTTTTTTTTGCTAGGGGCTTTACGTCGCACCGACACAGATAGGTCTTATGGCGATGATGGGATAGGAAAGGCCTAGGAGTTCGAAGGAAGCGGCCGTGGCCTTAATTAAGGTACAGCCCCAGCATTTGCCTGGTGTGAAAATGGGAAACCACGGAAAACCATTTTCAGGGCTGCCGATAGTGGGATTCGAACCTACTATCTCCCGGATGCAAGCTCACAGCCGCGAGCCTCTACGCACACGGCCAACTCGCCCGGTCTCATATCTCTGTAAACGGAAAAGTTATTTTTGAAGCTGAAAATTTGGGATGAGTCACTGGGTTGAACTCAAGACCACATGATTATACAGTGACCCACACACAAGGCTAGCACAAGCTACCGACTACTTCGTCGACATGCCTACTGGTTAACTTGTGAAGAAAGGAGAGAGGGAACAACGTGATACGAGATCTACGAATCAGATGCTTCGATTGAAAACAGACTTTGTATGGTGCAGTTACAGAGGGAGGGGATATCTCGTGTATATTATTCCATGAAATGTAAGCATATTTCAGCTGTTGCTTATGCATTTTGCTCAGAACGTGACCTCGCGTACTGATTGACCGTGTGAATGGTCTAATCCTCGCATTTCAAATGGAGGGAAAGAGTACTACTGCTTTCATTCTTCTGACTATAATTAAGACTATGGCAATACTATACAATGTGCTTCTATTATATGTGTGTTCTAAAAAAGATGGCCTACTGCAGTTTGCTTTGCAAATATAATATTGCTATAGTAATTTGTTTCTAATTGTTAATTTATTTGTAAAATGGTTAAAATACATTTTGTAAAGAGTCATTTTGTATTAATTAAAATGTATAAATTCCGAATTACTTCTTGTGATTTACTGCTATGATCCACCGTCTTTTCAAATGCATTTCATGAGGTTGGGAAGAAAACCTTTGTATCACAGTATCTATTAATGCAGCCAACAACAAGCATATAGTTCTTCCTGAACGTTATGACATTACAAAATAATCGTCTGAAGACAGCATTGTAAAATGATTCTTCTTCTACTTATTCTCCTTCTTAATTTGAGTTCCGCTTCCACGTTATACCCAGCACTAGTCTTTTTTTTTTTTTTCGAGTAATGCCAAAACTATGAAGGACATATATTCATTGTAAAGGGGGGAAGATAGAAATTAGCTGAAACAACATACGTAGGTGTTATGTACTGTGTCAGAAACAGAACAAAACTTACAAGAGAATGTACAGGGGCACAAGGTTCTACTCTTCATGCCAGTGTGATCCATCACAGTGGCTATCTACATCACAAACATGAACGGATCAACACATAGGGAATGTGGTCTTGGATTCTAATAATGGCTTTAGACAAAAACATAGAGATTTGGCAATAGAGGTCCACTGTAAAATGATTGAATATATGTAAACATCACACAAATTCCAGCTTCTTATGGTCAGCTGTTGATGAAGGTGCCCCTAAGTAGTTCTCGTAATTTCCATCCGCAGCACCACATTGCTATACGCACAGAGCCTGTACTCCTGTGTATGATTGTAATCGGAGAGAGAATTGGGGCAGACAATGTGCATACAATGCACTTATGCTTCCCACAAAGTTATAAGATGTTTCAAACAGAAAACTCTTATTGAAACTGCGAAGAGCAAGGAGCCTGTCAGTCATCCACTGCAACACACTTTAACGTCAGCTTAGTGCAATGTGTAGAAGACTGGGCAATGGGGGACGAAGCAGTGCCCCTCGCTACTTGCGCAGCCAATTCTCGTGCAGGACATTAACTAGGTGTTTGGACTATATCTGTTAACTCGCTTGATACACATCTCTTAAGCGACGATACAGCTGATGTTGGCTACGGTCCTGTTATACCTAATAGCTATCTTAACCCCAGGACCACCGGAACATATTGTAAACCTAGAACTGCTGATGCGGTCATTTTGACAGGTATATTGGCATTTAGTTACTCACATACCTGCCAACTTTCCTCATTTAGGCGGGAGACTCCCGATTTTCGACAGTTCTTCCCGCCTCCCGATTATTCTGTTATTTCTCCCGATTTTTGCAAATTTTTGGTGAACTTCAAACATTTGTTTTCTAATCCTGCCAATTCAGCCTTTTTACGCCAGTGTCCGGAAGTCCTTTGCTCATTGGCCGCTTTCGAACGAAATATCGATGATCATTAATGCGAGAAATGTGCGAGAATGTGCAATGTTTATTGAAACATGTATATCGCGACGTGTATATCGATTGTCAATCTCTCGTTCTCGCGTGCTACGTTAGTGTTCGTTCACATCAGTCTAGTCAATTCTAGAGACTAGTCGCTAGATATGGAGTCTCTTGGTAATTTAGTGACAGAATTTCAATGGCAACGACTAGTGTCTTTTCTAGAGATTTTAGGATGCATTTGGAGACAATTCTGACTAATTTTAATTTATCTCAATATAAATAAAATAAGAGTTTTGTCTGTACATTGCTCAGAATTTAAAAAGAATGATTTTTTCTGTACCGGTCGTGACCACAGTAACAAGGCGAAACGCACATTTTAATTTTCCGTAATATGTGTGTGTGTGTGTGTGTGTGTGTACGCTCATCACGAGAAAACGGCTGAAGAGAATTTAATGAAAATCGGTATATAACGTCGGGGAATAAGTCTCTATGATCCAGGCCATGAATAATTTTGTTCATGCTGAGTGAAATGTTAGTTTAGGGGAAGGTCTAAAATTTAATTCTATAATATGTATGTTATTATTGTCTCTATCGATAAATACTACATAACTAAAGTTATATATTATTAAATTTCCTATCATTTATGTATTCTAAATTTTTACCGTACTGGCGATGATAACGGAGATATTTGTGAATTTTTATTCTTGTTGCTAAGTCCAAATCAGCGCCGAGGTACGAGAAAATGGGCGAACAGAATTTTATGTAAAGTCGGGGAATAAGGAACTACAGTCTATGCTATAAATAATTTTATTCACCCTGTTCGAAATGGTAGTTTTAGGGAAGGTGCTAAAAATTTCATTTTTAATTAGAGCCCACCTATCTTATTGGTCATATCGATAAGTACTACATAACCAAATTTATAGAGAATACAATTTCCTATTATTTATGTCTTATTCAGTTTTACCGTACCAACTATAATAATATTGGTGGTGGTGGTGATTAAATTGTGAAGATGATTGTAAGAATGAGAAAAAAGTCATGAAGGAACGATCGCTTGAATTATAACACAAGAGGGAGTCATGAAAGAAAGGAGGACTCCCTTTACATTAGATACTCTCATATCAGAGTCAGAAGAAAACTAAATGTGAAGGCCTGCAATACAGAAAGCTCATAAAATTGATCAACAATAACATTACATTGACCATTGTTTGTTGTGATATGCTTTGTGTATTCTGCTGCCATTTACCTCTGATAGATGAGATTACTGCTCCATATCGAGTACGGTATAACCAAATACAGTAGAGGCAGTAGAGTCTCTACTGTATTTGATATAACAGCCTGCCTGAATATTGGCATGAAGTAGCTGGGGAGTTAGATCTCTCTCTTCTTTAGCATGCCAGTCCTGTGGTTCATAAATTTTATGATACTACTGGTACGTAACACACTGGATCTTCATAGTATTCCAGCTATTCGATCCCTACTCTGAGGCAGTGATTGGAATGAGCAGTGTGCACACTTAAGCGGAATAATTACTCAGGAGTGTTCGTGGCTGTCTGCAGCCTGGTCATTCTAGCTCTGGAACTTTGAAGTGTTAGATCGACACCGTAGTACTTTTCGTTAAAAGTGAGAAAATGTGTTGTTTTTCATTTTATCGAATATTTCAGATGACTGCATTGCTTTTAATCGTGACATTCGTTCTGACGTCATTGTAATGGCCTATGTTGACTTCAGTTGGGAAAACTATAAGGACAGTCGTCCTGAGAATTCTGTAGCGAAGCACGGGTACATCAGAGAGTTATTTGATCCAAATAGCATTGCGCTTCGCATAATCGCGTGAGCGCTTGATGCAATATATTAATCTGTGCATTTGCTAAGTAATGGCATCTAAGTGCATGACTGATTCACACATGCGGAGCATGAGTCCATACTATTTTTGGTAGGCTTTTCAGAGACCAATCACCTCACTCACATACTTGTGGGCCGGGCTGAGTGGCTCAGACGGTTAAGGCGCTGGCCTTCTAAGCCCAACTTGGCAGGTTCGATCCTGGCTCAGTCCGATGGTATTTGGAGGTGCTCAAATACGACAGCCCCGTGTCGGTAGATTTACTGGCACGTAAAAGAACTCCTGCGGGACTAAATTCTGGCACCTCGGCGCCTCCAAAGACCTTAAAAAGTAGTTAGTGAGACGTAAAGCAAATAGCATTATTATTATTATTATTATTATTATTCATACTTGAGAGAATAGAGATGTGTAATTTTTAGCCTTGTAGCCTCATATAGCAACAGTCGGGCTTTGAGACAAGATGTGTTATAAATATATCATAGTGCTGTATAGTGCAAGACATGTAGAATAAGCCGTTTTGACCAATTGTATCTCCTGATTTTCATATCGGAATCTCCTGATTTTTGGTTTTGTAAAGTTGGCAGGTATGTACTCATCAACCTTTCAAATATGTATTACTAAGTTTATGAAACATTAATTATGGGATCTAACATGGATTTTTTAAAATTTAATTGTATTGCAAATGTAATATTTTCCCTGTGTATTACAAACACAAAAAAGCTGCTATAAAACACACTTATGTAATAAACAAACATTGTTTTTACTTCAAATTCTTTTAGTCTAAATGGTACCGTAGTTATTACTCATTATCAGAAAAGAAAATTACTGTAACATTTAGTGGAATTTATGACATGAAATATGTTTGCCAAATCCATGTACCACAACATACATGTATTTGTGAACTTGTTTTTATTTTCCTTGCGTGTATTTGCACACGCTGATGCAATTTTACAGGAACTACATACCATGACCTAGTTATGTCCTTTGAGCAAGAACCACACACACATGCTGTTTGCACTTTCTGCAGGTAAAGCTTGCCTTATTCCTGCATTTTTTAATTTGGCATTTGCCTGCTCTGTATATTTCCTTTCACAGGCTCTCCAAATTCAGATTCTGTTTCCACAGACTTAGGTTTCGATCCCATGTAACCCATATGAAGCTCCCCTGCTAGCTTCAGTACGTAATTTTGGCAGCTGATCTTCTTCCCTGTCACCTTCTTGAATATGATCCAGGAATTGATAGATGCCAAGTGAAGAATATTATGAGATACTTGATCAGGTCATCTGCATGTAGTGGATTGAACATTATATTTTCTTCCCATTTGATCCATCCCATCCACACCATATTTTGTATTGTTGTAGAAGGTTACTGTTTCGGGAATCCTTTTGGGATTAGCTTGAAGTTCAACTTCCGAGTGCAAAGTACTGTATAGAAGGCCGTTCTTGTTTCGTTTATCTTGATAAACTGTAAGTGTGTCATTGGAATGTTCCAGGAGAGTTGAGTTGTGAAGACTAGCTTTCATAGCCTTTACAGCTTTAAGAATTTCTCTCCTTGATCGTCTAATAGTTCCAACAATACTAGTACCATTACTTTGAAACTTCTTACCAAGTTTCACTGTTGTACAGAAAGATGTCTGTAGTCACGTTTCACTCCTTCTTTTGAAAAGGCTCCATCAACTTCATTATTACTACACTTTCGGGAAGAGTCTCATCACATGGTATGAGGTCGTCTTTTCATAGGAAAGGAAACCCATTGCACAGAAGCTTTCAGTCAACGTCCACAAGAAACCAAGACTTAATTCCATATTTATCTGGTTTGTTGGGCATGTACTGTAAGGATGTACACCTTGTTTTGCTTGGAAAAAGCTGCTCATCAGCAGTCAATTTTCACCTGGAGTTTACAATTTTCAATGAACTTGTGCCACACTTTTGATACTAATGCAAATTTATCAGTCTTCAAACGTTCTGATCTTGTTCTAACGTCGAAACGCAAAAATCTTTGGTTTTCTCAAAAACATTTCCTCCCCATTGTTTTACTGATGAATGTTGTCCCCCACTCTTTAGACCACAGTTCATCATGTTCAGTGCTACTGTCTCCAAGAACACCATGAGCATACACTAAGACAATGAATGCTTCCAGTTTTTCTAAACTTACACTCCGCAATTCCTCTTACAACAAGTTTTACTTCAGTTTCTGTACAGTGTTTTCTGATATGTTTCAATATAGATTCATCAGTAAAGACGCCATGCACTCGCTACACCGTCGTCGGAATGAAATAATAACGATTGTTACTAAGGCCTTCCTTAAAAAACATTAAAATTAAAATTAATAGCCACCCTAGCAGCATTAACCTACGCTAACATGATATCGTATTAGAAATAGATGCAGGATATTTTATGAAGACAGCATTGCTGAATGTGTATATGAACACTTCATTACTGCCACCACTAATATATATAAATTACTACGTTGCCTCTTTCATGAAATAGTAGGATATCTAGTGAACCAATGTTTCTTTCTGATCACATTTGCAGTTATTGCTCTGTTGCTATTACCTGCAAAGAGTTTTTCTTTGAAAGTTTATTACATGACCAATCACTTTCTGCAAGTTTGGAATAATGTGGCTAATTGTTGTTGCATAAAACACTCTGAAATCCCACTGTTATTATTTAGTCGGTCATGGCAGCACGCAGCGAGACGACAGCGGATATGTGCGCGGTGAAACACATTAATTTACAATGGTCGCCACTCGCAGCGCAGCGGTACATTTCTCCCATCAGCGCACGGAGCCTACAGTCATCACATTTACACCGATTATCAGACAAATCTTCACACTGAGTACATGGGATAATCGACCTTGATGTCCTAAGCCAGTCATGAAACTATAACATATGTGCATTAAGTTGTTCATCGTAAATTTAAAAAAAGCAGGGAAAGTAATATCTTGTTCCAGGCATACCAGAACACAGCAAGGTATATAGAACACAGGACGTGGCATTTTTTTTACCTATGGCAAAATGGATTGTGAATATATCTTAGACTAACAGGTATTCTGCCTTCTACCCTTTACTACTTTCCCAATGGGCTCCTTCAAGTATTCTTGATGGCTTGATATTTTCTTACGCCTGTGTTCTTCGAGCTGCTGAAGAGTTCACAAGTTGATTTCAGTTTCTAGTAATTGCTATCTAATATAATGATCGCGCAGTCCTTTGGAGAATTTTCTGCTCTTTCTGATGTCAAATGTAGTCATGAATAATTAATACAAGATATCCTTCTTACAATTATGTTCTTTGGCACAAATCTACATTTATGCTGATAAATATCATACAATCGATAAAAAACAATGATCAACACAGATGAATATTGTTTAGATTGTTTGATATTGATAGAAAATACTCTATTTCCCCGGACAGTAACTTGTTTAAAACCCTAGAGTGCGCAAGCAATTTTTTGTACAGATTTACATAAGGCAAGGCTGTGAGACCCGCATTTGAGTTATAGAGAAAATGATGGTATGAGACCAATAACAGCATGGATGAAATAATATTTTAGTACATTTACTGAAGTTTAAAAATGGAAATTTAACATACACATTAGGAAATAAATGAACTGAACATTAAAAGATATCCAACTGAGTAATTTATGAGACACGAGACGCTGGCGCACTCAGTCATTACAAACCAATGAACTAGGGTCTTTGTAAAGAGATTTCTAGCATTGACCACACACCATCTGTGAAGTTCGATCTATATTTTAGGGACACTTAGCATCTCATATGCATTTTAGCTCTTGGGCCAGCCCCACTAATCAATATTTCTTCAGTACACTGTAAGCCATTCAGAACCATTGCGTCCTTCGTAGCCCTTCTTTGATTTATTCATTTTAGACCTTTCAACGATGTTTGGAGAAATATAAGTAGTTTAGAAATGTTTATCAGATATAGCCACCTCTTCCATTTCAAAAATGGGTTCAGGTGTGGATGCTGAGATTCAGAAATTAGGAAGGCATTGAGACAGGCTACATCCAACATGTTAAAAACTAATACTAACGGCCAAAGTTTTGTTTGGGCGTTTGGTGGTGTAGTTGCTGGCCATCTGGCCGAGAGTAACCATGCCTTTTCTTGTCTTGCTGTAATATACAACCATTTCTGGTTGATTCTTAATTGCTGGAATAACAGTTTTTATCATGATGGACGCTACTCAGCAAATTCAATGCCTTGTTCACTTTGGGAATGTAGCTCACCATAGCCATTTCTCCGCAGAATCCAAACTCACTGGAGTACTTTTCCCTATTTCTGTCTGGTTTCATTACGACTGGGACATCAGGCTTGTTTTGCCTTATAGTTCTCCCTAGGGCAAGATGTTTTTGCAATAAACTCTGAGCAAGTGGCACACTAGTAAAATAATTATCCTATGTAATGTTCCTTCCAGAATTTTCTATATATTTTGCGAGTTGTTATAAAATGTTTTTGTTCAAGACTTTTTGAGAGGTTCCCCCTTCTTCCTGCCAGTACATACAATAGCATCCACAGCATAGGATTGTTTTGCATCTGTAAACCAAAAGATTTCTATGCCATAATTTGTGGGCTTTTAGGGCATGTATTGCACAAAACTACAAAGTCCTCTAAATTAGACAAGCTGTTAATCTATGGTGAGATTTTCACTCTGTACAAATACATTTTCCCCAGTTTTGAGGTATATTTTCCTAACATACCTAATAGGTGCAATTTTGTCGGATTCAAGTTGTGCTAGTTCTTTACCAACAAATATAATCATACATCTCATTCATTAAAATCTGTTCACAGGAAAGCAAAACGGGTATTGAAAATTTGTCTCACTGACAAACAGTTCCCGTTCTGCAAAATCTGAATTCTTTTCTACACCAAATCTTCAAAACATAAATCCCCATAATACACTGACTGACTGACAGAGCAAATGCAACACCAAGAAGGAGTGGTCAGAACTTTATGCCAATTGCAGGGTAGACTGACGTCACTGAGGTATGCTCATGATGTGAAATGCGCCGCTGTGCTGCGCACGTAGCGAACGATAAATGGGACACGGCGTTGGCGAATGGCCCACTTCGTACCGTGATTTCTCAGCCGACAGTCATTGTAGAACGTGTTGTCGTGTGCCACAGGACACGTGTGTAGCTAAGAATGCCAGGCCGCCGTCAACGGAGGCATTTCCAGCAGACAGACGACTTTACGAGGGGTATGGTGATCGGGCTGAGAAGGGCAGGTTGGTTGCTTCGTCAAATCGCAGCCGATACCCATAGGGATGTGTCCACGGTGCAACGCCTGTGGCGAAGATGGTTGGCGCAGGGACATGTTGCACGTGCGAGGGGTCCAGGCGCAGCCCGAGTGACGTCAGCACGCGAAGATCGGTGCATCCGCCGCCAAGCGGTGGCAGCCCCGCACGCCACGTCAACCGCCATTCTTCAGCATGTGCAAGACACCCTGGCTGTTCCAATATCGACCAGAACAATTTCCCGTCGATTGGTTGAAGGAGGCCTGCACTCCCGGCGTCCGCTCAGAAGACTACCATTGACTCCACAGCATAGACGTGCACGCCTGGCATGGTGCTGGGCTAGAGCGACATGGATGAGGGAATGGCGGAACGTCGTGTTCTCCGATGAGTCACGCTTCTGTTCTGTCAGTGATAGTCACCGCAGACGAGTGTGGCGTCGGCGTGGAGAAAGGTCAAATCCGGCAGTAACTGTGGAGCGCCCTACCGCTAGACAACGCGGCATCATGGTTTGGGGCGCTATTGCGTATGATTCCACGTCACCTCTAGTGCGTATTCAAGGCACGTTAAATGCCCAACGCTACGTGCAGCATGTGCTGCAGCCGGTGGCACTCCCGTACATTCAGGGGCTGCCCAATGCTCTGTTTCAGCAGGATAATGCCCGCCCACACACTGCTCGCATCTCCCAACAGGCTCTACGAGGTGTACAGATGCTTCCGTGGCCAGCGTACTCTCCGGATCTCTCACCAATCGAACACGTGTGGGATCTCATTGGACGCCGTTTGCAAACTCTGCCCCAGCCTCGTACGGACGACCAACTGTGGCAAATGGTTGACAGAGAATGGAGAACCATCCCTCAGGACACCATCCGCACTCTTATTGACTCTGTACCTCGAAGTGTTTCTGCGTGCATCGCCGCTCGCGGTTGTCCTACATCCTACTGAGTCGAAGCCGTGCGCATTGTGTAACCTGCATATCGGTTTGAAATAAACATCAATTATTCGTCCGTGCCGTCTGTTTTTTCCCCAACTTTCATCCCTTTCGAACCACTCCTTCTTGGTGTTGCATTTGCTCTGTCAGTCAGTGTATTTACCACCCTTCTTACAAATCCCATTATACACACGTTGTGACCTATATTCCCCTTCAAACAGAATTTCACACACAACAGTGACAGCTTCCGTCCACTCATCCTTATCCAACACACCAGCTTCAATCAACTCTATCTCCTTCACACTGCTCTTCTCACATATTCATTCATTCACTCACACTCGTCCTCTTAGTGAACCTGCTACCATAATTCACCTCGAGATCCCGATAATTACTACTAAATTCCCGCACTATTACTCCATCATCCATACCCTTTATCTCAGCTAATGAAGCAAGTTTGGAGCATCTTCAGCCTTATGACAGTTGCCTTGGGAGAAGGAGTTTGTTCATGTTCAATAGAGTTTGCAAGTGTATTGCAGATTGTGCTCATTTATATCACCTAATTTTGTTATTTTGTCAGTTATATTTTATTCAGGTTATAATTTCTTTTAAAGTTTAGCTACGTGAATTTACTCCCGAAACAAAACTAAAAAGAGCACTCACTTTACAGGCTACATCAACCAACAACCAACTAATTTTTTTTAAAAGGGGTTAAATGGCCTGATATCTTACAAAGCGTGCAGCTTACAATTTGGTGTGCTGTGTCTGGTCATGTAATACTGGACCCTTATTTTGTCAAGGATGCTGAGGAAAAAAAAAAAAACCCTCATTATTACCCCATTGTCGTACAAGAAATTTACCCCTCCAACAACAATGGATGCAGCAAGATTGAGCTACAGCCCAAATCATGAGGTAAGTCTTTTACACTTCTGCAATAATGCTTTGGAGATCGTCTGATTTTAATTATTTTTTTTTCTGGGAACTCCATTGCCTTACCCTTTCTGTTCCCTGGATCTCAAAGTCTCAGATGCATACGTACAGGGCATGTTAAAATAATAATTTTTAAGACAAATGAACTCCTCTCACAAGTATTCCCGAATACTTTTTTGTGTCCTTGCAGACCTTTGTTCAACATGTTCAATGATCTTCAGAAAAATTATGAACAATACACAAGATGAGACTGTACACATTTAGAACACATACTGCACCAACACAAATAATATTTTATTGTAGTTTTTGTGCTACATACAATTTTTAAGGTCAAGATGCACACTGTTGCAACAGGGACTTTCTGAAATGGTTTCATTGCTGTAATAAATACCAATTAACATTAAAACAGGAAATTTGCTGGGACCATTAAAAAAATAAAATCATTTTAGGGTTCCTTCTGTTTTTTAAGAAGGAAGCCATACTTTCCATACTCAGTTAAATGTAGCTTAAGAAGTTTTCAGTCTGTTGAACACACAAGTTCTATATAAATATTACACTGTAACATTGCTGTAAAACGAAAACATTATTAACCAAGGAATAAAAATACATGCTATTCAAGAAAGAACAACATGTTTCGTTCTTAACACATTGGTGACCGGGTCCGAACAGAGGCTGCTATCCCCGGTTGACCGCATAATTCAAGCCTGCAAGAACAAATGTACACTGCTGTACTCAAACTCATGTAACGCTAAAAGTACTCTACATATCGACCTCAAACTTCTAAATTACGAACTGGATTATCTTTTGAGAAGCCGCTGACTATACCTATACCTATTACGTATTGCAAGTGCTATCTGTACTCTACTTGTGTGAATCTGAGTCACTGGTGTATTCCAATATGGGACCGTTGTCCAGGATTTGATATAGGACCAAAATCACTCTCAGAACAACTCTCATAATTTGAAATATCTAACTTACTGTCCTTAAGTACATATAATAACCAGTCTGCACATAATTAATCACAAATATCCATATCTGTTAGCAACTGCATGCGCCGTGCCATGTTGACAGCTGCACAGAAGCTCTAAGGAATAGCTCAACATTTCCAACATCATTTTGTTATGAGGGTATAAAGAAAAGAAGATGGAACAATGGTTGCCTTATACTATTTATTCCACGACTACACCATTTACAACTTATAATTTCACCACCCGATTGTAGCTGCGATCAAGGAAACACAAGGTCCATAAAAACTAGAATTCTCTAGCCCATCACGTACAGTTGGCCAAGAAACTACGAGAATTATCGGGGCCCATCACCAATATGTTAAAAGAACATCAGATTCTACCAATTCACACTCAATATTTGGAAATATGTTTACTTCTGTTTAATGAAGGTTTAACGATATACTGATTTGCGTTACACAGAAGCATGACTGTGTATATTAAATATAGAAAAATACAGTACCTGAAAAAGAAAACATATTATACCTGAAAAAGGAACAACTAAATTGAAGGACACATTGCATCATCTCTGTAAGACTTACTTTATGAAGTTAACAAAAATTTTTTGACATTCATATCATTTGTGTTTGCAACTGTCTAGTATCTAAACTAAATGCCAGAATTTACTTCAGAATTAGTTCTTCAAGACTTCATCTTTATGAAATTGTTATATTTTGACACCCACAAAGTACCTTTGACCTTAGTCAGAAACTGACCTCGAATACTTGGGGAAGAACGTTAGTTCCAGGAAGCGTGGTCTTCAGAGAATTTTAAATTAGAGCGAAGAATTTTCACTAAGATTTACCGATTGCATAGCTGCCAACTTTTAGAAATTAAAAATAGGAAGATTTTAAATTCTTGGATTTTATCACATACTGTATATTGCATCACGGTCTAAGTGAAAAAAGGACAGGATAGAAAGCATACATATCTACAGTTACAATGTGAATTGACCATTAATTTTAAAATCTTAAACTAAAAACACATTTAAATGGTTAGAAGAAAACGTACCTAATCACTCTCATTTATGACACTTACATACGAATAATAATACAGCCGAACCTCAATATCTCTAACCTCCATTACTAGAATTTTCATTATCTCAAATTAAGATTTTCCGGCCATTTGTCCTATTCTTGACGTATATTTATTTCTCTATTCTCAAAATTTGGTTATACGAATTTCTCGATTTCTTGAAGCAAACATTTCCTCGCTTGAAGCAAAAAATACTCTAACTCGAATTGTGTGCAACATTAACTGTGCAATGCGGCATTCGCAGTTTGTGAAGAACAGATAACAAGTAGAGAAAGGGTTCCAGTGAAGCTGGAAACTAAGATGACGGCAACCAAAAACTTCTAGTGATCGGCAAATCCTCGCCATGTCTCGGGTGTCAATTACCGGTCATGTACGAAAGCAAGTCCAGAAGTCGTGGATGACAAGCTCCATTTGCGAAACTCGGCTGTGTGTAATGACAGGAAGTTTCAACATCAACGGAGGAAAGGTTAACCGCAACAAACAGAAGAGACTAATGTTTTTTTTCCAAATGTGTTAACGGAGCTATGTTTCTTGTTTCACTACTTAATGTACTGTGTCCTGTCTTCTAAAAAGTTACTATAATACGTGTTATAATTAAAGTGATGCCGTAAAATAGAGTTGTTTTGTATATTTTTAAGTACCGTTAAACATAATGCATTCACTACAAGCCCGTAGATACACATGATTCAATTATGTGCTATACCGTTGCCTATGAGATATACAAGGCCGGGGCATAGCTACTAATTTGCCGCTAAAGAGACGGCCCGACTGTGTTCACGGTTTGGCCGCTAGATGTCAGGTTTCTGTTCTGCTCTTGGCGGACTTTTACATTGTGATGTACGGAGCAAGAAAATGTGATGTTCCATAATTTTCCTTCGGAGTGCGGTTTAGGAGAGAAATGCAGGTAAGCTATTTCGAGGCACGAGCATGTAGCTTGCATTTTAATACATCAGATTTCAGTGTAAGCATATCAATCAAGCGAATTCTCCTCAACGAAGTTCCTTCTGTTTTTCGTGTATATCCTGTTCACAACAGAAAAGTGTCAAATGCAGGAAGGCTCCAGCTCCAACAAACGACGTGTTGCCATCAAAATTTACTAAAATTTCGGATTCAGATAATGATGAACATACCATATCCTCAGCATATAACAGATCTACGTCACCCACAAACAAAGAAAGGAGTACTACAAGTCTCGTTTCTATGCCAAGGAAATGCTACGAGTTAAAACTAAATATATATTGATGAGATTTGAAATGCCAGATTACGGAAAACAGTCTCTATATTGAGAAGTAGGATACAGTAATGAAATCAAAAAAATGATTGAAGATATCTGAACTTGACCAAAAAGTAAAAGAAATTGAAATAATGGTACAAATAATCATTTAGGAGTGTATTGCTGTTAGAACAAACTGAATCTTACGGAAAGAAAAATTGAAATAAGGAGAAACTACGCTAAAAATTTGCATCCTCTAGCACAGGAAAGCAACTACCGGCTGCAGATTTGAGATCCTTGCACTGCCTAACTGTACCACATCAGAAGATGCTGAAAATTATGTAGGATTTTCTAGTGGTGAAACGGGCATAGCGAAGTTATTCTCTATATCTCGAAATTTCGATAACTCGAAATAAAATTTATCTCCCGAGGGGATTCGCATAATAGTTTCCTTTATTAGACTGTAAAATGAAGGGAAATTTAATTTTATAGGTAACTCTCAACACTTGGAGTAAACGTTTGTTATGTTTTTTGGCGATAACGTGACGAGAAAATACCAAAAACTGTCAGCGAAACAACTCCCAGAAATACATTTAACTCATTAAAATTATGAAGAAAGAATAAACAAATACGCTAACTGAAATACGCTAAATTACCAGATACAAAAAAAGATCGGTATGTCTCATACATTATTAACATATGACTGACACGGAAAAAAGCACGGATCCGCTAGAAAAAACACGTGGCATACAATTCCAATGAAATTACGCACAGAAACAATGTTAATAGTGCGCGAACCACACAATATAAAACTAATTCTTTCGTCCCAATTAACTGAGTCGATAGCGCTCGCTAGCCTCACTTGCTTGTAGGACGATTGCCGTCCCAAATCCCCAGCCGTAAAGCACACATGCTGCTGTAGCGAGCAGGAAACACGACACACAAAGGCGACGGACGATACACTCGCAAAATAAAACATCAAATAAAAACACGTGAAAATGAAGTTGGGTAAATTACACAAGCACATAAGAATTTACCTTTATCCTAGGGTACGAGTATTGACTGCACTGGAGGTTTTATTAGTAAAAAATAGGAAGAATTAAAAATAAATCAGAAAAACGGAAGACGAGTTAAAAAAAGGAAAGTTCCGGGTAAATCAGAAGGGTTGGCAGGTATGCGATTGTAGTGAATAGATTAAAATGAAAAGGGGAGGGGGTCACTTCCAGTCAACTATGTGCTACCATTTTTATTTCAAAGAATCTATATCCTAGATGATACAACAGCATATCCTAACAATGCTCCTAGACGTTCAGAGAGCACAAGTCACAGTCAGAGAGAATGCAAAAATGGATAAGTTTCAAACTCCCATATCCTCCCCGCCCTGGTCGACCTCCAGTGGGATGACCAGCTGTACCAGACGTGTAATCTGATGTCCGTCAGTCGTGCGGAGTATCAGCGTCCTGATGTAGCCGTCTCTTACTTATCGTAACTCTTGGATAAGAACTACATCTCCCACTTGTAAGGGAACTGATCTTACATGTGTCTGCCGGACATGATAGTTTCTCAGTTCCAAGGGATATTCTTTGGTCCATCTTTTCATAAGATCGTTTTTTGCCTGTTGCTGAAGTCTGCATTGTCGTTTCAAGTCTTTGTGCAGAAGTGGTTCAGATCCAGTAGGGATATAAATCAATCGTCTTCCGAGGTTTACGAAGTGAGCAGGAGTTAAAGTGGTAGGGCCTTCATTCTGGAGTAATGGACGTGAATTTATTGCGGCCTCAACACTGGCCAGAATTGTGTTAAGTGTTTCATGGTCCACTTGTCTGTGTCCTAAGACCTTTCTAATACACCATTTAACTTTGCCAAATCATACGCTCCCACCATCCGTAGTCTGCAGCTGTATGTTTACGAACTTGTTGAAGTACAATATAACCTTAATGTTACTTTATTTTGAGTCAAAGATTCAATGTACAGTATGTATTTATTCAATTGAGTATTTCATCACCAATAAATGTAGTGAACAGATTAAAATGACAAGGAGGGTCACTTCCGGTCAACTATGTGCTACCATTTTTATTTCAAAGAATCTATATTCTTCATGACATGACAACATATCCTAGCAATACTCCCAGACGTTCAGAGAGCACAAGTCACAGTCAGAAAGAATGCAAAAATGGATCAGTTCCAAACTCCCACACTGATCAACAGCTGCCCCTCTTTTGCTAGGGAAATGTGGACAAAGACAATGAGCAATAATTTCAGTGTCGTTTGTTCTACCACATTATTATTTATTATTATTTACAGTGTTCTACCACATATCGTAGTTCTCCGAAAGCAATAAAATTAGTTTTAACAGACTGAAGAACCTAACAGTTATAAATGAACCGAGTTGTAACTGAAAATAAATAGCTTCGACTATAACACACATGTACATGAAATACAGGTAGGTCTTGTAGTAATGAAGAATGATGTACAGATGGTCATGGGTTCATCCAGACTTATCCACAGAGAGGCAGCTGTTTATCAATAATTCTTGGGAACGCTGATAGTTGTAGACGTCGAAGAATTGTTTATTAACTTTGTAAAGTAAGGCTTATGGAGGTGATATAATGCACCCTTTGCCAAGACCCATTTTAAAATAAATGTTACACTAGTAATATGTAGCACAAAAATAAAATTCTCCACTGTACATTTAAAAATCTCTTAAGATTATGCTTGCTGGAATTAAATTTTTTTCCCAAATATTCCAGGTCGGTATCTGACTAAGGTCAAAAGTACTTTGTGGGTGTCAAAATATGACAATTTTATAAAGATGAATGAACTTGTGAAGAATTAATTCCAAAGTAAAATTCTGGCATTTAGTTAAGATACTCGGCAGTTGTAGTCACACACGAGTGACAAAGAATTACAGTAATTCAATTCAATATACTGTAGTTACTTACACAGCAATGGGATCAGTTTGGCAGCCAGCATCACAAATACCAACTGGGGATCTGACTTGGTCAATGGGTAATTCTGAGTCTCTCTTTCTTCTTGAACGAGATGTAACATGAGGACAAGACAGCACTGTATCAATCAAGTTATCGGTAGACTCAGAGGAGATAGGAGACTGCGTAACATCTGCTATTATCGGAGGTTCTGAACTGACTGAGTCAACTTCTGCTGACAACAACTGTAATTCAAATTCCTCCAGTGGTATCTGAAACTGGGCTGCAACAGGAGAAAGTAATCATTAACATCAGGATTCATTCCTATGCGGTTTAGGATAAATGGATATGAGAGCGAGAGCGAGAGCGAGAGAGAGAGAGAGAGAGAGAGAGAGAGAGAGAGAGAGAGAGAGAGCGAGAGAGCGAGAGAGAGAGAGAGACTGACTGACATTTTTTTTTCTATTTTGCTTTACGTCGCACCGACACAGATAGGTCTTATGGCGACGATGGGACAGGAAAGGCCTAAGAATGGGAAAGAAGAGGCCGTGGCCTTAATTAAGGTACAGCACTGGTGTGAAAATGGGAAACCACGAAAAACCATCTTTAGGGCTGCCGACGGTGGGATTCGAAGCCAATCTCTCTCGGAGGTTACCATAAAATATTGTGGGGAAGTTATCTTTCATGGCTTATTTTAAAAAATAGCTCTTAAGGGGATAGTCTGGTAAAAAATGAAACTTTTTCTCTAGTTTATCAACTGGTCTCAAATTTTAAACATATAATTGTAAAGTATCATTAAACATAGATACAAACTTACAAATCATTGATACAACAGTTTGAGGAAAATTTGTTTTTCTTAAAAAACAAGTTATTTTGAAAATCATCTTTTATAGTAAATTTACTTTAATGTGTTTGAATAATTGAAGACTGTATCTCTTAATATAGACAAACAGTTTAGTATACCATTTTTCGTGTATCTTTTGTGATGACCTTTAAATTCATTTTCAAAACTTTGAATCATTTTATGGAAATAATTACAACATGTATTTTTATCAATATTTTGTTTTGAAATTATTATTTTTTCAAAATGCTTCAAAGACTGTTAGCACTGCTAGTAGGAGTTATCTCTAAAAATTTCATCGAATCTGGAGAATATTTACTATGAAAAAGTTACATTTAAATGTTCAATTTCACAAAGTAATGAACGCAGTCAAAGTTACACAACACAATTGTCCGCTGATCCTTCCTCTAAAATCCACCTGTGCTTCCTTCTTTTCTCTTTCTAGCTTCCTCAGTGTGTACGGCCATCAATCTGGATGCATGTAGTCTTTTTTGAATTCTAATGACCTTTAGCTTCCTTCATCACACGTCTCTAACTTCGCTTGTATGTATGTTCAGTCCGTCAGCGATGCTGCTGGTGGGATCCTCGACAGCTCTACCATCAGCTGTCATAGATGGCCTAGACATCACTGAAGAGTACTAGGGAAACGAGGAGTGAGGTAGTTTCCCGTTGCTTTCCTCACCGAGCCAGAGTTGCTATTACATATCAGTCTGCAAGCCCACTGAAATGCGTACACCAACCGACCCTATGAGCAACATTTTCACACCATTTATAGCAGGGACTGGCTGCATAAGGATTGGCATTATTAGCATCGCTCATACCTCAGTAATTCACTTTCACATTGTCAAAGCCAAGGATGAGACAGAGACAGATCTATGAAAGTAACAAAATTGCTCTAGCCTATCCCAGAAGACATAGTGCACTGTAAACACTAGGTCCTGCCAGTAAAGGCATTAACTTCGTTTAATAGCTTCTTATTTGCAGACAGTGGAGTGGCCTCAGTTCTTCTTGCTTCTATCAGATAGTTCCCTTGATTGAACTGTGAAACAGCTTCTGTCACACCTAGTTCAAACTTTTTCTTGGATACAAATGCATTCTTTGGGCACTTTGACCAGATTATACTATGGAAACATTCACTTGCATTTTGAGTCTTTCCAATAGTGCATCTGGTGAGAAGTGTATTCGATGCTAGCCTATGACAAACTGATATCCTAACAACAACAAATGGTCTCAGAGCAGTATGGAAAGCAGTTTTGTGTGATTCTACTTGATCTCCTTTGGCAAGGGCACAATTAAAGGAACACCAAGATTTCTTGCCTTTTGGACTCTTCATGTGTTGTGGTTTCTCATCAGTACTCATACAAAGTTGCATAGACTGCACTCTTTATTTACCCACAATGACTCTTCTATACTAATGAGTCAGCTTTACAATTGTTTCTTCCTTCAAACTTTTATGTGCTTTCCCACCGAGAGTCACGCTTGTACCCGACTTTCCTTCACCACATTCCTCAATCCTATCCCAAGTAGTTTCGCAATATGATTCACACACTCTTCCTTCATAATTTCTGTGTTGCCATAAACACTCAGTTTTCTGCACGTGAATGTGTTTTGGAGTCTCTATCAGACAACAGTAGTGTAGCGGAAACCTAGCTTTACCGAGCCATTCCATAACCTCCCCGCAGCTTCCATTTCCATGCCTAGAGATGATCCACTGCAGTTTCGATCGCAGTGTGCCTGGTGACCTTTGTACCAAAATGAAACATCTGGAGTTTCTTCACCCAAGTCCCTCTTCCCGGCAGTGCACGAGTAACAGTAATTGGATAAAACTTCCCAATTAACCACTAAACCAATCAAAATGTCAATCACACGTCCAAATCAGAAGTTACTAGTAAAACCTCTTATGCCAACTACGCTCGTAGCCGACTGAAATGTCAATTACTGTTGCACCCGCAAGAACACTATTTTCCTTTATATGTGCCTCGTGTACCCGCCTCCTTGATTCTTCCAAAACATCACTGGCAAAAACTTTTCCTTCCCTTACAATATGGTTCAAAATATTTTAGTAAGTAAATTTGCTCATGATATTCATGTGCATGCCTAAACAGAGTATTTCCACAGTGGCATATGCCCTACCAAAACTGTTGAAAGATTCCCACAGTTTTCTTCTTTATGTCAAACATGCTCTTGTTATTTTGAGATTTTTGCTTCTGAGAGCATGTGTTGATTTGATTCAAAACATAACCACAGTTTTCACATTTCACAACCACTTTTCTAGAAAAACCGAACTTATTTATTTGTGCAGTTACACTCTCCTTGAAACATTTACAACACAGTGCAATTTATACAGCGATCTCAGAACAGTCATATCGACAAACATATACTGGCCTTCATGTTCAGGTTCATTTGATCCCTCAGAAATATTTGCTTCCACCACACATGTGGGCGTTTCTTCTGCGTGATCTGTAGACCACCACCTAGTAAGAATTTCTTTTGTTCTCTGTTTTAGTGCAGTTTTACCTCTGACTTTAGGCATGATTGAACACTGAGTAACAGAAATAACACCACCGAAACACACTTCTGACAGCTTGTTTACATATGACTTCAAAGAAATGATCACAGAGCATAAATAAATACCTGCTTCTCAAAGAACACATACATATTCAAGAGATACCCGGAATGCTCAAGAGATGGCACCAAAGTCCAGATTTATTTTTCAGATCACACAAGTAACATTGTGACAACTGTCTTGCAGGTTTTCAAAAATAAAGTTTACAGGAAAATTTAGGACCATACTTTGATTCTATACCTCAAACCTGGAGTAAGAGATCAAATAAAGAAATACACTCACTAACACAACAAGCACCAATAATCAACATCAATTCTAGAAGACTTCAATTGGGCTGGCCATCTTCTAAGGATGGAAAATGATAGGATGGTCTTACGAATCTTTAAAGAAGAACTAACAGGAAAAAGACCAGTGAGAAGACCACGTAGGTTTTGAAAAAAAATGAAATTTTCAAGATGTGTAGTAGACATCTAAATGTGAACAACTGGCAAGAACTTTCCCAAAAGAGAGTTCACTGGAGGCAATTTGTGAGATCGGCGCAGGATCTTTATGTCCCATAGAAGCCTTCTGAATGAGAGTGAGATATTGTGTGATTTATTCTACCTGATGATGTTCCTTAGGGGAACAAACATTTCATAAATCATATGTATTGAATAGGCAGACAACTTAAATATAATGTTTAAGTTATTCTTAAATATTTACTACTTGATTTTATAGTCAATATGGGTTTTAATAAAAAATGAAGCCATTAAAGCTTGTTACATATAAGATGGGAAGAAGCGAGAAGAATCATCATAACAAATTTTTAAGAACAGATGCCCTTCATGACATCAATCTCCACAAAGGAGTTTAAGAGATTAAATAAATGTCACGATATTTAATAGTAGGAAGATGCAGGGTGAAACCCGGTGTCAGCACATAGCCTACCTCTGCCGAATAGTGCCAAGGGGTCTGTTCAAGGCTTAACGTCCTCAGCTGACAGATGGAACACCATCAACTGCAGCAAAGGCCCTGCACGTGAATACTGCGAAGAAGTTTGGAATTAATTGAGGGGTTGGCATGCAATCTATTGATTAGAAACTGTATTCCACCAACAGGACACAAACCAGCTAACCACGGTGTCAGAACATATAAGACTTGACACCTTAACGATCATGGCCACCAGGAGGGCTTAGAGAACCACTTCTATGAGGGGGAGGATCATGCTTAAGTACCTAAACATAACCTACAATAAGTCATGGAAAGATTTTGGTAATAACCTGGAAAGGCTAGCTCAGGCAGCTGGGAAACCTTTCTGGACAGTAATAAAGAATCTTAGGAAGGGAGGGAAAACGGAAATGAACAGTGTTTTGAGTAATTCAGGTGAACTCATAATAGATCCCAGGGAATCACTGGAGAGGTGGAGGGAATATTTTGAACATCTTCTCAATGTAAAAGGAAATCATCATGGTGGTGTTGCAAACAGCCAAGCTCATGGGGACGAGGAAAAGGATGTTGCTGAAATTATGCTTGAGGAAGTGGAAAGGATAGTAAATAAACTCCATTGTCACAAGGCAGCAGGAATAGATGAAATTAGACCTGAAATGGTGAAGTACAGTGGGAAGGCAGGGATGAAATGGCTTCATAGAGTATTAAAATTAGCGTGGAGTGTTGGTAAGGTACCTTCAGATTGGACAAAAGCAGTAATTGCACCTATCTATAAGCAAGGGAACAGGAAGGATTGCAACAACTATCGAGGTATCTCATTGATTAGTATACCAGGCAAAGTATTCACTGGCATCTTGGAAGGGAGGGTGCGATCAGTCGTTGAGAGGAAGTTGGATGAAAACCAGTGTGGTTTCAGACCACAGAGAGGCTGTCAGGATCAGATTTTCAGTATGCGCCAGGTAATTGAAAAAATGCTACGAGAGGAATAGGCAAGCGTGTTTATGTTTCGTAGATCTAGAGAAAGCATATGACAGGGTACCGAGGGAAAAGATGTTCGCCATACTGGGGGACTATGGAATTAAAGGTAGTTTATTAAAATCAATCAAAGGTATTTATGTTGACAATTGGGCTTCAGTAAGAATTGATGGTAGAATGAGTTCTTGGTTCAGGGTACTTACAGGAGTTAGACAAGGCTGTAATCTTTCACCTTTGCTGTTCGTAGTTTACATGGATCATCTGCTGAAAGGTATAAAATGGCAGGGAGGGATTAAGTTAGGTGGAAGTGTAGTAAGCAGTTTGGCCTATGCTGACGACTTGGTCTTAATGGCAGACTGTGCCGAAAGCCTGCAGTCTAATGTCTTGGAACTTGAAAAATAGTTGCAATGAGTATGGTATGAAAATTAGCCCCTCGAAGACTAAATTGATGTCAGTGGGTAAGAAATTCAACAGAATCGAATGTCAGATTGGTGATACAAATCTAGAACAGGTCGATAATTTCAAGTATTTAGGTTGTGTGTTCTCCCAGGATGGTAATATAGTAAGTGAGATTGAATCAAGGTGTCGTAAAGCTAATGCAGAGAGCTCGCAGTTGCGATCAGCAGTATTCTGTAAGAAGGAAGTCAGTTCCCAGACGAAACTATCTTTACATCGGTCTGTTTTCAGACCAACTTTGCTTTACGGGAGCGAAAGCTGGTTGGACTCAGGATATCTTATTCATAAGTTAGAAGTAACAGACATGAAAGTAGCGAGAATGATTGCTGGTACAAACAGGAGGGAACAATGGCAGGAGGGTAGTTGGAATGATGAGATAAAGGCTAATTTAGGAATGAACTCGATGAAGCTGTACACATAAACCGGCTTCGGTGGTGGGGTCATGTGAGGCGAATGAAGGAGGATAGGTTACCTAGGAGAATAATGGACTCTGTTATGGAGGGTAAGAGAAGTAGAGGGAGACCAAGACGACGATGGTTAGACTCGGTTTCTAATGATTTAAAGATAAGAGGTATAGAACTAAATGAGGCAACAACACTAGTTGCAAATCGAGGATTGTGGCGACGTTTAGTAAATTCTCAGAGGCTTGCAGACTGAACGCTGAAAAGCATAACAGTCTTTAATGATAATGTATGTATGTATGTATGTATGTATGTATAATTTTGTAGTTTATGGGCTACAAAATTTGTCCAGCTCCTTGGTTGAATGGTTAGCATACAGGAGCTCTGCTCAGAAGGCCCCCCAGGTTCGATTAACAACTGGGCCAGGGATTATAACTACATAGGATTAATTCTCCAGACTCGGGGACTGGGTTTTTGTATTCTTAGTACAGTTCTCCGTATCTACACACAACACTAACAACCATTACAAAGACACACAATAGTGTACACATTGCTCCACATAGGGTTCACGTCAGGAAGGTAATCCAGCTGAAAAACTGGGTCAAATCCATAATGAGTGAAAATCACAATATATAGGAAAAATGACCAGAATATACCATGAAAATTGTCTGAAACTTGGATAAACACTATTAATCACATACCAGCCAATTTCCAAAAATCAAAAATAGGAAGATGTTTTAATTCTTGGATTTCATCACGTACATTGCGCCATGGTATCGATGAAAAATGATAGATAAAAGGCATACATATCTAGTTACAATGCGAATTACCCATTAAATTTAAAATCTTAAACCAAAAAAAGATAAAAATGGTTACAAGAAAATGTAACAAACATGGAACAAAATGCATCATAGTTTCCTCACTAGACTGTAAAAGGAACGGAAATTCAATATAATAGTTATCTCCGAACACTTGGAGATAAAGTTCATTATGTTTTGCAGCCATAATTTAAATACCAGAAACTGTCACGGACACAACTCTTCTTCCTCCACTCTTCCCACAAGCGTGGGATCGTGGGTGTGAACTGTGTCGCACATGTGGATTTGGCCATGTTTTACAGTCGGATGCCTTTCCTGACACCAACCATATATGGAGAGATCTAATTACATTGCGTGTTTCTGTGGTGTTCGGTAGTGTAGTGCGCTGTCTGTGTTGCGACAAACACCCAGCCCCCGGGCCAGAAGAATTAATCAGACGCGATTAAAATCCCCGATCTGGCCAGGAATCGAACCTGGGACCCTCTGAACCGATGGCTTCAACGCTGACCATTCAGGCAATGAGTCTGTCACTGACACAACTCTCGGAAATATATTCAAATCATTACAATTATGACCTCAGAATGAACACAAAATGCACTGAAATATAGTTGTAGACTAAACACTATGACCTTGCCTCACACCACTACCCTCCAATGGCAGCCTGCTGTCTACTAGCGGCTTATAGGATTTACTACATCTATTGTAGCCGGAGTTGTCAATTCGTCTACCTCATTAGCACCAAATGAGCCAGAGCAGGAATAAAACATGTTTATGGAATTTACTTCGTCATTCCGATGTAAACTGAATTATTATTATTATTATTATTATTATTATTATTATAGCTCGGGAATTTACACATGAAAACAATAATGTTAATACTGTATTATGGCAATCTAAAGTAGGTTATGAGGTAACGAAGAGAGACCTCAGAATACTAAAACGTAAACTTCAATGACACATAAGACTGGACTAGAACAGTGACAGGGCGACTGGTTAGTAACCCGAAGTCGGGAGGTGCCGTGGGTTGAAATCCGAAAGTCTGCTGTTCTTGAAACTACTTCTGTAGTTTTCTGTTTCATGTAAATGCCAGAACATTACAAGAAATATGAAGAATAATAATAATAATAAACTTAATTCTGTTGTTGCCATTAACATATAATTGTTAACAAAATGAATGTTCAAATTACCCAATTTTATCCCACGATTTTGAAAAGTGAAAATAATAATTTATTCATACTGAATGAAGAGAAAACTGTATTATTAATTATTCATGATTAGTATAATTATTGGCTCCTCCGTGGCCCAGACGGTAGCCTCTGACAGTTGAGGGAAAGCAACAGACTAAGGTGTTAACTCCCACTTTAGAGTGTTTTGCATACCGTACCATAAAAAGGTTCAAATAGGTTTGATTTTTGTTATTTCTTTTAGTTTATTTTTATTAGTCATAAATATTTGGAAAAAGAAAAAAATACATTTAATTTGATGTGTAGGACCCCAGAAAAAAAAAAAAAAAAAAAAAACCATTGCCATTATATATATCACAATTGAGAACATGCGGCAATAGTCACTTAGAGTAGTGTGATAATAAAGTTAAAACATAATTATCGAACTACTACTACTACTACTACTACTCCTCCTCCTCCAAGAGTACACCAAGCAATTCCATGGAAAGAAAATATTACAAGAAATACTACTAGTTTCGCATTCTAAATCCACTACCATATGCATAACTATTAACCATTAAATTTCTTCTTATTTATATTTTACGTTAATCCTCGTCGTCTTTCTCCTCAGAAGAGGAAGAATCTGTTAGCTGTATACAAATTCTCTCATTTTCAAAAATGGAGAGGATGTTCTTGTAGCTATTTTCTACTTTCTCCGTGTGGTTGATTTAATTTCTCCACATGTCAGGTGTCACGAGCATACAGGCTTCCTTCAATGATTGAACAATTTCTTCCAATGGTTTCTTTCTTAGATTTTGTAATGCAGTCCTCCTTTTTATCTCCACCCACGCCACCTCAATGGGATGGAATTGCAGTGGTATGGCAGTATGCGCAAGATTGTGTCCATAACCGGCTACCAATTGGTCAACAACACACCTTTTCTTTCTCCAATAGGCGTGTTCTCCACAATAATTTCATGAAGAAATTGTATTATAGGAACAGGATGAGGGACAGGAATATTTTTATCAATCTTTTTTCCAAGGATTGATTGGGTTCAGGGTTAAATACATGGTTGTGGTAAGAGGCATTGTCTATAACTATCACAGATGGTCCTTCTAAGCATCGCCATATCTTCACTTCAAACCAGTTTTGAAAGATTTTCTATTTCATGCTGCCATGGTAATCTGCAGCAGCATCCACCATTTTAGTATATGTAATTAGAAGAGCATCACTAACAAAACCAAACTCTCCACCGCAATGAACAATAACGATCCTATTGCTTTTGTTGAATGTGGTTGTTACAGCACAATGTTTTTTGGTATGATAATCCTCAAAACAAGGTACAGGGAACAATTTTTTACTTGCTTACTTAATCTGCTTACCCTCCAGGGTGGGTTTTTCCCTCGGACTCAACGAGCGACCCCATCTGTACCACCTCAAGGGCAGTGTCCTGGAGCGTGAGACAATAGGTCGGGGGATACAACCAGGGAGAATGACCAGTACCTCGCCCAGGAGGCCTCGCCTGCTATGCTGAACAGGGGCCTTGATGGGAGATGGGAAGATTGGAAAGGATAGGCAAGGAAGAGGGAAGGAAGCAGCCATGGCCTGAAGTTAGGTACCATCCCGGCATTTGCCTGGAGAAGTGGGAAACCACGGAAAACCACTTCCAGGATGGCTGAGGTGGAAATCGAACCACCTCTACTCAGTTGACCTTCTGAGGCTGAGTGGACCCCGTTCCAGCCATCATACCACTTTTCAAATTTCGTGGCAGAGCCGGGAATCGAACCCGGACCTCTAGGGGTGGCAGCTAATCACACTAACCACTACACCACAGAGGCAGACAACAAATTTTTGAAAACGTCAATTTCTGAAGAATTTTTCGTCAGTGAAACATTCTGAATTCCTGATTTACTGCCATCGAAGCTAAAGCGGTTGGCGTGAATTGGTTATAGTCTCGTCTTCCCAAACTCTGGGATTACTAGGCGCTTTATTTACGTTCGTTCGCTTCGGACGTGGCGGCTGCAAGACCGCAACCTTACATTCATTAACGTCTTCGCTACTTGAATTATTTCCAGATATACCTCCTACATCGTCTTCATCACTGTCTTCAAATACTGAACAATCACTTTCAGTATTCATAAGAATTTCACGAATTGTATCGTCGCTTGTAAGCAAGTCAGCTCGACTTTGTGCAGCCATGTTCAACTGTTTGCAATTGACTCGCTAAAGCTGAAGACATCCGCTTCAAAACATTTCATTTCCAGTGTTCCCCATGGTGATAACAATAACCTAACGACTTCAAAATATAGCCAACAGATGTAGGGAGTTATCCGTTTTTCAATCGTTGTCCAAAGACATACATTTACGAAGATATATCACTTCAAATTCCGACACGCAATATATTGCGCCGTAACCACAGCGGCACTTACCGCTACACGCAATATATTGCGCCGTGACCTTCAAAGGGTTAAAGACTGAAATTAGACACACAATCAAGATGTAAAATGGACTGCTGTGAAAGGGCTTGATCTTTTAATTATGCATTACTTTTTTAGCTTTAGCATACCTGCCTGAACTTTAGTAAAGATATGAACTTCATTAATGTTTCCGTATTGAACTGAGATCAACGATAAGATATCTATTAGGTTCAACCTTTTCAATACTAATTAGGTACGTGTTTATGTTACAAATACCTTTTATTCAACTTGGGGACCGGTTTCGACATATATAATGTCATCACCCATAAAATCACAAATATATAAGCAAAGACAGTCTGTAACTGACCCTTCACTTACTCTTCTGTTATGATACATGGTGTGAAGGGTCAGTTACAGATTATGTCTTTGCTTATATATTTGTGATTTTATGGCTGATGATGACATTATATATGTAAAAACCGGTCCCCATGTTGAATAAAAGGTATCTGTAACAAACACTTACCTAATTAGTATTGAAAAGGTTGAACCTAATAGATATCTTATTGTTCGCCTGAACTTTCGCGGATAGAGGTGTCTTTTTTTTTCGCATTTAAAGCATAGCACATCACATTAGGACACGTGTCAATAAAAATATCGGCATATTCCTTACATGATTCAATGACTTTACATTTAGTACAGAAGAAAAATGCAGAATGAAGCAGCTTGGCAGGCCTCTTCTATCCCTGAATATTATTCACAAGCAAACTAGTAGAGGTAAGGATTTTTGTAGGACATTTAAGCCACAGATCTATGAGAGGAATACTTGGCTATGTTGTTGCGATACCATTAATAGGCTTTTCTGTTTCCCATGCTTGCTTTTTGCTAAGGGTAAGGACACGAATTGGACAAAAACAGGAATATCAAATTTCAGCCATTTAACACAAAAGATCAAAAAGCACCAAGCCTCTATTACACATAAGAGTGTATGTTTGGATCTTTCAGTTCTGGGGAAAACCGATATTAGGCAGCAGCTAAGTAGCGCTTTCAGAAGGAATATTGAGAGACATAATGATAGTGTGAGAAAAAACTGGTGCGTGCTCTCGAAGGTGAAGTGACGTTCTGTGGTGAATTTGAACTTTCTTTCAGAGGTCATGATGAAACACTCGATTCAAACCATCCAGGCATATTCAGAGGACTCATTAATTTTACTTCGGCAGTGGATACCGTTGTTAGGGGTCATTTCAATAGTGCTACTGCCTTCGAGGATACGTTGAAAGGATATTCAAAATAACATTCTGGAATACATCTTGAAAGTGTGTAGGATGCTAAAGCACATGTGCGTATCACCGGCTGAGCTTCCTTCATAGTCAATCAACACTCGCCAAAAAAATCTTCTCAGTGACACATCAGATAACTTCCACTTCATACAACACAACTTTTAACAACACCCTAGAATCCAGCGCACACCAGCACGAACATGGCGTGCCACTACGGCTCCTCTTCACAAACAGAAAAAGAAGATGCCTCATCCCAGCTATGACGCTCTGACCCTGTAGTAATGTATTTTTAATCCCTCCACTGCGGATTATACCATAAGCAACTCCATTCTATTTCACCAGGCCAGCAGCACAAAACAACAACTTCATCCCAAGGTCCTTCATGTTTTCATTTACGGGATGTCTGCCTCCGTAGCGTAACGGTTAGTGTTATTAGCTGCCGTCCTCGGGGGCCCAGGTTCGATTTCTGGTACTGCCAAAAAATTAAGAATGGCAGGAGGACTGGTATGTGGTTCAGGTGGTACATGCAGCTCACCTCCAATGGGGGTGTGCCTGAAAAGAGCTGCACAACCTCAGGATGAGGACACGAGTTTACTTACTATTTACGGAATAATATCAATTCAAAGTCTCACTAGCATCTCGCACTGATGTTTTCACATAGTATTCAAAGCGACATGAAGTTTACAGAACTAAAAAGCGAAAGACTCCAACCCGCAACATATTCCCAGTAAATGCAATTATCAACGAATAACTGCCGTCATTGTTGCCATTCAAATGCACCGTGTACTCAGTGACACCCAATGAGTCTCCATCCATGCCGATCAAATTCACCGTACTTATTAAGCCATATTCATGAACCTGGGACTTCAACCAGACAACTTCCAGTATGACTAGGCCTATAAAACCTCATCTGACATCCTTGAAAAAACAGTGGAATATTTTTCCCTGCCCCCTGTGGTTATAAACTAAGGTTGGACCACTGTGCATATTACTGATGTGTTAATGCTGTAATCATCAACCAACGACTAAAACAACGGGACACACTTGATGCCAGACATTTTATATCCTTTCTCACGAAGCTGCTATCTTGTAAATATGTATATAATCTTGTAATTTCTCAACTGTTCAATTGGATATTGTAAATTTACTGTATAGTTACCCTGTCAACCTGTAATTGTTCAACTAACAGCAGTAATTAATGTCATGAACATTGATGCCAGATACTTTATAACCTTTCTCCCCTAACTGTTTACATGTAAATATATGTATAAGCATTATAATTTCCTATAATTTTCTAATGAGCAGCGTCAATTATTCTTCAGACCACCACCGCTGGACTCTGCTAAAATACACAGTGATTTTACGCATTGGTGCCGACTACTGTGTCTATAAACTTATATTGTTTAACTGTATCATCACTGAACATGATTTTCTTTATTGCTTAACTTTCCCATTGTAATGTATCTTAATGTTTACAATTTAATTACTAATCAGGTACCTGATTTATGCCTTGAGGAGGTATTATGACTGATGATGCCCTCAATGAAGGGCAACACATGTCTCAAATGGAATTAATAATAAATTCCGAAGTGTTTAAAAATCTATAATGTATTGAATAGGTGACACAATAAACCCTTTAGCATCCTACATTCAGTATCTTCAATACGGATTAACAATGATATTTATCACCAGCAATGTTGAAAGTGTGTTGCAAAAATATTTTAGCTAAAGTAGCTACTGTAGATTTCATATCAGTGGTAGCAGATGAAATATCTGATGTGTCTTCAATGTGTCATTGTACCTCAATAATTAGCTATGGGGAACCTGTTGAAAGGTTCTGGACTTTCTTAAACCCAGCAGGAAACGACACCTGCTCATTAGCCAATTGTATAATACGAGTCCTCACTGAAGTAGTTGGAGAGCACAAAGAAAAAGTAGTCTCTCAAAATTACAATAGTGCCAACGTTATGAGCGGCCAACACTCTTATTTGCTAGGGGCTTTACGTTGCACCGACACAGATAGGTCTTATGGCGACGATGGGATAGGAAAGGCCTAGGAGTTGGAAGGAAGCGGCCGTGGCCTTAATTAAGGTACAGCCCCAGCATTTGCCTGGTGTGAAAATGGGAAACCACGGAAAACCATTTTCAGGGCTGCCGATAGTGGGATTCGAACCTACTATCTCCCGGATGCAAGCTCACAGCCGCGCGCCTCTACACGCACGGCCAACACGCCCGGTGGCCAACACTCTGGAGTACAAACAATTGTCAGGCAAGACTCCCCATTTGCTTACTTTGTGCATTGTTACGCCCATCAATCAAATTTAATCCTGGCCACAGCAAAGAAGTGCGATTGTTCTTTGCCACCATTGGGGAGATCGCAGCATTTTTTTCTCATTCGCCTCAGAGAGTGGCTATTCTTGATGACGTTGTGGGCAGAAGAGTTCTGCAAGGCTCAGCTACGAGATGGAACTTTAAATCAAGATATGTTCTTACATTGCATGAGTATAAGGAAGCCAAACTGGAATGCTTGGAGAAAATTGAAGACACGAGCAGACAAACAGTTACTATGAACCAAGCACATGGACTGCGTCTGAAAATACAACCGCCAACGTTTACATTTCGGTTAGAGTTCTCTTACAGGGTTATGCCTCACGTGGACATTCTATAAAACCAAGTACAAAAGCGTTCTGCTAACCCCGTATCAGAAGTGCAGTAAGCTCCTTTGAAACGGCAATTTTGAAAGTACGGGATAATGTTGACAACATCGCTGTGGAGGAAAATGCACAAGAGGACAACAGAGGGAAAAGAAGATGCGAAAATAGTTATTACTCGAGGAACATTGCGGCAAAGGAGGTGATGCGATTATAAATCGCAGCAAAGAGAGATTCAACTTCTCCAACCAATTACTGGCCCCCGGTTTCTTTGATCACCGATTCTTCCCATTTTTCCAAAATAATATTCCAGATGAGAATCTTATGTATATTATACAATCCTATCCTTTTCTTGACAAACAGGAACTGAAAATCAAACTGCAAGTGATTTACTCAAGAAGTGATTTTAAAGAAATTAACAATGCAACCGACTTGTTTTTTTGACAGAGAACAATCTTAAGGAACCTTTCGGAGAAGTGATGAAACTTTTGAAATTAATTATTACTGTCCCCATGACTACTTCTGAAGCAGAAAGATGTTTTTCCACTTTAAAGCGAATTAGGACATTCCTAAGGAGTACAATGGATGAAGAAAGACTGTCTGCTCTCGCTATGTTGTCCATCGAGAAGGAGATGACCCATAAATTAGTCTATTTTAAAGAGAAGGCAATGGACTTGTTCACCGACACGTAGGAGAGGAGAATGGATTTCATGTACAAACAGACGACAGCTGGTATACCAACGCCAGCAACGTCTTCAGCATTAGACGAAACTGGGATCAACTTAAAGGTAATTACACTTTAAATAATGTCTTTCATTTCTCATAGTTCTGGTAACTTCGAGCTGCAGCCGTGTGCATGCAAAGGAAAGTCACCTTTCTAGTCGAACAATGTCACTGCTTTACATCTATGTAAACATCAAGTAACATTAAATTTGGACATGTTATTTTTAAAAGTAGTGAACCTCCAGATGTTTTATCCACTGTGCTCCACTGCACCCAACACAAAAGAAAACATCCAACTTCTGAATGGAATGCAAAATACAAGCACAAATAAGCTCACTGTGTTATTTAGCAATCTTGCTCATAACCGGCAAGCAAAACTGAACATTCCTGAAGCTAATGGCTTGCTCCGCAAAGGTGCAACTTATCCTGTGAAGTACATGAATTTAAGGTCCTTTTCCATAATATCCCATATTAAGTAAAGGACCGTTACTGGATGCTACTAAATTGTTACATCCATCTAGACCAGTATTTCAATTCAAATCTCAATCTAAATGATATATCCGAGACACCGAAAATTCTCTTTGATTTCCTTATAGCATTACTGAAAAATGTTCAAATTCCAAAGAAGAGTTTAATTTTACGTATTATGCGCAACAAGTTTTCTCAATATTTGTTCCGTAGTCAACGCCCACCAGATCCCTTCCACACGCCCTACTTCTGCCTACCGGTATAGTCCCTCCCTTGTCCCATCCAGATATGCATACCTGATTCGAGTTGTTCATTCTTTACTGATATATAAGTAATAATAATAACGGACCAAAAACATGAAATTCATAACCATTCTTTACTGCTCGTTATTTACATTACGATTAGTCTAAGGCCGTATGGGGTGAGTCTTGCATACATTTTTATATCATTGAGTAGAGTCTTAAAAATTTTCCATTTTGAATTGTTATTGGTGTTTTTTAGTTTCCACAGATTCCACATTTGAATTGAGAAAGATAGTTGCTGTTTACATATTAAGGAGTTATTTATATGTTTCCACCTCACAGGCCTTAAATATGGAAGAAGTCCGCCATACCTGAAATTTTATTCAGCAGTTTATGAAGCGTAGATGAATTAAGGTATAAAAATGTTTTAAAACACAAGCTATTTTATTATTGTAAAACGCCCACCAAATTTATTGAGCTTACTACTGTATGTTCACAGGGACATGAATAAACTTGAGAACTGTCATTCAACATTCAGTGTATTTTTGACTCGCAAATCCAACTTGTTCAAAGGTTTAATTATGTGTCATTGTTTTAATGTAGATTTCATAGGGTTTTTATATCACGTACAATTTAACACTTATCATGAGTTTTATATAATTTAGCTATTTTCTGATTTCTTTGTACAGCTGAGGATGGCTCAAGCATGCATCGAAACTAGTACTGAATATAATTAGAATGTTGTAATTACATCTATAAACAACATTATTATTGTACTGAATAGGTGGACATTAAAAGTTTATTCATTGTAGTTGTTTTCAAAACCAGTGTATGTTCATAGTAATGTTTTCTGATGAGCTAGAAGATACAACCACTCTTTTACTCCTTCAAAACATATTTTCCTTTCTTGCTCAAACCTCACTGACAACTAGAAAACTTTCAGAGCTAGTTTCATCTAATGATTCTAAAAACAATATGTCATATTTTCCCTTGTTTTTTATTATCTTACACTAATTGGCAACTTACAGGCAAGTGAGCTTTCCAAAATATTGATCGGCTTTTGACATGGAGAAGTAATCTCCTCAATCGTTGCTAAACTAAAGGGAAGGAAAGAAAGTCTAGCAGATGGCGCACACCACGTACGGCGTCTCTTGTAGGCTTGTTTCCTCTATAAATAAATAGAAAAATAAATCAAATAATTAATTAAATAAATAAAAACAGTGTGTAAATTAATATTCATAAAATCTTTTATGATAAATAATCAGGTGAGAAATTAACGAAGTACACTGTACAGTGCAGCCACTCTTTGATACTATTTTTCAAAAACACCATTATACAAGAAATTGGAAATAGTTTCCCATAAATCAGTCAATATTCCAAGAACAAAGAGCCACCCTTGGGACTCGAAGCTGTAATCTTAACAAATTTTGTCAAGGAAATTCATAATAACCTTGACATCTCCAAAGACAGTCAATAAAACATGAAAAGCAAAATATGTTCCTCTTATGTGCTGGTCACTGAAGTGGAATGGATTAATGCTCAAGTCAAGGACAGTCTTATTTTTAGCTCATTTGTCTAACAGGTTGCACATTTGTCTTTTCTCTATTTTCCAATACGGGAACATTCTTACTTTTCTACTGAGGTGATGGCTTCCCGTTACAAAATCTATCATTGTGTTACATACTTGCCAACTTTACAAAACCAAAATTCAGGAGAATTTTATGCAAAAATCAGGAAAAATCAGGAGAAATCAAGAGATACAATTGGTCAAAACTGCTTCTTCTACATGTCTTGCACAATACAATACTATGATATATTTATAACACTTATTGTCTCAAAGCCCAACTGTTGCTATAATGAGGCTGGAAGGCTGAAAATTACACTCCTCTACTACCTCACAAGAAGTATGTGAGCAAGATGATCGGCCTCTGATAAGCTTTCCGAAAACAGTATGAACTCGTGCTCATACGTATGAATCAGTCATGCACTTAAATGCCATTACTTAGCAAATGCATAGATTAATATATTACATCAAGTGGCCGCACAATTATGCGAAGCGCAATGCTATTTGTATCAAATAACTAGCTGTTGTACCCATGCTTCGCTACGGAATTCTCAGAAAGACTGTACTTACAGCTTTCCCAACTGCAATCAACATTGGTCATTACAATGATGTCAGTATGAATGTCACGACTAAAAGTACTGCCGCCATAAGAAATATCCGATAAAATGAAAAACAGCACATTTTCTCACTTTTAAAGAAAAGTACCACAGTGTCGATCTAACAGTTCAAAGTTCCAGAGCTAGAATGACCAGGCCACAACAGCCGAAACACTCCTGCGTCGTTATTCCATTTAAGATGATACCTGTTTAAAGGGACCTAACATTAGGTCATCAGCCCCAAATGGTACTTGTATTTTAATTCACCGTCCATGGGTTCCAATCATGACTCTCATGTTCTGAACTTGTGATTGAAAATCTATTCACTATTTTATTCTCCATGTTACTCACATTTAAGCACAATGTTATAATTTTTTGTGTATTGTGTATGTATATATGTACCAATGCTTATTTCTAACATTCTGGCTGAAGATGACGCTAAATAGCGTTGAAACTAGTCCCAAGTAAATATGTTGTAACTTAAACCATTATAACATTTTTTTTGTATTGAAAAGGTGGGCCCTTTAAGTTACCCTCTCTTAGGTACAAAATGAGACGAAATGTAATGACAATTTAAAAGTCCAAAATCATCCACTGACCAGAATTCAAAACGTGCTGTTCCTCACATACAGCAGTGGCTACTAATCACAGGCAAGGCAGACCCATGGTGTCTATCATAGAGTGGTACTAATCACAGGTACTGTAAACCCTACCCTGATTCACACGCTGTCGCTACTAATCACAAATCTATTGTGTATCAAACATAGTGGTACTAATCAGAAGTAGTCTCATGGTTCTAATTCAAACATCCATAGGTCGCCCCTTACAAGAAGTGGATACCGTGGGTGTATTCTTCGCCTGCATCCCCCACCCACGGGAGGGGGTGCTTGGTCAACGAGAGCTATTTTATTCCGCTCAAGTCCACCGGCAAGCCGGTTAGGACCCGCCATTCTGCCACCTGGAAAGCGCTACGTGGTAGTATTACCTCTCCCGCTGCAACGCCAACGTAGTACGTTCATGGTTATTCCATTTAAGTGCGCACACGGCTCATTCCAATCACTGCCTCAGAGTAGGGATAAAATAGCTGGAATACTACGATGATCCAGTGTGTTACGTACCAGTAGTATCAGAAAATTTATGAACCAGAGGAATGGCATGCTAAAGGAGAGATCTGACACCCGAGCTACTTCCCGCCAATATTTAGGCAGGGTGTTATATTAGGTACGCAGCAGTAATCCCATCTATCGGAGATAAATGGCTGCAGAATACACAAAGCACATCACAACAAACAATGGTCAATGTAATGTTATTTTTGTTCAATTTTATGAGCTGTCTATATTGCAGTGGTTCATGGTATGGGTTACTGTAGTCAGGTCCTACTTCGTAAACCACGGGCAACGGCGCAGTGCCCTAGTAAGTGGTCCTGAGAGTCGGGATACCAGTTGCTATGGAATGGGAGTGGGCATCTCAGACATATTCCTGAGTCGTGGTCCTCCTTGTGCTCAGGCAGCTAGGACTATACAATTCACCGGTGGTCCATAACCCGTTAGAGGAGAAATCCTCACTTGGACTATGTGCAAGTAGGGTAGCATCCTAATTCATGAATTTACCAAGCTCAGAACATTTTAAGCAAGCCTCGGACCTATGGGAGTAACGGAGTCCCACTCCCATTTGACAGGCGAGGGACTCCTTGGAAACAACTTGGCGAACGAAATGGAATTCGATGGGGAGCTATCAATATTAATGGGGCTTATGGAAGAAAGAAGTAGAACTTGTTAAGTAAGCAAAGAAGATGCATCCGGATGTGCTAGGAGTAAGCGATATTCGGGTAAGGGGAGATAACGAGGAAGCGATAGGAGATTATAAAGTGTACTTGACGGGTGTTAGAAAGGGAAGGGCAGAGTATGGGGTAGAGCTCTTTCTCAGGAATACCATTGCATGCAACATAGTTTCTGTCAGGCACGTAAATGAGCAAACGATGTGGGTAGATTTTTCAGTTGGAGGAATTAGGACTAGAATTGTCGCCGTGTAATCACCATGTGAGGGTGCCGATGAGGATGAAGTTGACAAGTTTTATGAAGTATTGAGTGACATAGTCCGAGTCAACAGCAAGGATAGAATAGTGCTAATGGGCGATTTCAATGCAAGAGGTGGGAACAGAACTGAAGGATACGAAAGGGTGATTGGTAAATGTGGGGAAGATATGCAGGCTAATGGGAATGGGAAGCGTTTGCTGGACTTCTGTGCTAATGTGTGTTTAGCAGATACAAATACATTCTTCAAGTATAAGGCTATTCACCGCTACACATGGGAGGCTAGGGGTACCAGATCCATAATAGACTATATCTTAACCGACTTCGAATTCAGGAAATCTGTGTTAGGAATGTACGAGTTTCTGGGGATTTTTCGATGATACAGACCACTATCTGATATGTAGAGAACTAAGTATCTCTAGGCCTAGGGTAGAGAAAGTGAAATCTGTCTGCAAACAAATAAGGGTAGAAAATCTCTAGGACGAGGAAATTAGACAGAAGTACATGGATATGATTAGTGAGAAGTTTCGAGAATCAAGTTAACATAAAGAACCACCTAATCGATACTTTATTTTATGCCTCAGGCATAATTGAATATATATTAACACTTACAGAACATGTTTCGACCACTAAGCACAAGTGATACTCTCAGGTTATAATGAAAAAATAAAAAAAAATAAAAAAAATTGCTGTGTTGACTGCTTGGTAAGAGTTCTTTGGTGACTCCTTTGTTATAAATTGGCAGTCACCTGATCAGGACATCTTGCCTCTCATTCTTTTTTGGAAAAGAAGATGTTTATTCTGCGCTGTCCAGATGGAAAAAGAAAATGAACAGTGTTTTGGGTAATTCAGGTGAACTCATAATAGATCCCAGGGAATCACTGGAGAGGTGGAGGGAATATTTTGAACATCTTCTCAATGTAAAAGGAAATCATCATGGTGGTGTTGCAAACAGCCAAGCTCATGGGGAGGAGGAAAATGATGATGGTGAAATTACACTTGAGGAAGTGGAAAGGATGGTAAATAAACTCCATTGTCCTGAAGCAGCAGGAATAGATGAAATTAGACCTGAAATGGTGAAGTATAATGGGAAGGGAGGGATGAAATGGCTTCATAGAGTAGTAAGATTAGCATGGAGTGTTGGTAAGATACCTTCAGATTGGACAAAAGCAGTAACTGCACCTATCTATAAGCAAGGGAACAGGAAGGATTGCAACAACTATCGAGGTATCTCATTGATTAGTATACCAGGCAAAGTATAATACGCGATTCTTCTCTTGAGCGCTGAGCTCCCTAATGCTGAATCGGTAGACCTCGGTTATCTCCAACAACCATTGGCAACCTTTGAAACAAAAACTATGTGCGACATATGGCGTATACATTACAAACTAGTACTGTTGTTGTTTACACAGCAAAGCCAAAATAAATAATTCATGCTAGTAATAAGAATCGTATCGAGAAATGTTATATAATATTAAATAATGTATGTGTGACACAGTTGTCGGCGTAAGATGATAAATGTTTAGAAAATTCATATCAATCGATCATATTATCGATTCAATTCATATTTCATTTTCATCCGGTTGGCAGAATAACCGGAACCGGCAATGCTCCCTCCTTACTCCTCAAGCCGTAAAAATCGGGCTCAAGAAAAGGTTCACGTATAGTATTCAGTGGCATCTTGGAAGGGAGGGTGCGATCAGTCGTTGAGAAGAAGTTGGATGAAAACCAGTGTGGTTTCAGACCACAGAAGGGCTGTCAGGATCAGATTTTCGGTATGCACCAGGTAACTGAGAAATGCTATGAGAGGAATAGGCAGTTGTGTTTATGTTTCGTAGATCTAGAGAAAGCATATGACAGGGTACCGAGGGAAAAGATGTTCGCTATACTGGGGGACTATGAAATTAAAGGTAGATTATTACAATCAATCAAAGGCATTTATGTTGACAATTGGGCATTAGTGAGAATTGACGGTAGAATGAGTTCTTGGTTCAGAGTACTTACAGGGGTTAGACAAGGCTGTAATCTTTCACCTTTGCTGTTCGTAGTTTACATGGATCATCTGCTGAAAGGTATAAAATGGCAGGGAGGGATTCAGTTAGGTGGAAATGTAGTAAGCAGTCTGGCCTATACTAACGACCTGGTCTTAATGGCAGATAGTGCCGAAAGCCTGCAGTCTAATATCTTGGAACTTGTAAATAGGTGTAATGAGTATGGTATGAAAATGAGCCTCTCAAAGACTAAATTGATGTCAGTAGGTAAGAAATTCAACAGAAGTGAATGTCAGATTGGTGATACAAAGCTGGAACAGGTCGATAATTTCAAGTATTTAGGTTGTGTGTTCTCCCAGGATGGTAATATAGTAAGTGAGATTGAATCAAGGTGTCGTAAAGCTAATGCAGTGAGCTCGCAGTTGCGATCAACAGTATTCTGTAAGAAGGAAGTCAGCTCCCACAAGAAACTATCTCTACATCGGTCTCTTTTCAGACCAACTTTGCTTTAGGGAGCAAAAGCTGGGTGGACTCAAGATATCTTATTCATAAGTTAGAAGTAACAGACATGAAAGTAGCAAGAATGATTGCTGGTACAAGCAGGTGGGAACAGTGGCAGGAGGGAACTCGGATATAAAGGCTAATTTTGGAATGAACTTGATGGATGAAGCTGTACGCATCAACCGGCTTTGGTGGTGGGGTCATGTGAGGTGAATGGAAGAGGATAGGTTACCTAGGAGAATAATGGACTCTTATGGAAGGTAAGAGAAGTAGAGGTAGACCAAGACGACAATGGTTAGGCTCAGTTTCTAACGATTTAAAGATAAGAGGTATAGAACTAAACAAGGCCACAACACTAGTTGCAAATCTAGGATTGTGGCGACGTTTAGTAAATTCACAGAGGCTTGCAGACTGAACGCTGAAAGGCATACCAGTCTATAATGTATGTATGTATGTATGTATGTATGTATGTATGTATTGCAGGCCTTCACATTTTAGTTTACTTCCGACTCTGTGATATTAGAGCATCTAATGTAAAGAGTCGCCCTTTCTTTTATGACTCCCTCTTGTGTTACTATTCAAGCGATCGTTCCTTCACGACTTATTTCTCATTCTTAAAATCATCTTCACAATATTATTATAGTCGGTACGGTAAAACTGAATACGACATAAATAATCAGAAATTGTACTCTCTATAACTTTTGTTATGTAGTACTTTTCGATATGACCAATTAGATAGGTAATTAAAAATTAAATTTTGGTACTTTCCCCTGAACTACCATTTTGAACACTGTGAATAAAATTATAGCGCAAACTGTAGTTCCTTATTCCACGACTTTACATACCGATTGTAGGATGCTAAATGGTTTATTGTGTCACCTATTCAATACATTATATACCGGTACAGAAAAATCATTCTTTATAAATTCTGAGCAATGTACAGACACTATTTTATTTATATTGAGATAAATTAAATTTAGTCAGAATTGTCTCCAAATGGTTCCTAAAATTTCTAGAAAAGTCACTAGTCGTTATCATTGAAATTCTATCACTAAATTACTAAAAAAGACTCCATATCTAGCGACTAGTCTCTAGAATCGACTAGACTGATGTGAGCGAACACGAACATAGCACGCGAGAACGGGCAATTGACGATCAATATACGCGTCACGATCTACAGGTTTCAATAAACATTTGTGCACATTTCTCCATTAATAAACGTACTTTACAAAGGTAAAAAATGAGAGTATCCTCCTAATTCAATACATCATATATTTCATCATTAGACGGCGTAACAAATTCAAACATGTTTCGGCTCGTTTGAGACATCTTCAATGAAAAATGAGGGGGTTGAAATAATTTACATAATATAAGTTTAAAAATGCCAAAAAAACATAATGAAGGAGCAAATGAAAAAACAAACAAAAGAGCCTAGACAGAAACAAAATTAGCACAAATATACAATATTTACATCAATATGCAGAGCAAAAAACAACTCACTGCGACAAAATTCAGTAAAACAGGTGTTAGTTTAAAATAATAATTGAAACTAAAAACTGTGTTAACCTAAGAAACAAAGGAATGAAAAACAAATGATACAGATGGAAGTGAACAATAGTAACACATCATGGTTCATTGGTAGTCATAAAAAAACCGTGACTTTTGTAAATCTTGTAAACTGTAAAAGCTGGCAGGTATGAAATTATGCTAGATAATAAACTTACATACTCTTGATACTTAGCACAACTGATTAATTTGATCTTTTTTAATATCCATGTTGACTATGATACCAAATTATCAAATGAGATCCACCCAATTTAACGGAATTTGTATATACTTTTTAACTATACATTATTTTCCAATAGGAATATATGTTTTGTCCCATTGTGGGGCCATCTTCAGTTCCTTGATACCAGAGTCAATATTACAAAAATACAACAAGTACATTTAAATAGAGAACCACACACGTAAATCCTGTATAGGATTCATACAAATTGTGTTGAATTTGGCAATTTCCTCATTTGATAACTTGATGCTTAGTATAAGCCTGAGTGCAAGATGGGTAACTTTTGATCATCCTCGTACGCCATGACATACTTACATCTTTGGTTGTAACACCAGAAATTAATTTTTCAGTCAACAAGTCTATGCGTGCCTGCAAAAGTCTATTATGTTTGTCTTTTTCCTCCAACTTATTCTCCATGGCTTCAACTTCTTGAGCATAATTAGAAGCCTTAGCCTCCTGGAAGAGAAATATCATAAGAATGAGAAAATCACACAAACATGAATATACAACTAATTATCACACACTCCATAAGTTTTTCTGTGATGTTAATATGTACTTAGAGGGTCTAATAGCAATAATGATATTAATTAATAGTTCAGATCAACACAAAACAACGTAATCTTTGGAAAAAGAAAAACTGTTTCTAATTAAGTTTCACATGTTAATTTGAAATGCCAACCTAGAAGAACTCTGAGAGTCTCAGTTGTTGATAAAGTTTGATTTTTGACTACTGAAAATAAATTTCTTCATACAGTAGTGAAGATTGCAATTATTAAATTGCATTTCAACATGCTAACGAATGTATACTTTAAATTCTGCAATTGCATTCTTTCTTTCATAATCCTTTAACTTATCATCATGGTCACAAATCTAAGACAAAGCATCTTGTATTCTCTTCCCTGAGATTGAGTCACTCAGGTTCACTAATCTATGAAGTTTCTCTAAAAGTGATATGTCCTCCCAAATTATGGAACTTCAGTGACCACAGTAGAGCAAGAGCTGGCAAACATCATCGATGCCAGAAAAAACAGCTTATATAGGCAATTTTCTACCACATAGAAAGTACACGCTATGACACCTGATGTTACAAAGTACGACAGAAGGCAAGCGAGGAACTGGTAGCCCACTGATGTCATTGCTCCTAAACATCAACGACTGGACTGGCATCAACAACACAGAACAACTCTTCACATTCACTAAAGAAAGGCGTACTCTCTCTAGGGTGACTGCCAACGCCTGGGGTACCGGATGAAGGAGGTTACCAACGACCAGAGAGATCACGCAAGCAATGGTAGAGCTTCAATCAGTTGCCGCAGAAATTTGCAACAACTGAAGGCTTCAGTTCGTTTGAAATGCTACAGCCAGAACACAAAATTCCTTGCAGTGAAATAATTGTCAAACACGTGTATTTTAGAGAACATGGTCAAATCTAAAATAGCAGTGAAATTGACTATCTACAACCGTATATGACCGAAATCAATAAATTTGACCATTTTTGGCCTTTGATTGGTCTGTATTGCAGAAGTGCCAACTTATAAAGTCGGTTTTCAGTAATCCCCCTCCCCCCCGGGAATGTAGAGTTAAATTTGAAATATTAATAATATTAATAATATTTTAAGATTTTGACTATTTATATTTTTAGTGTACAGGTAAGTTAGCATTTATAGATCTTAGAATATGAGGAATTTTGTTTTGAGATGTCAAGTTCGTTGATGAAGAGTGGGATCATCTCTCAATGATGTACAAGTAAAAATTATGTAAACTTATGAATTTTATAATAAATATTGACAAGGCAGACCCAACAACAAAACGTGGTATTCTTCATGAGCCTAATCAATACCAGAGGTGCCAACTATTACGGATTATCCATATTTATTACGTATTTCACCTCACGATCAGGGCATTATGGTCAAAGGGGATATTATTATGGAAAAGCAACAATATCACAATATTTTTACGGGGAAAAAGGAATGCAGGAAAAATTAATCCTTTCGAACATTATTGCTCAACCCTCCTCGTTTCAGTGCTTCGATCGTCACTTCCTTTTGCTACCCGTTAGTGTTGAAAATTCATTGTGAATGAAAGAGCCCTTCTCTGCTATAAAACCTTAGTTAATATTTTATTTGCTGTATTGAGTGCATCTGACAGTAACTCTCCCACAGAAAGAGTTTTCAGTGTTGACAGGAAAAATTGAAGGGAATTCAGGTCTACATTGAGCACATCTAGAATGGAAACTCTTATGGTTCATAAGGCTAAAATTAAAATTCCACCATAGGGGGAAAAATGCATCAAGAAAATCCACACTGAAAAGCAGCTGCTTGGTGTGAAATACTCTACAAAGACTTTTATGACAGAACTATGTAGCTAGTAGCACGCATAGGGGGCACCTTCATTACATTGAACATAGCTGGAAAGCAATTCATAAGTGGTGCTTAGCGGAACCATGAACAGAAATTAATATGGGCCCATTCAAGTGGTGGAAATCCTGGGAAAAAGTCCTAAACATACTTGCAAAATTGGCTAAGAAGTCTATGGAAATCCTGCAGGTTCTATGGCATCAGAGGGAGTGTTTTCCAATATAGGCAAATTTGAATCAAAGCAGCAAAAATGCTGATTGTCAGAAAAAGTTTCCCCAAAAATATTCTTATTTCAGAATAGGTTTTTATTGAAGGAGCGATCTTCCGTTATATACCCACTTATATCTAATTTGCAGGAATCACATCAACCACTACACTGTCGATTTATTTAGTTCATTTTTAAACAAAATATTGCAATGCAGCATTTGAAACTAACTTTAATCATGAAAAGTGCCTTTCCTTCCAATAAAACTGAACACATTTGTTATTACATTTTGTGCTACTGCAATGTTTACAAAGTACAAACACAAATGACAGAAGTGACTACAATAATTATTAGGGACTAGATTTTATGTAATTACACATTTTTCTTGCATATGTTTTAACACGATTTACGAAGTTTATTATTCCTATTGTGCATCCCAGAGTAAAAACCTAAGCTTATTTTGCAGAAAAACATTTTCACAAATTTCTTTTTAAAATAAATATTTTAAGAAAATCCATAATAAGCACATAAATCGGCAATATTTGCTACTCAATCAAATTTAAAATGGTTTGGTATTATAAAATGATGCCGTCATTCACATTACGATTATTTTACCGTTTGCAATAGTGTATCTAACGTCATACTTCCGAATATTGTGGCTAGTTATGTACTTCCCTCCGGAAGGCAGTGTTGATCATTGGCTACGTCATTACCCTTAGACAGCAATTTGATTTGCGGCACAGTGTTCCATAACTTAGCTAGCATTCTAACTCCCTCATATTAGTCAGTCTGATCAAATTTTGTTTATAGAATATCAGTGAAAGCCAATGACGGAGAGATAAGGTGACGGGGAATACCGAAGATTGAACTACACACTGGATATTGTCCCAACAGAAGATAGGACTGTGTCACTCACAAGGTTAGTAGTTCGGGTATGTTTATCATTCCCGTCGTTGTGCGATTTTGTCTGATGTTCAAATATAGAAATATTTTCTTTGGTGTCTGCTACCATTTTTTTTTTTATTGAAACAGTCATTCACCGTAAATGCATGTGCCTTAACCTGCAAAAGAATGTTGAAAAAGAAGTTGAGTACAAGATTGCGTCTTCAACAATACATAGATATTTTTAAAATATTTTTCAGTACCGGTGGAAAAGTATTATATTACTCCCAGTTATAAAATGCCCTTTGTTAACCACTGTGCTTCTAAACAGCTGTATTTGAACACACCCAGGTATGCCTTTCACCAACAGCCATTTTAACACATTTTGTTTTTAACATGGAACAACTCTCTTTGGCTCTGCATGTTTGTTCAGCCTACTTCCTTGTTATCAAACTTGCTGATGTTTAACCCCTCAGCGCCGACCTCTATACATGGTATAGACCACCCTTTTCTTCCGTAGCCGCGAACCTCTATACGTGGTATAGACCCTTACACGGTTTCGCATTTACGGCTATAGCGCGAGGAGTTTTGGTGTTATGGATATGCAAATTGTTTTGTTTCCAAGAAGACATTTTCGGGTTTATCAATGTTGTAAATAAGAATTGAAAATTGTTAAAGTGTAGTTGTTTTTGCAAGGATAAAAATTTGTCAATTATGTCTGAGCACCAATCCCTGCTTTTTTAATATTCTGTTTGCTTCATTCTTTCCCACAGAATAAAATAAAGAAATGATCTGAGAAGTTTTCCTTTTCGTGTGATGTTCTTTGCTGTAATTTTGTATTAAGAGTACGGTTTATTTATTATATTTGTCTTTATTTCTCAGCCTGTAGTCTTTTCGTAACTCTCCACGAGTGCTCTGTGTAGGCATCAGTTAATGCTGCTTTCTGTCATACGACACGAGAAGCAGTTGTGCATGGTATATATCTCGTTTGAAAGACGATGTATCGACCTTTTAATCTGAAATATGTATCGAGTTGGTTTGATTCGTCATAAATGTTATTCCCCTAATTCAGTTTCGTCCTGCCGCTTTCGGTCCCGCTGCAGCTTCATCAGCTTGGGTGACGCACCGCGCTCAATGGCTAGCTCCTGCTGAGAGTAACGTGCTTGAAATATTGTATAATTCAAATGAAAGTTTAGTCGGAAGTAGTAGTGGCAGTATTAGCAGTAGTGATAATGAAATAGATGATGTGGCTGTGGCCGATGCAGTGGTAAACTATGAGGAGGAACCAGTACTTGGAAATTTCGTGTAGGGGACTATAGATACGCATACAGGTCGAAGGGAAGTTTTCAACAGTAAATTATGATTATATTTAGACAAGTCACAGGGACAAACATTAAGCAGTTATCTTATCGGGTTCAGCTGATGGAAGGTTTGTTTATAAAATACGCTTCTCGGGCGGGCCAGTACGCTGCCGCGCCAGAAGAGAACGGCACTGCACGGGCTGGGCTGCCGGAGCCCGTGGGTTTGAAGTGCTGCGCGGTGGGTCTGGCTGCAGGACTCTGGTGGTAACCCACGGACAGATTTCAGTACCAAATGTGTTCACCCATGATCTTATATTTCTTGCCTACTCACTTCGCGATCCAAAGTATAAACCTAGGTATATAACGTGCAGGAATATGAAATATATTGACATATATGAATTAAGACACGATGCCTACAATCTTCCGTGGGATAGCATTTTAAATCTGACAGACATTGGTGCAAAAATAAGTACATTTCATTTGTTAACACACAATCTATACAACAGACATGCACCGAAAAGACAGCTCAGATTATCCTGCAAAACCTAATCCATGGCTAACCTCTGCAGTTAAAAATATGATGTCTCAACGTGATGTTCTTTGCCGACATTACAAATGTACTCAGGACCCAAATGACTATGGACAGTATAGAATAATTAGGAACAAAACTAAAAAAATCATCCGTAATCTAAATATGTTCGCGAATCGGTAAGTAACCTAAATACGGCTAGTGCCTGGGGGCATCTCTGAGCCATGGGCATCAGAAAAACACATGAACAGCTTCAGGTACCTGACATTCCTCTCGACGATTTAAATGAATATTTCACGGAAGTGAGAGCTCGGTATAATCCGCTTAACAGACCACACATAAATAACGACGCAGCACCTGTCCCACAAAATCGCCCCTGCTTTGCCTTTCATATCGTCAGCACTAGTGAAGTTCAGAATGTCTTTTATTCTATTAAATCGAAAGCAAGTGGTGTCGATGAAATTCCGATTACTTTCATACATAATATTATTGCCACTATTCTACCCATTCTCACCCATATTTTTAATTACTGTTTCAAAAATGGCACATTACCGACAATTTGGAAGTACGCCAATGTAATTCCACTCCCTAAAACCCAGGTTCGAAACTCCTATCAGATTACCGTCCCAGTTTGATTCTCCCTGCTCTCTCCAAAGTGTTAGAACGCAGAAATACTGGAATACCTTCAGGCTCACTCTCTTCTTGACCTGCTTCAATCTGGCTTCAAGAAGGGTCATAGTGCTGCAACTGCCTTACTCAAAGTGACTGAGGATATCAGACAAGCCATGGGTGAAGGACAAGTGACAATGCTCACACTCCTCGACTTCAGCAGTGCTTTTGACACGATAAACATCCAGACATTGCTGATCAAGCTCAAATCTTTTTTCAGTAATGTTGCTTTAAGATTTTTCACCGCATATCTTACAGATCATATGCAACGTGTTATAGTACAAGATACTGCTTCTCAGTGGTGACTCCAGAAGGCAGGAAATCCTCAAGGTCCGGTTCTTGGTCCCCTTTTATTTGTCCTCTATATTAATGACGTTTCCTCTAAAATAAAGTACAGTAGAGTCTCGCTCATCTGACCTTCGCTTATCCGACACTGGTAGACTTAATTTGAACTTTTGGTGGAGACTAAATTCAGGCACACCCGCTGTGGAGAGTGCGACCGTGGGACAAGCACTGGCCTGACCGCTGGCGGTAGGACCGTTTTTTTTCTCAAGGACAGGTGCAGTGAGTCTTCAGTCATTGTTCATTGTATTGCTAGTTGGGTGCGGATGTTGTTGTTTTCATATCCTCTGTGAGTATAGCGAGTAAATGGAAGAAAGTGATTGTTTCTATGGAAGACAAGTTGAGTGCATTAAAGAGACTGGACAAAGGGGAAATTCTTCAAAATGTGGCTTGAGATTATGGTGCTGGATATGTTACAGTGGGAGACTGGAAAAAACAGAGGGAAGAAATTGGAAAGTGGCGCTCTACCAGAGCAGACAAAAACGATGAAAAAATGTGAGTACGAAAAAGTAAGTGAAGCACTATTTCTTTGGTTATCTCAACACCGGGAAAAGGGCCTGTCAATATCTGGCCCCATTCTGCAGGAAAAGGCTGTGTATTTCCAGAAGGAGTTTAATGAAGGGGACCCTAATTTCCGTGCCAGTGCTGAGTGGCTTGATTGGTGGAAAAAACGGTACGGCATTAGGCAGCTTAATATCTGTGGAGAAAAGTTTCTTCTCGTAAGACATCTGGAATTTTCATTCAATACTGCATGTACTGTACAATTGAATTGATAATTCAATAAATAGAGTACCATAAAACATGTCATTGTTTTAGTACTAGAGTATAGCCTGTCTGTTTCAGTTCATTTTCGAAGTTATTCTGCATTATCCGACATTTTCGGTGATCCGAGACATACTCCAGGTCCCGTTTAGTTTGGATAATCGAGACTCTACTGTATAATAGATATCACTTCTTTGCCGACGACCTCCAAATTTACTGCCATGTTAATATAAATGATATATCGAATGCAATAAGAGACATTAACTCCAACCTTTAACAACTCGGTGTGTATGCCAGTGAAAACTCTCTCCTCCTCAACCCCCAAAAAACTCTAACAATCATTATCAGTTCTCGGAAATTATTAAACATCATGTATAAAAATTATGCTATTCCTCTGGTGACATTAAATGCCACCGTAATCCCGTTCAGTAAGGAAGTTCAGTAAGAACCTAGGTATGACACTTACTGAAACTTTTGATTGGTCTGCACACGTAAGAAATACATGTAGAAAGATGTACGCGATGTTACACCCTCTGAAACAACATTTTTGGGACATTTTGGCACAAGACGTAAAGATAAAACTACTCCAAACTTCGATACTACCAATACTTGACTACTGCAACATTGTCCTCGTTGATGCGACCCGTGAACAAACTATGAAACTTCAACGAGCATTGAACTCAGGTTTTCGACTTGTTTTTAACTTGATTTATGATGCTCACATAACCCCTAGCTACACACTTTTTCCTGGCTGAAAACCGAGAGGCGACAGAAATTTCATGTACTTACGTTGATATATCGAACTCGGAAGGAAAATCTACCCAAATACATCTGTTCAAAATTCCTTATATTCTCATTCTATAATTGAAACACAAGATCTGGCAATTCCCTTGCTATTCCCGTCAACCACTTTTCAATATATAACAGATCCTTCATTGTGGCTGGGTCACAACTTTGGAATTCACTCCCAGCTGCTGTCAGGAACTCTAACTTGATATCAAAATTTAAGACTGCATGTAGAGATTACCTGTTGAATACTGCTGATTGTTTTGGGTGATTTTTTGTGTTTTTGATGACGTATGATAGTTTGTGTGATTGTGATTATTATTATTATTATTATTATTATTATTATTATAGTGTAATGTACATAATATTTAGCTTCTTACTCATGTACATAGATCACTTTTATGGCCATACTTATACTTCCATTTACTTTATTACTTATTCTCTTTATGCATTGCTTTGTTTTTAAATTTTGTGTCTTACTTTTCATTATGACTGTCTCTTTCTTATTATCTTAACGCTCCAAATTTTATTCTATTTTATGTGTTGAACTCTTCTTTTTTCATTATATGTTGTCCTAATCTGTAATTTTTAGCTTATCTTTGATTTTATAATAGAATAGTACATTTCTTTTATATATGTATTATCTGTAAATTAATTATGTGGTTAATTGTAAGAGAGGGCCACCAGCCCTAACTTCGCCACTGCTAAAGTCAACAAATAAATAAATAAATAAATAATTTAAAAAAATAATAATAATCATCATAATAGTCTTTTCATAGCATCACAGAGCACATTAAAGGCAGAAAAGGTTGTACGAGGACATGTAGACTAGATACTGAGATGATCATGGTGTCTTTCAACATAATAATGCTCCATGCCCAAAGTGGGCTCCGATAGTATGGACTGATGAGCACGGAGGTCCTACCTTAATCCTATCGAAAACCTGTGGAATGAACTAAATCGGAGGCTTCACTCCAGACCCCAGCTACCCATATCACTAAGTACACTTGCTTCTATGCTGCAGGAAGAATGGGGCACCATTTCGATGTGTGACTGGTAGTCTCCGGTGCAAAATTCAAGCTGTAATAGAGACAAGGGTGGTACACTCTCTATTAATGTTTTCCACTGGTCTCACTACCCGAGGAACACACCTACTACAGTAGGTGTCCAGATACTTATGATTGAATATTGTTGGTAGAGAGTTTTCTGGGAATGAATATGAACCAGTTAATTATGATGTAGGCTACTAGCTATCATACCTGTTTTCAACAAGATTGTCGTGAAGGTGGTTCGGGTAAATTAAGAAAAGCAATCTAATTCGCAGCCGGAGGAAAGTATTAATAGTCTCCAGCTGAGTTTTTATACATGTGCAGGGTTGCTTGAGAGACGCCATCTTAACTGATCACAATGTTTGGTGTCAACTCATAAATCTTGTCTGAAGTTAGGGTGTCTTGCCATCGTCTCAGCTTTCTACGGGGTCACTTACCATTAATGGTGAAATTATCTCAATCAGGAGCGATTACCCTTTGCTGCTTTCAGGATAAGGCCATACCATCTCGGACTTCTTTCCCCCATTTTTTCTTGAATTGGAACAGCTCCCATCCTCTGGATCGTATGATTACGTAATGAAGGAGTGAAACTCGGAGACAGATGTAACGTGCGTCTCCATGGTGTGCAGAGGGTGCTTGGCGCTTTCGATGACTGGCCAGCTCTTGGGCCCATACGCTGCTGGATCAACTATAGTGCAGCATACTTCGATTTGAGGTAAACCGACGACACATGGCTATCTCACAGTACACCTGTGATTCTCCTCCATCTAACCCTTGTTGCATTCACTCTAGCCTGCACAGTGTGATCAGTTCCACCATCACTTTGCAGGTGGTATCCTAAATATTAGAAGCAGTTTTAACTCTGACTCCAGTGACTACATTATTAGTGTGGCCAAGTCCATGCGGCCACTGTGTTCGTCCCAAGCACTCCAACAGCTGATTGTATCACGGCTAGGTTAGGGGAAGGGAAAGTAAAGAAAATATTAATTACAGTAGAAGTCCGCTATAGCAAGTATTGGATATAACTAGAACCCCGTTATAATGTCAGTCTTCTTCAGTCCTTCAAAATTCCTATATTGAACTGTGTATTATCCTTCGGTTACAGCAAGAGCCGTACCACTGGTGCATCCGTTATTACGAGCGATTAAGCGTGCACGATTTTTTTCAGTTACTTATATTTATGCACCTAGTCATTATATTGCATACGATCAATCGGTTTTTGTATCGTTTCCTCGCTATATACACTAGCAAGGTGTCCCGTAGACATTCAAAGGCGATGTCGGTGTAGATTAGCAAAACCAGTCAACTGCTGTTCCGTAAAGAAAAATGAAAATGAAAGAGACCATGTTTTTTAATAAATATGTAAATAATGTATCAGATAGCAGTTGTTAACTCATTACGAATAAAGGCTTAATTTTAATGCTAAATATTGCAATTACTGTAAGTAAGAATGGGATACACCTCAAGATATGGCAGAGTGCATCATTTATTCCGGAGGTTAGTCTATATTTTTTCGCGCCTGGTTGCATTAATCATTAATATAGAGGACAAATAAAAGGGGACCAAGAACCGGACCTTGAGGATTTCCTGCCTTCTGGAGTCACCACTGAGAAGCAGTATCTTGTACTATAACACGTTGCATATGATCTGTAAGATATGCGGTGAAAAATCTTAAAGCAACATTACTGAAAAAAGATTTGAGCTTGATCAGCAATGTCTGGATGTTTATCGTGTCAAAAGCACTGCTGAAGTCGAGGAGTGTGAGCATTGTCACTTGTCCTTCACCCATGGCTTGTCTGATATCCTCAGTCACTTTGAGTAAGGCAGTTGCAGCACTATGACCCTTCTTGAAGCCAGATTGAAGCAGGTCAAGAAGAGAGTGAGCCTGAAGGTATTCCAGTATTTCTGCGTTCTAACACTTTGGAGAGAGCAGGGAGAATCAAACTGGGACGGTAATCTGATAGGAGTTTCGAACCTGGGTTTTAGGGAGTGGAATTACATTGGCGTACTTCCAAATTGTCGGTAATGTGCCATTTTTGAAACAGTAATTAAAAATATGGGTGAGAATGGGTAGAATAGTGGCAATAATATTATGTATGAAAGTAATCGGAATTTCATCGACACCACTTGCTTTCGATTTAATAGAATAAAAGACATTCTGAACTTCACTAGTGCTGACGATATGAAAGGCAAAGCAGGGGCGATTTTGTGGGACAGGTGCTGCGTCGTTATTTATGTGTGGTCTGTTAAGCGGATTATACCGAGCTCTCACTTCCGTGAAATATTCATTTAAATCGTCGAGAGGAATGTCAGGTACCTGAAGCTGTTCACGTGTTTTTCTGATGCCCATGGCTCAGAGATGCCCCCAGGCACTAGCCGTATTTAGGTTACTTACCGATTCGCGAACATATTTAGATTACGGATGATTTTTTTAGTTTTGTTCCTAATTATTCTATACTGTCCATAGTCATTTGGGTCCTGAGTACATTTGTAATGTCGGCAAAGAACATCACGTTGAGACATCATATTTTTAACTGCAGAGGTTAGCCATGGATTAGGTTTTGCAGGATAATCTGAGCTGTCTTTTCGGTGCATGTCTGTTGTATAGATTGTGTGTTAACAAATGAAATGTACTTATTTTTGCACCAATGTCTGTCAGATTTAAAATGCTATCCCACGGAAGATTGTAGGCATCGTGTCTTAATTCATATATGTCAATATATTTCATATTCCTGCACGTTATATACCTAGGTTTATACTTTGGATCGCGAAGTGAGTAGGCAAGAAATATAAGATCATGGGTGAACACATTTGGTACTGAAATCTGTCCGTGGGTTACCACCAGAGTCCTGCAGCCAGACCCACCGCGCAGCACTTCAAACCCACGGGCTCCGGCAGCCCAGCCCGTGCAGTGCCGTTCTCTTCTGACGCGGCAGCGTACTGGCCCACAGCACTGGGCTTATACGGCCCACCGCAGTCCACCGCACTGGGCGGGCTCAGTAGAATAATCTTGAGTACTTCTCCACAATAACATGTGCGCCATGTACAACGAAATGTTCACGTCACACTACTATTTGCATCATTCACTCTACGAATTCCCGTGACTTAATAACATATTTTAAAGTAGGCTAATCGGATTTGGAAATTAAACGGTAGAGATTTCTCCTACACTGTGATGATGATAATAATAATAATAATAATAATAATAACAATAATAATAATAAAAACAAACAGAAACTTTATTATAAACTAATATTTGTTTGCAATTGACACCAAGTTAACTGAAAACGAATCTAAACAACACAAAGCATATTCATAGGACTTCATTCGCGTTTACCTCAAAATAAAATACAAACAGAAATGACGTGCAATATGCCAACAATAAAAACAAACCTGAACATAGCTTTTACTTAGTGTGCGTAGTTTATTGGTCATTGTTAATGGTGGTTGAATGGAAAGAAGAGCATCAGCAATTGTCTGGTTGTAGAAGAGAATGAAGCCCGCTGAACTGAAATTTCTCTCTGAGGCTGAACTTGATGCTTGCATACATATTACTTTCTTACCGATCTGGTGAAATTTTGAAAAGTTTTGTCCATTTGTTCTCCAATAGGACACTATATACATCATCTTCTATTCCACATTTTTGCTTTAAATATCTTTCCAGATCATCTGTTGGAATAGGAGCATCATGAACGTCGATCCACGAAGAAAACTTCATTACTTTGGCAGGTTGTGGCATAGTCGTGGAGTCTAATGACACGGAAACATTAGAATGCTCATCATTCAAGCACACCTCGTTCATCGTAAGTTCTGTATCTAATCATAAAAAGACAAAATCAGTCCGACTTCTTTAATCTATGCTAATATAATAAAGAGCACGAATTGTGTTAGTTTTTTTATATCTGGAGGGTAATCTCAGAAACTACTGGACCGATTATAAAAATCCTTTTACTAATGTAAATATACATTATCCCTGAGAGACATGGGCTGTATTTTATTTTCAAAACAATTTGAGATGGGGGGTGACGGGGGAGATATCAAAATAATATGCTAACATAGGCGAAATATCGAATTTGTCATGCAAGGATGAGACTAAGCTCATTTTAGCCCCTTGACCCAAAGAATAAAACCATGTTTTAAGGCCCTAAAACCGACCGTTATGGAGATATTGGCGCCACACTACCCCTGCTCTCGGAATCGGATAAGGAAATTAACTGACGTAACCATGGCAACGCCAGCTCCAGGATTCTACAGCAGCCAGATTATGCGTGCACGTTTGGGCATAGCTGCCACCAAAATTTGTACATATAATCCCTGAGCATATCTAGATTATATCTTGAAAACTTAACATGTTACAGACGTGAAGGGGTATTTATTTTTAAAAATAAAGAGACATGTATTATTTCGTTTTCGGAAAAGTAACTTAAGGACGGGGGGGACTGAAATGTGGGCTGGCGAGAATTCTTAAGAAGAGCATATCCACAGTATATCTCAAACACTTAACACGTTACAGATGTGAAAACTGATATTTTTAATATTTTAAAAGTAAAAAAACAGGTATTTTGTTTTTTAAAAACCACTTAACGTGGGGGGGACTGAAAAGTGGGGTTGAATTAATTTAATTAGGGTACTGATATCTCAAAAACTGAAGTTGTTACAGACATAAAAATTGGTATTTAGAGTCTCCTTTAAGAAGAAAGAAATACGCATTCTTTTGGTTTTGGAAAATCCACTTAAGGGGGGATGAAAGGACTGACATATTAGTTTAATTATTTGTATGGGGATACTTATATCTAAAAAAACCTAAAAGATGTTGCAGGCATGAAAATGGGTATTTGAAATCACCTTTAAAAATTAGAAAACCACTCATTTTGGGGGGCAAAATTAACTTCGGAGGGGGGGAGGCGTTGAAATAGGTGTTGAATTCTTTTCACGGGGATACAAATAACTCAAGAACTGAAGATGTACAGTCCTGATAATTGGTATTTGGCAGCTCTTTCATCAATAAACACGTATTCTTTTGTTTTAGGAAAAACCACTTAAGGGACTGAAAAGAATTGAAAAAGCAGGTGAATTTTTTAAATGAGTACCGGTATATCGTGTATGTCAAAAACTTTACGTATTACAAACATGGAACTTGGTACTTGGAATGTCCTTTAAAAATAAATAAACGTGTCACTCTTTCTTGTTTTCGGAAAATCCACGTAGGTGGGGGTGGAGGAAGGGCTGTTGAAGGGGTTGAATTCTTTTTATGCAGATACATATATCTCAAAACCTGAAGATGTTACAGATGTGAAAATATGTATTTGTAATCTGCTTTAAAAATAAAGAAACCTTTTTTTTTACTTGAGAGAAGACGTTCTCACGTGTACAGTTCTATGTCACATGGTCATTTCAGCCCCAAAAGGCAATACCACACACTTGGTTTACAAAGAGTTTCTGGGGTAAATGAAACTCAATTTTTCAGTGAGGTTTTATACTTCAGGGATTTTCAGATAATGTCTTAGTACAGTACCGAGGAATGATTACTTTTATCAAATTACGAAATCCACGCGAGAAGCCACCAAATATGTTTGTTTTTGTTTGCTAGGGGCTTTACGTCGCACCGACACAGATAGGTCTTATGGCGACGATGGGATAGGAAAGGTCTAGGAATTGGAAGGAAGCGGCCGTGGCCTTAATTAAGGTACAGCCCCAGCATTTGCCTGGTGTGAAAATGGGAAACCACGGAAAACCATCTTCAGGGCTGCCGATAGTGGGATTCGAACCTACTATCTCCCGGATGCAAGCTCACAGCCGCGCGCCTCTACGCGCACGGCCAACTCGCCCGGTCCACCAAATATGACTTAAGTTTAGGATCCGGTTCAGAAGTCTTTTATTGTGCGGTTTTTAGTTCGTTTGTTCCTTCTCTTTTTTTACTTCACTATTTTTTGCCACGGTTTCCTTTCTTTTGGAACTACAGTCCACATTCGTTTCCGATAAGAGAAGTCAAACTGAAAACCACAGCAAATTTGATCGACTCTACTCTACTGTAAAGCAACGCACTTCGCTGACACGCAGTACACTGTATACATTGAAGCAGTCAGCCCATAGAACTACCACAGCGCTGTCTTTGGCTCACCACGTCCGAATGACATAGCGCTGGCCCAGACCGGCCCGTGCGATGACGTCACGGGCTTCTTATGTTTGAGCCTTTCAAAGCCCATTGCAGCCTACTGCCGAAGCAGCTCATGGGCTGGGCCTCTCTGCAGGACTCTGGTTACTACTTTCTGAGGGTTGTTAGTCACTTTGAGATCTATTAAGGTGTGGGAAATGATGTTGGCAGTATGTACATGGGTAGTAAGGTCAGAGGGAAGGACAGTCAAGTCACATGAGGAAAACAAGTCTTCTAGTTTCTTAGTATCGTATTTCTTCATAAGTAGATTTGTACTGAAGTCCCCTAATATAACGATATGTTGATAGGCTGGTAGCAAGTTAAGTAGGTGCGTTTCAAACTCGGTCAAGTCAAATACTTATGTCCCATCCATGGAAAAACACCCCCACATTGCACGCCTACCCAAGTCAAATTTCACTACGAGGACTATATAGGCTGGCCTTGATTTGTTCACCTGGCAATTGCCATACCCAAATCCCTCCATCTGACAGCTACATGGAATAGTGAGATTCATAATTCCGAATCACGTATGTCCACGGACATCACCAAACGCAGTGCTTGGCATTCATCACTGGCAAAATCTGTTTCATGGGTGGGTGACCAAGCCTTAGACTCCAGTTCTCTTATTATCTCTCAGTGCACAGTCACAGTGCTAGCAAATTTTTTAGTTGTTGCTAGTGACTTTACGTCGCACCGAAACAGATAGGTCTTATGGCGATGATGGGATAGGAGAGGCCTAGGAATTGGAAGGAAGAGACCGTGGCCTTAATTAAGGTACAGCCCCAGCATTCGCCTGGTGTGAAAAATGGGAAACCATGGAGAACAGTATTCAGGGCTGTGAACAGTGGGATTCGAACCCACTATCTCCCAGATAGTAAAACAACTAGTGGCACTGCAGAATTCACAGTGATATATGAGTACCCAGTACAGCCTTCTGCAATGCTGAACAGTCAACACATGCAGCCTTCCAAGCTGTGGTTTCATTGTGGTTGTGTTCTTCCATCACAATACTGACCCTGAAAGTCAACATGGGCAACTTATGGGCAGAAATGACCCTGACTGATTCCTTACTGATGCAGCAACCAAGAACTATCTTCGATGCTTGACGACACTTAAGCTGGTTTGCTCCACTAATTCTGCAGGTATCTCAAATTAATAAAACATATAGAGCTCTCGGCTGCAGTGGCCATAGCGACATCTAGCCTCTTAGATTCACAATTAAGTATTTATTATTTTCCACCTAGTCGATAAAATACGAAACATGTACCACTTTTAATCATTAAATTGCCTTAAGCAATCATTGTATCGACTAGGTGGAAAATAATAAATACTTAATTGTGAATCTATTGAAGTGCGATACGGACCATGAAACTGATTTTATGTAATCTAGCCTCTTATGTGTAGAAGAGACCATCCAGATCCTTTTGATCAGGTAGAGTATATATTTCATTCTAGCTGAAGATATACTCGCTTATGACAATTGCCAGCGATGTTTCACTCAAAAGTACATCACTCTGGGCAAAATATTGAAAGAAATTGTGAAATATACGGAAATTTAAAATATAAAGGAAAGTAATTACCTACCTCGAGTTCAGCTTTCAATTTTGATAGCTGACGAGCATATCTCTTTAGTAATGTACCATCGGAGAGAACTTCGTTCAAATGAGGTTCATTCTTAATAATCTTCGCTCGAGAAGCAAACCTGTTAATGAAAAAACCCCAATTGTAAACACAATAAGGAACATAGGATACACACAGGATTCTATTCCAATAACTATTCAAGTGTTTATGATAAATCGCCTATCATGAACCACCTCAAGAGGGAATAGAAGTACAGTAAAACCTTGTTAATTCGAAGTCGTTGGGATGCTAAAATCGGACTTCGAATGACGTGATTTAGAATTAACCGCCGCTAACTTGAAATTCAGAAATTCCAATCACTGCTGCATCACAAAATATTCTAAGATTCTTTAATGCATGCAATCACCTTGATTCACAGTTAAACCTTTCAAATGCCGTGGGGAAAAAAATAATTCCGAAATGTATCCAACAAGGTGCATTTATTGAAATAATGTTCTTGGATAACGCCATACACTGTCAAACGTAACCTCACACCCAGGAAAATAAAACACGATTCAAAGAAAAAGAGTAATCTACTGTATATGCACGATGCAATTTAACCAAACTATTTGATTTAAGTACAGTATATAGCACTTGTACAAGGGAGCCAACAAGACTGTCCAAATTGGAAAACATGACACCAACAAAACAAACTTCAAAAACCCAGTTATATATTTAACACAAATATCAAGAATAATAAATAACTTTGCACGGTACCTGAAAAGTTTGCAAATGTTTAATGGTCCAGTAGCAGGTTTTTTTGTCACACATTAGGCTTATTCACTTTGAAGAAAGAATGTATGAGAGGTTGGTTGCTTAATCTTTTTTTCTTTCTAATAAACACAAGCTACGAACTGCTCCATATGGGCCATAGCCTTAATTGTAGCGTCGTCAGCACCACTTGCACTTATCACACAATCCAATATGGCTAAACTGTAAGGTACACATTTTTTGACAGAATAATTGCCACCTGAGCCGTATTTTTGTCGTGTTCAACGTATCAGCTGTAGCTGCATCTCCCTCTGGAGTCACGTGATCATAGCCGACCACCATGGCGGCATCCCGCTCTTCTGAAGTAGTCTCCACGTGGTCTATGGCGATGTATTTGGAAAAAGTTATACCGACATCGGACTTTTGCCATAACTCCTCCCATTCATCTTCATTGTTGTCTTCTACTACATTTAGCGAACCAAAACCACACTTAACTAAGCAGTTCTTGGTTTTCGATGAAGGAAAAGCGTTCCAGGCAACTGTCACACTCCGCATTGCATCAATCATGTTCCATTTGCGTGTTTCTCCTGCCGGAATATTTCTAGCAGCTTCACGGAGAAAGTAACGCACTAGTCGCTTTCTGTAGGCACGCTTCACAGATTAAACTATATCTTGATCTAGGGGCTGTAAGTAGCTTGTAGCGTTGGAGACGACTTGTATTTGCACGGAAAGTGCCTGATGCCCTTAAAACATCGTGAATTCTCTAACTTGCCTATGACGAGGGGAGGAAGTCTCTCGCTTCCGTCCACATTGCAACACAGATGGACTGTGACCTTATCCTTGTAAGATTTCCCGCCATGGCAATTCTCTCTTTTAAAACCATAAGTCCGTTTGGGCTAGGCATTAAAAAACAATGCAGTCTCATCGCCACTGAAGATATTGTTCGGTGCATACAAATCGATTATGTGGGCCACGCTTTCTGGCGAACTGTCTGCATCGCTAGTGTTCACTGATTCTGCTTCTCCGCACACTGTCACGTGATACTGTGCTGTTCCTTAGAAAGCTGAAGCTACACGTTTGAACGCTGAAACTCCAGCCCCATCTTTAGTGCCAGTTCATTCACCTTCCCCTTAATAATTTCGCCACCAACAGCGATATTGTCACACGAACATGCCGAAACCACTCTATCAGTTGTACTTCCAAATCAGAGTGTTTAGCTCCTCAAATTTAAATTTAAGATTTTCTTTTTCAAGTCCGTATTGAACTGAGAATAACACATAAGTAAAATTAAAAATCCACCTTTTATACCAATATTAAACGAAAGAAGTCGTAGCATTTATTTGGAACTAGTTTTGATGCTGGTGAGAGTCATCTTCAGCCAAATATGAGAACAGGCAATTGTAAAAAAACATATATCAATGCACATATAAACACTCTTATTATGGGACTTCCGATGCCCCTAAAAGTATCAGGAGAAAACTTCAAATAATCACAATTTCAAAATCTTGAAGTCACAATTAGAACAACAGTTAACACAGCAATTCTTTTCTTAAATTCTTTGAAAGTACCGAGTTTGACTTAGAACCGTAAGATTCTCAAATAAATAAAAAGTCTTGTCATAAATGAAATGTTATACAAAGCTCGAACCACAAATTGAGTTTCTCTGTAAATATGACAGTCCCAATTAGAACTACACTTTTTTTTTTAATGGAACTATACCGTTCTCTATACCTAGCCTTCAATCTATGAGCATTACACGTTCAGTACTGTGATTATTATTCTGAAAATCGATCCAAATACTTAGAGAAAATTTAATGTATTCAAACATGCTTCATTTGCCAGCTGGGGACTGCCCTGTTCGATTCGCACTATCTGTGAAACACGAGCTAGCTACTGAGATGCAAAGATGCTTCACCTTTCCCTGACAGCTACGCGTTCACTCTGCTGTGCTCATGAAAGCACTATGACTAAATGTACGATTTAACACCTTTAATATCGCCGTAGGTACTGTAAAGGAAAAACGGACATGTGATGGGCTGTATGCGACAACATTTTTATCCTGATGCGATATAAAACCACACAAGACCGAACAAGCTAGTGAAACTGAGCAATCACCCCTTCTTAACACTAATTGATTCTTCAAATAAAAGAAAGAACGGCCATGAAGACCGTGAAAATGAACAACTCATTAGGCTTTTCAAACCTAATACCGTCAGGATCGGAAAAAAACAAGGGTTGACTGAGGGAAGTCAGATATCTGTTTTTCCATCGCTTGTGTCCGCTGCAAGAAAAGCATATATAAAGAAATTCCATTACATGCTGCAAACGACGTTCATTTGTCTACAGTCACGGCCAGTTCAATCCCACCATTTTAAGTTTTATCCAATGGGCAGAGCTATTTCGTATTTCATTTGTTTTGCGGTATCGCAACGTCCACTTTCCTGAACTCCAATTACATTTGAATTATAAATGTGTAAACGGAGTTCAGTTTTGTACAACGCGAAGAAATCTTAATCTCAGTTAATTTTCACAACTAGGTTCTAAACTGATCTCCGGTCAGATATCTTTATACAACTGGCCCATAAAAACATACGGTACATAAATGAAATAAAGTTTGGGTATTCCGTCGACATGCCTACGTTAAATATCGGGACTGTACCAATTGCTGTTACGGTACTTTGTACGTGACAGTATAAGAATAAGCTAAATTTCTTTCTACCTGCAGAACGGTTGTGGCTAGCTGCTGTAGCAAAAAGACAACTCTCAAACCGCCGCCCCAAGGCCGCATTCCTAGCCCATCAGTCACACTCTGCCTTCCCTTTCACTTTGTCAATATGCTTAAAGCTACCTGTCCGGCACAGCACATCGCATGAACAGAGGTGCCAACCTTTGAAATGGATTATCAGTAACCGCCCTCTGCCCCCCGAGAAAATTTTCTAGTCAAGTCCGAAGCATGCTCCTCCCTTCTTAATAATGATACCCCTTTTGCCCTTCCCTCCGCCGATCTATTTGAAAGTACAAAGCATATCATACTACAGAATAACATTTACACACAACCTGTTAGTTCTGTGATAAAACATTCCTTGTAGCTTGTTTCTCAAGCAGCAGCTACTTTTCAGTGTATTTTCTTGAAGCATCCTTCCCACTGTGATGCCATTTTTGTCTTCTGAACCATAAGCGATTCCAGTGCAGATGTGCTTAATGTAGGCCTAACTTCTTTCTCAATCTCTATGTCAACTGTCACGTTTCAACACAGCAAATACAACATCATTGAAGGATTTATAGTGCAGAAGAGCAGCGCCTGAGCTCCTTCAATCACAATGAATTTTACAACGCTTATGGGTAGCAAAAGGAAGTCACAATAGCATTGAAACGAGGACGATTTAGGAGAAATGTTAAATCCTTTGGAGCATTTTCCATTTTCTTTTTTTCCGTAAATAACTATTTATTCCTGATAATGCCAGCCTTTTCCGTAATAATTTCCCCTTTGACTGTAATTCCGTAATCGTGAGGTAAAATCCATAATAATTACCGACAATCCGTAATAGCTGGCACCTCTGCATGAACGGGGAGCGTTTCCCTGTCCAGGCAGTCAAGTGATCACGGTATCAGGTATCATCCGTCTGTTGTATTGTCGACAAATACCAGTATTCTGTCTTCACTTTCCATTCTTGGTTCTCATTTAAGTTTTCTTGTGTAGGTCGATCTTTAAGTTATGGAGAAACGTGAGAGTTACACGACCGGGTTTAAACTCAAAGTGATAAAATATGCTGAAGAATATATTAACAGAGCTGCTGGTCGAAAATTCAGCGTGACCGAGTTTAATGTTTGCTACTGGCGTAAACAGAAAGCTGCGCTAGAAACCACCAACCGAACACATAAGGCATTCAGAGGGCCAAAAACTGGTAAGTCTCCTGAACTAGAAGACGAGTTGCTTCATTACGTTACAGAGTTGCGAAATGATTGCTTTAGTATCTTGAATGAAATGCTACATTTCAAAGCTGGTGAACTAGTGATTAAGGGAGGGATTAGCTGTTCGGATCTGAAAGTGAGCCAGGGTTGGATCCGTAGATTCACGACACTAAAAGGATTGTGTCAGGGAAGGCAAACATCTCTCTGCCCGAGAATGACAAGCGATTTCAGCGACAAAATCACAGACTTTCATCACCATGTGATAGCAATGTGGAAGAAAAACAATTACCGCTTATCTCAAATTGGCAATGCACATCAAACCCTGATAAACTTCAAAATGCCATGCAACACCACCATCAACAAGAAGGAAGAATTTAGAGTGCTTGTATGTACAACTCTGTTAAAAACAGCATTTCACTGTCACTCTAGCAATAACTGCAGATGGAAGAAAACTGCCACCATACGTTATTTTCAAAAGAAGAACAGTGCCTAAAGTAAAGATTCCCAAAGGCATTCATGTACAGGTTCAAGAGAAAGGATGGATGGACACAGCTCTTGTCCAGGACTGGGTCCATATGGTGTGGGGAGCACGGTCAGGGGCACTGCTTCGATGCCCAGCAATGCCAGTGTGGGACAGTTTCTGCGGACACTTGGAAGACACGAAGAAACGTCTTCAGGAAATGAAAACTTATCTCGTAATTACAGGGTGGACTCTCACATTGTCTACAGCCCTTAGAAGTTTCTGTCAACAAGCCTTTCAAGGACAACATACGTAAATTGTACGCCGAACGGATGGGAAGAGGGGAGCATGAGCTGACGCCAGCAGGCAAATTAAAGAGGCTGTCTGTTGAACTCGTGTGTGATTGGGTTACGATGTCAACAGACGTTATTGTGAAGAGTTTCTTGAAGACAGGCATCACTAATGCGTTGGACAGAAGTAAGGACGATGCAGTATGAGTTGGTGACCAGAATGATGCACGCGAGAATAGCTCTGAGACTGGAGGCAGTGACAGTGAATAGGGTAAATATGCCAGTTGTCTTGTTTCAATAGCCTAATGTGACTTGCATGTTTTTTTTTCCCCGGGAATACGATCTTTTGCACACAAATCCCTGCATATAATATGCACTGAAAATGTTCACACTTATTTTTGGTCAAAAAAGTGAGAGTCATATGCAAGCAAATATGCAGAATACAGGATATCACAAAAATAGACTACTATATCAACAAGATTACAATATCAACCAAGACAAATGAATACTCTATAGAGCAAAGAGCCAATAATTGCTGCAATTAAATCAGGCGAGTAAGAGAAAAGAATGCTGTTGCCAAGGTTTTATACAGCAACTGAAGTAGAAATGTCTTATTGAACAAGTCATTTCGGAGCACAAGGCAATTTGTTCTCTCTCAAGCTTCTGATGTTTAACTCCAACATTATTGCAAAACAAACAATAGTACAAGCTTCAGGAAAGACTGCCGATTTCAACAGTTTTGAAGTGTTATGCTAACATTTTGTCTTTGAGGGTTCTTCCTACGCAACTGCAACAGAGGTTTTTTCACCGTATTTTGAATGTTACGTCTTTCCCCCCCAACTTTTACTTAAATACTACATACTGGACTGTGTATTGTAGATAAACTAAAGTAAGAAATATGTTTTCATTAAGTTACAATGTACGAAGAATCTGTTTCTACCTTCAAGGTAGTCTACAATATCCTTGTTACTGTACTCATTTTGCTATCTGTAGAGTTGGCTAGTGTGCGTATGCTTCAAAACACCGAGCCGGAAATATCAACTGTGTCTATGCCTCAACACATCAAAGCTTCACTGTTTTGAAGCAGTGAGATTGCTCAGTGTGTCATGTCATGGGAGCAGAAACTCCAGTCGTTCTGTACACGTCAGCTACATTGATGCTTCCAAACAGCAAAGCAATGAAACAGTGACGGTGCTGCGTTTATCCTCTCGCCTCAACAGAAACACTGCGCGTGACATTGCCCTGAAGATGAGCCGGCACTCTTTAATAGAGTCTTCATATTCCAAATCACGAGTCAAGTTACTAAAAGAACAACGTACTCCACAATGTAAGTAAGGCCTTTGTTTTACATAGAAAAATGACGTTATTGTTCTCAAAGTAGAGTCATAGAATAAAAGAAAGACGCTCCCGTTTTTCAGGTGCAAAAGTTTCAAAAATTATGTATTAACTCCAATTTGTAGTAAGATTTTTAAACAGGATTAGGTAGAGCCTGTTACGCACATATAATACCTATCTTGGACTCTTCTTAGTTTTAGTTACTCATTTTATAATCGTTCAAATTAGTTCCTTTAGCCAGTTAACTATTTTACTATGCTTTCCGACCTAATTTAGGTTGCTTGTTAATGTAGGTAAAATTCTGATTTCGGACTCTTCTTAGATTTCATTACTCATTTTATAATTATTAAAGTTAGTTCACTTAAACAACTAATTTTACTAGGTATGCTTTTGTAATGGGATTAGGTTAAGTTTGTTATTGCACATAGGGTACCTTCTTAAATTTCACTAACCATTTTATAATTGTTCAACTGTCCACCTCTGTAGCGTACGGTTAGAGCTATTAGCTGCTGTCCTCAGGGGCCCGGGTTCAATTCCTGGTACTCCCACAAATTTAAGAATGCAGGAAGAGCTGGTATGTGGTTGAAATGGTACATGCAGCTCACCTGAATTGGATGCGTGCCTGAAGAGAGCTGTACCACCGCGGGATGAGGACACAAGATTACCTTTTAATTATTCAAATTAGTAGTAGTTCAGTGTGCTTTTAACAGTAAAATTCATCCCTTTCAGTATCATCGTAACTGCTTAGCAAAGAAGGAAACTCAGTTTATTACTATATACTGGTACTATTATACTGCATATCAACTATTTATCATGCTGTAGTTTGTACATCTTATCACTAAATATTTCATGGCCCACATATTTTATAGTTATCAGAACATCAAACAGTTTATTCAGTGAATTGAACTTAGCTATGAAGCGTATGTTTCATCACACCATTGCGAAACACTGCTTCTCTTCCAGTCCTAGACGGAAGTGCACTGTGCTTCAACACACTGCTTCAACATGCATCGCAAAACACAGTTTCTCTTGCAGTCCAAGACGAAGTGTGTCGTGTCGACACACTACTTCAAAGCAATTCTCTGTGCGTATCGAATGTTTCGAAATAACTAGCAGTGTTACTTCGCCCATCTCTACTGTAGTCCTCATTCACACTGATGAATGGTTCCATTCTTTCATCCGTTACCATTTCCTTCACTCAATCACTGTTTGAAGATGTTTTGCATGGTCGAATCATTTTTCCCAATCTGTGGTAATCGCATCGTCAATGGCCTCCGAGGCAAGTTTTTCTACACCTTTTATTTTGAAGGTCTTGTTCCTCTATCGACTCTAGCGCAAATCAATTCAATTGGCGGCAGTATGGTGGCATCCTTGCTACCTCAGGCACCAAGAGGAGCAACTTCGTCAAGCCCATACTAGTTTTCCTTCCTGAAGATTTTTTTTTTTCCAAAAGTTCAGCTCCAATTTTTTGTTCACAAAAAAAAATCTCTTCAGCAACCTCCTTAAGTTTCAGATAAGTAGAAGCAATGTTGATTTCACCCGGGAGGTTAACATTTATTTCATCTGACAGCCACTTAGAGGTAGTCAACTTCCAATTTCCATGCTAATGTCCTTTATCACATAATATGCACCAGTAATTCAAATAATCTCAATATGAAATGAGTCATAAACACATGATAAAAACTAGGGTTATTTAAAACTTCTTGAACATCAATGAAAATGGCACTAGAGGTTATAAATAGTTTCTCCAGAACAACAACAAAAAAACACTAAAACTGTTTAAAATGTAATTTTGCTACTTTCAAAGATTTGTATGCCTTAACAAAATAGTCTTAACACATTTTTTAAAGACACACATCAAAACTCCATTCCATTCAAATAAATGTGTGTACCAGAGATTTAATTTAATTCCCCTCCTCCTCTTTCTTCCAAATCGCATACAGTCTGCTCTCCTATGCCATACAGTAGTGTGTTAGTCGTTTTCTAGTTCTGCCTTTTTCTAACTGTTACATGGAGAAAAGGCATACAGCAGTTGTGGTTCTTGGACTAGCAGTGGGATATTTTCTTAGAAAGAGAAACATACAATAGACCATAATTTACATGGAGAAAATATTACTGTAGTTATCTTAACATAATTTTTGCAATGTATTTATTGCCATAATATTTGCAAGGGTTATGTAACATATCATTTACTCACATTAACTGAATAAAAATTATAGCAATGCAACAGAAATTCATATTGTATTGCACGAAAACATAATAGGAATTGATCAACGAATCGAACATTGCTGATAATGTTTACTTGCAATAGGTTACGATACGGTAATAAACAGCTGTCCACTTCCTTGAGATATCTCTTGCAATCTCCTCATGTGCCATCTTATTCATTTTATTGTAGTACTCTATGGAGTCCACGGAACATAGGCAGGGATGTGCCTCAGACTTAGCATTTAAAACACACAAAAAGCCTTTATTGTGAAGACGAAGCCATTTTTCTTGTATTGATTCCCGGCAATCGCAGCAAGCTTATCGGCTTAAGCACGCACTGGTAATACTCTAATTCCACTGGTCAATTCTGTCAAGGACTTGGCAATTCTTTGATCAATTAGAACATGTTCAAATTCACTTTCAAGACTTTTGAAAACTTCAAGACTTCTCTAGTACTGCAAGTGATTTGACAAGTAAACTTGTGAAGTATTGAACATACTTGTGAACTGTCGTAAAAAGTCCTAAATTTAACAAAAATTTCATTGTGTAGGACAGGCTTAAGACGACAAACACATGCAACACTAAGTCACGTCACTTATAGTGGAGGGGTGAGTTTAAGCAGTCGAAGCTCAGTTTACAAGTGTACAAAACATCGCAAAGAAAAAAGTTTTACAGTTAATCTAAGTCTAGATACTGAAGAGTTTACTGAATTTGCATAGCTTCCTGAGATATTTGACAGACCACATTGAAGTTATACAAACAAGTAACTTACCCCAGAGTACAGTGAGTCTCTTCTATTGCAGCAGGAGTAACTGTGCAGATGATGACAGTGAGAGCGTTTCCTCCTAAAGAGGGCTGCAGGATACGAGTCAACTTGCTATCTCGAAAGTTGATGTGTGTCCTGTAAAAAAGAAAGAGTAAAAAAGAACTGGGATTCTTTAATATCTTCCCGCTTTGGGTAGCAGCGATTATTGTTTTTAAAAGGAAGTACAACTGTGCAACCATCCTCTTATTAATACCAATAACAGAAGAAGAGGTTTGAAGAATGAAGGCATCGGCATAAGAAAATAAAGGACCAAAGGCATGAAAATGAAAGATATCCTAGACCTTGTGAACCTAATACCGCCTGGGTTGGAAGAGAGCAAAAGTTGACCAAGGAAGGACAGATAAGGAGGATTATACTTGAAAAAGACATTTAAATCAAAACAGAATGCCATTTCATTCTTTCAAATCGATATTATTATTAATTGATAAATGCTATTAACAAGTGTAAATACATATTACATTTCTGTGTATACCCATTCGACAATTATCAAGATAGTGTACACAGAAACTTCTGAATATATGAAAAATTGGCATGACAATTAATTATTAGCAAAAGTGATGAATGTTATAGACTTTGAAGAGGAAAAATGTGTGTAAGACAAGGTCCTGATCTCAGTGAAAATGTCACTCAAAGCACAGATTTGAACTCCGGACATGCAGCTTGGGAATAAGGCGGCTAGTTTCAGTGCCAGCAGGGCCTCCAAAACCATCTATATATATATATAAATGGAAGTCTGAAGTGATCTATAAAGGTATAAAAATTTAAAATAGACGTGAATTAATGAGACAAAACAACGCTTCTCAGGAACTTAATATTCACTACCAGAGTAGCTGATGGCCTCAGGATCCCTTGCAAAATCGAAAATTCACGAAAGTCCCCAAGTGGGCCAAGGGGGGATTTTGAAACTTGCAGCAGCTCAGCATAAGAACGCAAGTGTTGGCATTATGTTTCACTCAGTGGGGTATACTTTTCTAAACCAATGTCTATAGTTTTCATGGGCTTATAAGTTTCCTGAAAGGCCTATCCCCCCCCCCCCCCCCAAATGAACATGTCAGTAGAATCTGCCAGACAAGCTAGAAAACTGAAATTGGCAAAATTATACTTTTAGTCTGTAACTGACAAAAATTCCAATGTGTTAAAATATTTAACTTTTTACCACCGAAAAATACTGAAATATCGAAGGAGTTTTAATGGCTGTGCAAACCTTCATTTCAAGGTATTTGGAGACTAAACAGTAAGTCATAACACAAAGTCAATAGCACATTCGCACCCAGCATGAAGAGATCTACAACTTTCAGTCGTATCTTGATCCCTTATACATCAGATAGAGCTGTAGGTATGATTGATAATGTAGAAACATCTTCATGGATGAAGCAAACAATGTATTGAATAGGAGGGTCCGATTAAACAATTATTTTGTACAAGTGATACTGTCAATACAGATATAAGTTGGTATCATGCAAGGGCTGCATTTCTCGATTTCAGGTAAATTTTGTACTTTTCACACGTATATCTTATAGTTCGACATACTAATGCACATTGGCACGACCAGTGGGTATATGTTAGCCAAATTTTATGATTCTAGCTGCCAGATACGTACCAGAAAAATAAACTAATGTGTGAAAAATGTACCCGAATCAAAGTTTCCAATTCAATCCTATCCTTAAATATCATGGCACCAACCCTGTACAATACTAAAAGAGGTGTCTAATGGCACAATCCATTCATCGATATGATGTACTATTTAGGAGCAGTAAATCTCGAAATGAAGGTCTGCACTTATAAACGTGCCCATGCTTACCTGTATACCACATACTCTCAACTCTTGATTAACCGGGATAATGTAGGGTTAAGGCTTCTCGGATGAGTAAAATCGCGGGTAACCCGCAAAAAGTTAAAAACAGAACAGGCATACTTAACTATAGTTATGATGATGATAAATGATACCACCGTATTGTTTTTTATTAACTTAACCGAATACGTTGCAGTAAAAGTAGCACTTGGCACAATTAACAAATAATTGTTTCGTTGAAACTAATAAGGCAAAGAAAAATATTCAGACTACGTAACTTTACTGTTTCAGAAAAGAATCAGCCATTGTTTTTTTTTTCTTTGTGCCAAGAAACACGATGTTTATTTTCCTTCTCAAGTTTCTCAGAATAAGTCTTTTGGTGATGAGAGACTCATCTTGGCCCACGACATACTCCAACAATGATTTGATATTTTCCAAGGCAGCCCCAAGCATAACTGTTTGTTGTGCTTGTGCGGCGCGAGCAGCTGTTTCCCCATCCTCATCACCTTCACTTCCCGTTCCCAACCTGCCCTTTACATAGTCAACAATCTGTGCGCCTGTCAGATATACGTAGCCGTGGTCACTCTGGTCACAATCGAACCACTGACGAACATTGTCTTCTTCAACTTCCTCTCCACCTGGGATAGATTTTACAGCTTCAGTCACTGTATTAACTGTATCGGCTTCATCAAATTCGAGAAATCCATCGTCTTCAGAAATATCTGCAACATTGTCACTATTGTCAAGGGTTTTGTTTGAATCTCATAAATAGCGTCAAGAATTGTAAATTCCTTCCAAAAATTGAGATCCTTGCCCTCTTCAATCCTCTTTTGTAGAAGAGATGACCGATAATTTCCTTTAAGTGCAGATATTATGCCCTGGTCCATAGGCTGGATTATTGCAGTGACACTGGGAGGCAAAATTTTTGCATAAATGTTGCTATGTGCTGATTTTAAAACTGTTTGATTTGGCTGCGAGGCTCAATTTGACTTTAAATATTTACAAACTTCGGGCATGAAGTTATTGTCAAATCACAGTTTAAAAATCTCACTGTTCATCCAAGCAGACTTTTGGTTCTCTTACACAATAGGTAAATTTTTCGCCTCTGTACTTTCGAAAGAGCGAGTGTTTTTTTCTTTCTTTCTTTCTTTCTTTCTTTCTTTACCAATGATGAATAATGGTAATTTATGAGCAGCCGTTGGGTTCGCACAGGTCATAATCATCACCCTTTCCTTAGATGCTTTATACCCTGGTCCACAATGCCCCTGTTTGAAAGTAAGAGCACACACTGGTATGTATTTCCAAAACAGGCCAGATTCATCCGCATTGTAAATTTGTTCAAGGACCAAACCCTCATTCAGAATTTTTTTTTCAAAATCCAAATTGAACTGTCGAGAAGCTTCTGTATTTCGACTTAACTCACCTTTTACACTGACATGGATGCCATGCCACCATTTAAAGGATGTAAACCATCCAAATTATTCACCAAAATCACCCTTCATCCCAAGAGCTTCGAAGAAAAATTTCGCTTTAGTCATACAGATCGCTCCTGATACTGGAATACCTTGAGCTCACTGCTGTGAAAACCACTCCAACATGCATTGGTCATGCTCCTCAAACATTTTTTTTCAATAGTTTTTCGGGTTGCCATACCAATGTTTGCATCAGACAAACATGCAAACGATAGAGGTTTGTCTTTGTTGTGTGAAATAACCCGCACGGTAGAATCACCAACGTTATATTGGACAAAACCCTGTTTCACGCTAGAACCTTGCATATTTTGTACAATATCCAACTTCTGTTGAATCATCAAAGCGACATGCTTGCGTTTGTTGCTATTCTTGAGAACTGAACTGCACTGAACAAAAACAAGACAATGACAGAGAGTGGGGGCGGTGTGGAGTACAGCAGGTGCTTGTGGCCGATGACACACCAGCTACAAATCACTTCACCCCTGCTACTATTACAACTCAGCAATATTATCCCAATCCTTTGTAATTCTGTATTACTGCAACTCCTAACACTCGTGCATTTTTAGTGTTTTTGATATCACGGTTAAGAAAAGGTATGTGGTAGAACATCAGGAAATGTTTTAAAGACAAAGAGACACACTGGTGAAATAACAGGGTAAAGAGTAAAGTGAAGGAAAAGAAAATGGCATGGAAAACATCTAAGATTGAAGAAAGTAGAAGAAAATATGTGGACGCAAAGAATTTGGCCAAGAAAGTAGTGGAGGTAGAAAAGAGGAAGAACTAGGCTTTATTCACACAGAAATTGAGAGATGACATGCAGGGCAGCAAGAAATTACTGTATGCTGTCTTAAGAAACAAAAAGAGAGATCAAGTAAACACCAGATTTATGAAGGGTGATGACAGCATAATATTAACGAAGCCAGACAATAGAGCCAATTTTCATTATGAGACAACTAATGGGAAAGCAAATGGGAGTATGTGAATGATATGGTGATGACTAGAGCCCAGATTTCCATGCAAATGCATGTTTTTAAATAAGCTAGCTACACTTCTCAAACTTTGCAAATATTCGTTTTACGGATTAACAATTCCAAATAACCGTTCTTTTTCCGTGCATGTTTGCATGTTTTGGCATTTTTTGGAGAAAATTCATGCATAATGCATATTTGGAAGATAGCGCATATTTGGACATTTAATATTGCATAATATGACTTTTATTCTGACTTTGACGCATATATATTGTTAACTTGCATCATAGTGCATTTTCTGAATGTTAGTTTACAGAATTTGGGACAATTTTTCACGTTGTAGGCTACAGTATGTCTATTACTGAGAGACAGAGAGAATGTATTCCTGGCATCCAATGTGACAACCATAGTTAGTAGCCTACATACGGTACAGGTCCTACAGTATAATGCAATTAACCAAACACTTTCTTATCTGTCGCTTGAGTAAACAATGGCGTAAGTCAGAAGGCCCCACGTCGAAATCTTAATTCTTAGGAATAAGGTGTCCCAGTTTTACAGTTGTACATTGCTAATAAATTGAACCGGAAATTGGGCATTAATCATCGACGGCTCATTTTTCGTCTGTTAAGACGAACAAAAGAAACCTTGTATCGCACTTCTGTGGCGCCGCGTTACTGGGATAGCAGCTTACAAATTCTGGTTTTTCATTGAACCCTCTACCGTTGTTATCCTGGAATGTCCTACCCGGAACTCCCAATCGTCACACGTCCGTGTTATTAGTGAGGACGTTCAAATGTGTCTGCAATCATCGCATGGAGAAGCAGCTGCCGCAGATAGAGATAAGTTGAACAAACTAATTCGTTCAAATCCTGATTTTGAATTCGTCAAGCTTATAAAATTACACGTAATAAATATCATTTTTGGTCCGTATTGATGATATTTGATTGAAATAATAACATTAAGTTGTTTATTAGACCACCAAATGTATTGATTAGGTGGTCTAATAAATAAATGTTATTATTTCAAGCTTATAAAAGATGTATTGTGGTGAAAATGCAAAAGACGTACAATTTGACCTCACTTTGTCCAAATGTCTTCATTGAATTATGCATCTATCACTTATCGTGACGTAAAAAGATAATTTTCTGTGCTTAAGTACATGCTGAATGAGAAACGGATGAGCTTAAATCAAGACAATTTGGAGAAATTAGGATAGTTTTTGTTCATGTTACAAAAGGAACTGAATTTTGATAGTGCATATTTTCCAGTTTATTGTGCATGTTTTGCCATATGATGGTGCATGAATGCATGCATATTTTGAAATTTGATAGTGCATGGAAATCTGGGCTCTAGTGATGACATACATAGACATTGCAAAGGCATATGACAGTGTCCCCAAGACTAAAGTTTGGGACAGTCTGGTGCAAAAAGGAATTGGACAGGGATTAATAAAAATGATCATGGCAATGTACAAGGAATATTGTAGTTGCGTGCAAACACATGTTGGAAGGATATGTTTGTTCAAAATCACTAGTGGGCTGAGACTGGGGTGTGTTCTATCACCAATCATATTTATAATAGTAATGGATGACATCATAACAGCAAAAGCAGCATATAGAGGAAGAGAAATGAATGTTATCTGTAGATGATACTGTGATTTGGGGAGAAGACGACATGAAGGTTCAAGAACAGTTGGATGTGGTGAATGGGAAGATCGAAGAATGTGGATTGCAAATAAGTGTAGTCTATTGTGAAGACCAAGAACTTAAGTCCGTAAAGCATTTTAAATACTTGGGCGTAATTCTTCAAACCCAAGGTAATGTTTTCGCCCTCCATCTCACAGACCGTCTAAATGCATCTATGAAAGATATATCTGACATTAAGCACCTGAGAAACTTGTCTTTAGAAACGGCCATAAAACTCTTTCATCAAAAAATCAGCCCTATTGCAACATATGGCTTGGAAAACATTTGGGAACATTTGAGTATGAAACAGTTAGATAAAATCGAGAAGTTGAAGGCAATCTACTTGAAACAGGCTCTGTGCCTCTCCAAATATTCTCCTTCCCGGCTCGTGTATGAGCTATCCAGAGAGGGATTTTATGTGGAAGAGCTAAGGTTACAGTTGTTACTTCCAGCAACAACACCCTATATACATCTGCTTCGAGACCTACGATCGAAGAAGGCTGACATCTGGGAAGATTTCTACTCTACCGATGCCATGCTAAATCGCGAGTGGGTTCAAGGTGGATATGAACTGCGGCACCTGCTGACAAGGTTCTCCGTTCATGGGTTCCATTATAAACTGTGTAATATTAAGCATTATCATGAACCAGGTTTGAACTGTGTATGTTTAAGATGTGGTGCACACTGTACTAGGTACCATGTTTTAAATTGTAAACAGCGATCAGAATCACTGGTGAAATTTTGCAACGAAGACTAATGTTCTATATAGTAATTCTTTGCACATTGTGCGCGTTAAATAAATTATTATTAAATAAGTGTAGAAAAGAGTAAAATTCTTGTTATGACTAGAGCGGAGAAGGAAGGGAAAGGTGAGATTAGACTTGCAGACAAGCCCCTGTAAGTAGTGGAGATGTTCAAATACATGGGGAGTGAATTAATGGAGAAGGCTCAACTGGATGCTGAAATTAGTAAGAGGATTCAAGCTGGAAGCTGTTTCTTATCATAGTGTACGAAACATGTTATGGGATGAAGATGTGCCAATGGAAGCAAAGGAAACTGTGTACAAGATGTATTACATACCCATAACAACTTAAGGAGCAGAAACTTGGACAATGATACAGAAGGATGAGAGTCTAATATAGGCAGCCAAATTGAAGTTCTTGAGGAGTATGATAAGAGTAGAAGAGAAAATAAGGAATGAGAAAATCTGGGAAGAAATTAGAGTGGAAAAAATGAATGATAGAATAGAAAAAAGCCGATTATGATGGTTTGGGCACATAAAGTGAATGAGTGATGAAAGAATGCAAAAAAAAAAAAAGGTGATGGAAGTGCAAATGCAAGGAAGGAGAGGCCATGGATAGAGATGAAAGGGCACAATCCAATGCAGTATTAGAGAAAGAAACCTGGACTGGGACACAGTCTTGGAGGAGTGGTGGAAAGACCGAAGAAAGTGAAGAGGAACCCTATTTGCCCCTACCCAGCTACAGCTGGACAATGGGAAATGATGAAAATTAAAAATAACATTAAGAATTAAAGTAACATACATACATACATACATCCATCCATTATCATTATAGACTGTTATGCCTTTCAGCGTTCAGTCTGCAAGCCTCTGAATTTACTAAAAGTCGCCACAATCCTCGATTTGCAACTAGTGTTGTAGCCTCATTTAGTTCTATACCTCTTATCTTTAAATCGTTAGAAAACTAGTCTATAACCATCGTCGTCTTGGTCTACCTCTACTTCTCTTACCCTCCATAGCAGAGTCCATTATTCTCCTAGGTAACCTATCCTCCTCAATTCGCCTCACATGACCCCACCACCAAAGCCGGTTTATGCGTACAGCTTTATCCATCGAGTTCATTCCTAAATTAGCCTTTATGTCCTCATTCCGAGTACCATCCTGCCATTGTTCCCACCTGTTTGTACTAGCAGTCATTCTTGCTACTTTCATGTCTGTTACTTCTAACTTATGAAAAAGATATCCTGAGTCCACCCAGCTTTCGCTCCCGTAAAGCAAAGTTGGTCTGAAAACAGACCGATGTAACAATAGTTTCGTCTGGGAGCTGACTTCCTTCTTACAGAATACTGTTGATCGCAACTGCCAGCTCACTGCATTAGCTTTACGACCCCTTGATTCAATCTCACTATATTACCATCCTGGGAGAATACACAACTTAAATACTTGAAATTATCGACCTGTTCTAGCTTTGTATCACCAATCTAACATTCAATTCTGTTGGATTTCTTACCCACTGACATCAATTTAGTCTTCAAGAAGCTAATTTTCATACCATACTCATTGCACCTTTTCAAGTTCCAAGATATTACACTGCAGGCTTTCGGCACAATCTGCCATTAAGACCAAGTCGTCAGCATAGGCCAGACTGCTTATTACATTTCCACCTAATTGAATCCCTCCCTGCCATTTTATACCTTTCAGCAGATGATCCATGTAAACTACGAACAGCAAAGGTGAAAGATTACAGCCTTGTCTAACCCCTGTAAGTACCCTGAACCAAGAATTCATTCTACCATCAATTCTCACTGAAGCCCAATTGTCAACACAAATACCTTTGATTGATTTTAATAATCTACCTTTAATTCCATAGTCCCTCAGTATAGCGAACATCTTCTCCCTCGGTACCCTGTCGTATGCTTTCAATAGATCTACGAAACAAACACAACTGCCTATTCCTCTCGTAGCATATTTCAATTACCTGGCGCATACTGAAAATCTGATCCTGACAGTCTCTCTGTGGTCTGAAACCACACTGCGTTTCATCCAACTTCCTCTCAACGACTGATCGCACCCACCATTCCAAGATGCCAGTGAATACTTTGCCTGGTATACTAATCAATGACATACCTCGATAGTTGTTGCAATCCTTCCTGTTCCCTTGCTTATAGATAGGTGCAATTACTGCTTTTGTCCAATCTGAAGGTACCTTACCAACACTCCATGCTAATTTTACTATTCTATGAAGCCATTTCATCCCTGCCTTCCCACTATACTTCACCATTTCAGGTCTAATTTAGTCTATTCCTGCTGCTTTATGACAATGGAGTTTATTGACCATCCTTTCCACTTCCTCTAGCATAATTTCACCAATATCATTTTCCACCTCCTCATGAGCTTGGCTGTTCGCAACACAAGGATGATTTCCTTTTACATTGAGAAGATGTTCAAGATATTCCCTCCACCTCTCCAGTGATTCCCTGGGATCTATTATGAGTTCACCTGAATTACCCAAAACACTGTTCATTTCCTTTACCCTCCCTTCCTAAGATTCTTTATTACTGTCCAGAAAGGTTTCCCTGCTGCTTGACCTAGCCTTTCCAGGTTGTTACCAAAATCTTCCCATGACTTCTTTTTGGATTCAACAACTATTTGTTTCGCTCTGTTTCTTTCATCTACGTACAAATCCCTGTCTTCCTCGGCCCTCGTTTGGAGCCATTTCTGATAAGCCTTCTTTTTACGTTTACAAGCTGCTCTCACTTCACCATTCCACCAAGATGTTCGCCTTTTCCCATCTTTACACGCAGTTGTTCCTAGGCATTCCCTTGCTGTTTCTACTACAGCATCCCTGTATGCCACCCATTCACTTTCTATATCCTGAACCTGCTTACTGTCTACTGTTTGAAACATCTCACTAATCATATCCATGTACTTCTGTCTAATTTCCTCGTCCTGGAGATTTTCTACCCTTATTCGTTTGCAGACAGATTTCACTTTCTCTACCCTAGGCCTAGAGATACTTAGTTCACTACAGATCAGATAGTGGTCTGTATCATCGAAAAATCCACGGAAAACTCGTACATTCCTAACAGATTTCCTGAATTCGAAGTCTGTTAAGATATAGTCTATTATGGATCTGGTACCCCTAGCCTCCCATGTGTGGCGGTGAATAGCCTTATGCTTGAAGAATGTATTTGTAACAGCTAAACCCATACTAGCACAGAAGTCCAGCAAACGCTTCCCATTCCCATTAGCTTCCATATCTTCCCCACATTTACCAATCACCCTTTTGTATCCTTCATTCTATTCCCAACTCTCGCATTGAAATCGCCCATTAGCACTATTCTATCCTTGCTGTTGACCCTGACCACGATGTCACTCAATGCTTCATAAGACTTGTCAACATCATCCTCATCTGCACCCTCACATGGTGAATACATGGTCAATTTTAGTCCTAATTCCTGCAACTGACAAATCTACCCACATCATTCGCTCATTTACGTGCCTAACAGAAACTATGTTGCGTTCAATGGTATTCCTGATAAAGAGCCCTACCCCAGACTCTGCCCTTCCTTTTCTAACACCCGTCAAGTACACTTTATAATCTCCCACCTCTTCCTCGTTATCTCCCCTTACCCGAATATCACTTACTCCTAGCACATCCAAATGCATCCTCTTTGCTGACTCAGCCAGTTCTACTTACTTCCATAAGCCCCATTAATACTGATAGCTCCCCATCGAATTCCATTTTGTTCGCCAAGTTGTTTCCAAGGAGTCCCTCGCCTGTCAAATGGGAGTGGGACTCCGATACTCCCATAGGTCCGAGGCTTGCTTAAAGTGTTCTGAGCTCGGTAAATTCATGAAGCAGGATGCTACAATAAGTACAAATAATTACAAGCCTCTGGCAACAAAAACAAGCGGTGTCATTCTTCTAAGCTATAATGGCATTTGTTAAAGAATCATTAAGAGTGCATGTTGCAATCTCGAAGTCACATATATTCGGTCAACAAACGAGCATATTACCCTTGCACTAGTGGAATTTAATACCTCATAGGGTACCCTTTACATCTGATTAATTCCAGTAGGCGTGATTTCAAATTGCAAATTGTTTTTCTCGTATAGACTGGCTCAATCTTAACCTATTATTGCAGCAGTCTTCTCTCTTCTCTTAAGAGGTGATTGGAGAATTTCTGATTTTTGTATTCAATTCGTTCTATAAATTCGTTACTGGGTTAAGATCTGGACTTCGCAGTGGCGTATGTATGACTTTTGGGCAATTAGAGAACAACCATTGCCTGATGATATATGCTTTGTTCTTTGGATTGTTATCTTGATAGAATCTCAATGTATTTCTGATCCCTAATTTCTCTGCACAGTAGAGCAGGTTTTCTCGTAGAATCTGTATGTATTGGAGTTTGTCCATATTCTTTTCAATGAACATCAAACTTCTCACTCCACCTGCTGATATACACCCCCATAATATCACACTACCACCTTTGTGGTTTACTGTAAGGTGTAAATTCCTTCTGTCCAGTTCTGTATTGGGCTTGCGCCACACACGAATCCTGCCTTCTGAAACAAACAGATGAAACTGGCTTTCATCACTATTTTTTTATTATTACAACTTCCCCCATGCGGAGGCTGCCACAAGGACAAAGTATGTCGACTACACAGTATTTTGTCTTCTAAGTTACTGTTGATTTTGCTAGTGTACCAGGTAGAAATATCACCACAAGGCTCAGGAATAAATTTGCAAATACGGTTCTTCAGATGTTATATAAATGATTGCGGAGTATGGTCACTGAACCTCGTATTGCAGCGATAGCGATGTCGTGAAGTCGTGTCCGGCTGAGACCGAGAGAATCCCATAGCTGTACAAGAAATTTAGGGATTGTGCCTCGAGCTCCGATCATGAGTCCATGGACGGACAAAATATTTCACCAGTCGTGATCTCTCTATTCTTAAGTATTCAATCCATGCATTAGTCTGCAGCAGTTCTTCATAGCTTTCCTCTTCATCGCTTCTGCCATTCTTGATCATTTTCGCAGTATTCTTTAGTGAACTGCAACCCCTTGGGTTGGTTACTGTTATTTAAATATTTTTTCTGGCTCCCTTCCATTGTACACTTCGTTTCTAATAACCCTTCCAGCTGTTTCTCGGTGCATATCGTTACCAGTTGACAGACGCAGTTCGTTCGCTGATTTTGGGGCACTAATTTTGGGATCAGTACTTACCTTCCTCATAAGCCTTTTCCATACTCTACGACAGCATAGCTGCACATGTTTGTCACAGATAGCAATAGGATGCAATCCTCCCATTTTTATACTCATTTTAGAAGATGAATATGAGCATAACTACAATAGACTGAATATTTGAGTGGCGCAAGAATATCTGCTTTGAAATCAAACAGAACAGACGACCTATGTTTTTACTGAAAAAATATAAAATTATGCGATTAATTTAATATTTTGTTTATGCTCTACAATGAAAATAAAAATTGTTTAAAATCAATTTTTAATTTTAAATATCTTTGCATTATAACATACAATCATCTGTGACTAAATACAATAAAACTTCAATGCATCATTTTTCGGTGGGGGGGGGAATAACGAAGGATGCGGTAAAACTATAAATGCGGACAACATAAAAAATAAGGGGGAAAGCAAAATAATAAAATATGGATACTGTATTTGGACATTTTTCATTATGTAGATATATTATTATAATTATAAAAATCACAATAATGGTGTGCGGCCTCCGGAGCCGGATGCAGGTCTTTTGAATTGTCGAGTGATAGGCGATCTACGTGCAAATGAAAATGCAGCCCTACCTAAGATGAATTCTAATGTTTAATTCGGCTCACAAGCAGCCTATTAATAATATCACCTATTCAATGCATTAACATTTCTAACAATTAGGATTTTACCATTATTACTATAAGAATGCGAGACTAGTTTCGCCTTTCATACAAGGAATCGTCAGTCTCTGTACTTCCTCAAGGTTAAATCAGGTACCTGATTATAATTACCAAGAATTAATATTTACATATTTACAGTAGGAGCAAGGCATATAACAGCGTTCATCAGCAGAGGACAGACTTGAAATTCTGACACTACACTTCTAGAAATGTTAGGAAATGTAATTAGAAAGATTAATATCGACATGGGAGCAGTCTAAGAAAGAAGATACAAATAATCGGCACAAATGCGTAAAATAACAATATCAGCCATTGGCTGCTGATCATTAGTTGTGACAAAGGTACAATACTCAGTATTACTATGTATTACCACTTATCAGCCGTTGACTGTTGGTTGCTGGTTGTGTAAGACACATAACAGTGTCTAGTAACAGTGGTTCGACATGATACTTTGACACTGCAGTGTTAGAAATGTTAGGAAAAGTAATTACTACGATTTATATTAACATATTTACATGGGAGCAGTCAAAGGAAATAGAACACAAAAGTCCCGCACCAATGCGTATAACTATATTTCTGCCGCTGGCTGAAGATCACCAGTTGTGACAAGGTAACTACACATGTAGTCGAACGACTGCTACTAGATGCCGTTATGTGCCTTACACAACTAGCAACCAACAGCCAACAGCTGATAAGTTGTAATACATAGGGTAATACTGTCCCCTTCAAAAGTGGTAAAAATCATTTAAGGGAGAATATTTTATTTCTACTGTAAATTGGAACATTATTTCGTGAACCAGGAAGGGAGTTTTAGCACGTCGAGTCGGCTAGAACCAGTCACCAGGTGTACGGAAATCCCAGCCAAGGGCGAGCAAGAGGGGGAGAGCCGATACCGCTAGCCAAGTAACCTTCAAATCAGCCGTGAATACCACGTGATCAGGCGAAATGTGTGTCAAGTGTTCGATCGATATTAGTAAAGGTATATGACGTCTGACTACGGCAGCCAATCAAGTGATCAATTTGGTGTGAAGTTAATGAATTAACCAATAGTCTATAATGAAAAGACGCACCCCTGTCTTAAGACGGTGAATTATGGATTTTCCTAAGGAAACTTTACTCTGAAATTTCTACCTCTGAACGCGGCGAGTGGGAATTTACTCTGACTTCAACTACAGACGTGAGAAGACGTACTTTGCTTACTGGGGAACTTCGTCTTATTTAAAGCTTCTAACATCTTGCAGATAGCAGTTCAGACATTCACGGATTCTACTTACAATTTACTGAAGATATTAAAAGATAAGTTGCTTTTCCATCTCGTCAAACAGTGGTGTGTGTTTTGGACTTGTCTCAGACTTAATTTTCAGTTTCAGCTTTCGCAAGAACTTCTACAGAGGAGATCATTGGTTCGAGTGCAAGTCAGGATGCCTGTCTTCCTACGATATGAATGGTGTGGTTTCCAGCGCGCCAGCATGTCCTCAATGAACGAGTAGAATGTAAAGCAGCTCAGACGGGCGAGACCAGGATCGATGGTGCGTAACGTGGTAATGCACTAGGTCATCAGCCCGAGTCCTACGATCGACAGTCACCACCAAGTAATATTTAAACATTGTTATACTTTCTTCCTGTTTGTAAATGTAAAGTGTAATGATATAGCCTCTACTTATTTGCTTAGAAGAATTTCTATTAGTTAGAATTTTTTTCCGCCTCTTCTTTTTTGGTGAAGGTAGTTTGGGAATGAGTGTGTGTATTTTGAACCTATTAGCTTGTTTTGAGTGAATGTCATCGAGAAATGTTTCAACTGTCCCGAGTTCATTGTGGCAGGAGAGATAAAAGTAATACGACCTCAACGTTAAACTAGGATTATTTGAATAATTTTTTATACTTGAATTGAGATCAGATGGGACAGTAATTTCGTGGATTCCATTATATCAGAGTTCATTCCTCGATTATACGACGTATGGTTGGATTCCGAGTGCGATAGAGTCATCTGAGATATTCTTGTGCAGTAGCTTCCGCATGTATGATCTTGCGCGGCTAGGGATAATAATAATAAAAATAAATTAACCTAATTATCGCGTAAAAGAACACCTAAGGTCATGAGCATAATAATAATTATTGAATAAGGTTGATGTGCGCTCATTTGTATTAATTTAGGCCTGGGAAATGGCAGTATCTGACCGATACATTTGTATATATTTTTGCTGTGCTATTATAATTATTTGACTGGTAGATGGATATTATTGAATTTAGCAGATAAGTTGTGCATCCATTATTGAGTCAATTTAAGAAGAAAATATGTTACCTGACGTAATTTCTTCGTTGTGAGCGCAGATTAATTGAGAGCCACAATTATGGTGGAGAAGTAAAAATAAATATCGCAGCTCATGAACTGCATGCGCGGAATGTTCATTCTGACCTGTGTTTAAGCAATTTTGTCGATTTTCGGATGATTTTTGCTCGTAAATTTTCCCTGAACATCGTCGTATGACTGAGTTCTTCAATAAAGTGATAATCATTGCTCTATCACATCTCAAGTTGATGAGAGGAAGTCCCCACGATATTGTCATCATGAGAATATTTTCCCTGACTTTAACTAAACATGAAAATAATAATCAAGGGCTAGCATTCGTGTAAATATGTATATAATATTCCCGTGTATCTTTGTGTGAATGTAGTGTGATTTGTCTGTATTTTGCTTATTGTAATTTTACAGTCCATATTTGTGATGATGCTCTTCGCTGTTTCGTGGATTTTTTGGCCAAATTTATGCCAACTTTAGTGGTTCACTATTTGACAGAATTTAAACCTTTAGTGAATTTTATTCGTTTTTAAGGAAGAATAGGGTCTTAACTAGCGAAAACATATAAATAAGTATAGGCCATGTCAGTGGATTGAACTCTCAAAATCGAAGTTGTAAAAGTAATATAACTAATTATTTTCAATCAATGGGTAAATGTAGGTTGACATGATGTCAAGTTCCAAAGTATTGTGTGAAGATCAACTACTGGATAATTATAAAAGGGAATTTATTAACTAATTTAAAGGTCAAGGAAGACGATTCAACCATAATTTCACGGGAGAAAATTTTTTTATTTAATTTTCAGAAAGGAATGAAAATGATCATTTTCAAACTCGATTTAAGTTAAGTCCATTGAGGAAGGAAATTTTATTTTCAAATCATTTAATTATTAATGGAAGAGATAATCTCAAATTAATTATTATTAATCGTTTAATTATTTTTCAACTAAAAGTCTAAATATTATATTTACAGACTCCGGCATTTGCAGTTCCATTTATCGATGGAGTGTCCATGTTGGTAACGACATAAAAGAAGACAAGTCATATGAAAATTCCTAGATTTTGTACATTATTTGTAGAATTGAGAAGAGCAGTAGTTGTAATAAATGTGTGAAACCTATTTAGCTTTCTCCCATTTGCCACTAGTTCATCATCTATCCCTGCACTTGAAATTTTCGCACAGCTGATAAGCGAACGATCTACCCCCTGGAGATCCTCGCTCACCGGCCGAGCTGAGCCCGGCATGACGGGTGCAATACTGAGTATTGTACCTTTGTCACAACTAATGATCAGCAGCTAATGACTGATGTTGTTTTACGCATTTGTGCCGATTACTTTTATCTTTTTCCTTAGACTGTTCCCATGTAAATATGTCAATATAAATCTTTCTAATTACATTTCCTAACATTTCAAGAAGTGCAGTGTCAGAATTTCAAGCCTGTCCTCGGCTGATGGACGCTGTTATATGCCTTGCTCCTACTGTAAATATGTTAATATTGATTCTTAGTAATTATACTTTAAATATAAATCAGGTACCTGATTTAAATTTGAGGAGGTACAGCGACTGATGATTGATTCTATGAAAGGCGAAACATGTCTCGCATTCTTATGGTAATAATGATAAATTTCTAATTGTTAGAAATTTTAATGTATTGAATAGGTGATATTATTAATAAACTAATTAGCATCCTACAGTATAGTATCTTAATTACGGATCCCTAATGATATTTATCAATTGCAACACAAACAGCCCCCGAATTGGAATTAACCAAGGAAAGTTCAAATCCTTGACTCTATCAAGACCCCTTGAATCAAAGGCTAACACGCGCTAACCATTCAGCTCACACTATACATGACTTTATCAAAATATTGCAACCATGATATAGGCCTACATGATGAAATAAAAAGCGTGAATTTTATCACGCCGTTTTGTTTCACGTTTCTTAACACATTTCCTAATAATTGAAAAACTTTAAGTTCAGTTCTCTTATTGCAAATTAAGAATATACGTGGAAATTATGGCAATAACCTGTATTTAGGAAAACATTCTGTAGATCCATTGCGAACGATAGGTTAGATACCCAACACGATGCGGCTACCGCAGCTGGGCTCCGACGATGTCACAGAGCGATAAATATCATTCTTGATCCGTATTGATGATACTTGATTGGAACAATAAGTTAATTTATTGAATTCACCACCTAATTAATACAATAAGTCTTGTCTTAGTTGATTTACTTTGGCATGTTGAATAAAATGGTATATGTTTTGCCTTGAATTTAGGCATCATCACCCATGAAAATGAAATGTCGTATGGCTTTTAGTGCCGGGATATCCCAGGACGGGTTCGGCTCACCAGGTGCAGGTCTTTGGCACCCGTAGGTGAGCTGCGCTTCGTGATGAGGATGAAATGATGATGAAGACAACACATACAACCAGCCCCCGTGCCATTGGAATTAACCAATTAAGGTTAAAATCCCCGACCCGGCCGGGAATTGAAACCGGGACCCTCTGAACCAAAGGCCAGTACGCTGACCGTTCAGCCAACGAGTCGAACATCATCAGCCATTATCTTAACCTTAAAAAAGAATCAGGCACCTGATTTACATATACATGAAATAAAACAATTTTTTTTAAAAAAAACCTTGGAGAGACGAACTAAAATTAACATATGGTAAGAGACTTGTAATGAAGTTGGTTTTAAAGATATTACAATGAGTGGGGAAATATACAATTGGTGAAAGTAGTAGTGATATTGACATTAGAAGGCTTCTATTATAATTAAAATGAACAAAGCAACAGTCTGTTATGAACGAGAGATAGGATTGCTAAAAAATTATTTTGGCCGACCAGCAGTTACAACGAAAAAGACGATAAAAATCATATTTAATAAATAATGTAGAATAAAATAATGAAATATGGTCAAGTGACCAGCAATTATTTGTTTACAAGAGATAAGTCGAAAGTCAATGGCATATGGTGATGTGGTTCAGTTTGTTCAAAAAATACGAAGTTGAAGTTGAAGAACGATATTTAAATAGGACCTTTATGGACCATCCCAATTTGCAATGCTGCAATGATGTTAAGAACGTGGGTTGATTGACATTCTAGTCGAAACGGAAGTGTGACAGTTGAATCTGTAAAAGGAAACCAGAAGCGTGGTGTTAATTGAGTGAAAAAATCGTAATGAAATGTTTAAGTGGAAATTGTGTACACTTACCGTTAGACGATGGTGAGGGTAATTTGTTACGTTATTAACTGAACGTTATTGTCGACTGTCAGCTTCTTACTCCGAGTGTTATAGCTGTATGTTTGAGTTGGAGGTGGAACTGTTTGCAAAGGTGTGACGATGGGCTTGTTTGTAGTACTTGGATGGGAGCTACTATTAGCAGGAGAGAGAGAGGGTTGTGTATTGCTGCGCGTATTGTAACGGTGAGATGCTGTTGGAGGAAGCGATATTACAGTGGGTGTGGCTAAGGGACTATTGGTTGCATTTGAATTAGAGGTACTGGCGGTGAGGGGAAGGGAGGGGAGTGTATTAATTGTAGAGGAGGTAGGAGGGCTTATTGATTTGAGGTTGAAAATTTTTAAGAAAATATTCGTGAGGGGAATTGATTCTTGTAATAGACATAAAGTCTGTTCGTACAAGGGTCTTTATTTATCAATGATGTCGTTTAAGTTCTTATCTTGGTTGAAATGTTGGTCGAGGAAAATGAATAAATTTTCATACCCAGTCATTTTACTTTTATCGACTTTTTTAAGGATATGAAGGTCTTGTTCTATTGTAGTAAATTTATGTCCTGTGTCCCTCATGTGGTTGGCCATTGCGGAAAATTTGTTATGTCTTTGTGCATTATAATGCTCTGCGTATCTGGTGGAGAAGCTGCGGCCAGTTTGGCAAACAAGAAAAATTACATGTGGAGCATTTTAGTCTGTATATCCCTGATCCAGAGTAACTATTGTCTGTGATGTTAAGAGAGTTATGATTAAAGAATAAATTACGATTAGTGTTTGTTGTTGTATAGGCTATTTTTACATCGTGCTTCATTAGTGAATTGGTTATCGGATAAATACCATGGTTATTGAGCGTGAATTTAACGTATTTTGGTTTAACGGGTTTCAATGGGGTTAAATTTGTAGCTAATTTTAATTTGGTTATGCTGATGATTTTATCAAATATATCTGTATTAAATCCGTTGAATTTAGCTATTTCTTTAATGAATTGTAATTCTTTCTTTAAATTACTGGAGGTCATAGGGATTTTTTAATGCCCTATAAATTAGACTGTGATAAGTGGCTTTTTTATGTGAGTTGGGATGTAAAGAATCATTTTTTTTATGGTTGTTGGAGAAAAGGTGGGTTTTCTGTATGTTTGGAAGTCGAACTAGTTTGATAATGTGTGATTTTGATGTATAAGAAATTTAAAGAGCTATTGATTTCATCTTTAGTGAATTTAATGTTATTATCCTAATTGTTGAGGAAAGATAATGTTATCACTTATTGATTTGTTTATCTATGATTGCTATGGTATCGACATAACGATGCCAAAGACAGAGTCGTTGATGTTATTGATAATCTTGCTGTGTTCGAGATTATCTAAGTATACGTAGGTGGTTTGAAAAGTTCTCGGAATGTACTAGAATTAAGTATCTTGCCTCGGTGGAACTGCTTTTATTTTTCAACATAGTCTCCCTGTAGACTAATGCATTTGGTCCAGCGATGTTCCAATGCCTCGATCCCATCTCGAAAATGAGATTCCTCCAGGCCTGCAAAATACTTCTCCAATTCGGCTGTCAGTTCTTCCCTTGTAGAAAATCTCCGTCCACCGAGGAAAATTTTCAGCTTGGGGAATAGATGAAAGTCTGATGGTGCCAAATCAGGTGAATAAGGTGGATGTGGCAACAATTCGTACCCCAGTTCATTAAGTTTTGCCATGGCAATAACACTTGTGTGTGGTGGAGCGCTGTCCTGATGAGATGACCGTTTTCCTTGCCAAACCAGGCCTTGTTTCGTGTATCTTTTCCTGTAGTTGGTCTAGGAGGTTTGCATAGTACTGCCCCGTAATTGTTTGGCCAGTAGGAAGATACTCTCTTAGTATGTATATTCCTTGTATTATTAACTATTACCATAACATCTCATTTCACTTGTTATTCTTTAAAATAACATTTTCTTAGGATTTCGCCACAAATGATCTTTGCTCCAATACGGCTGATGATGACCCCTAGATGGGTCGAAACTAGTACCGTGTAATTTGTAATTTTGTGAATATATTGTAGTATTGAAAAGGTGCAAACGTTTACGTTGTTATTATTATTATTACTTATATATTATTCTCAGTTCAATACGGACCAAAAACATGAAATTCATAACCATCAATCCTTAAACAATGTTGGGAGTTTCCTCTTTACTTCATAACGTACGTCAGTTTGCTTGTCAATCGGAATTTGTTTGTTGATATTAGTTTCGGTTTCCCTTCCCCTCACCGCCACTACCGCCAAGTCAAATGCAACCAATACTCGATTAGCCACACCCACTGCAATATCTCTCCCTCCAACAGCATCTCACCGTTATAATACGCGCAGCAATACACATCCCTCTCTCTCTCTCTCTCTCTCTCCCGCCAATAGTAGCTCCCCTCCAAGTACTACAAATAAGCCCATAGTCACGCCTTCGCAAACAGTTCCACCATTTGATATAGATGTTGATTCCCATCATCTGATGGCCAAGCAGGCATCAATCTTTGGTAATGAGACAAAGTCTGTCATAGTGCATTGGCACTGCCGGTGGCTACAATTAGCCTACGCAGTGGCCTCCACGGTATGCACTAGCCATGCGTCTTGGTAGGTGTGCTAGGTACCAACTGATGAGCCCAGCCTAGCACACCGGGGCGAAACACTGGCAACCAGGAATGAGTTAGCTGGAAAATTTATAATGTCCAATAACGGACCATTTATATTGGTATTAACAGTTCCACCTCCAACTCAAACATACAGCTATAACACTCGGAGTAAGAAGCCGACAGTCGACAATAACGTTCAGTTAATAACGTAACAAATTACCCTCACCATCGTCTAATGGTAAGTGTACACAATTTCCACTTAAACATTTCATAACAATTTTTTCACTCAATTAACACCACGCTTCTGGTTTCCTTTTACAGATTCAACTGTCACACTTCCGTTTCGACTAGAATGTCATTCAACACACGTTCTTAACATCATTGCAGCATTGCAAATTGGGATGGTCCATAAAGGTCCTATTTAAACATCGTTCTTCAACTTCAACTTCGTATTTTTTGAACAAACTGAACCACATCACCATATGCCATTGACTTTCGACTTATCTCTTGTAAACAAATAATTGCTGGTCACTTGACCATATTTCATTGTTATTTTATTCTACATTATTTATTAAATATGATTTTTATCGTCTTTTTCGTTGTAACTGCTGGTCGGCCAAAATAATTTTTTAGCAATCCTATCTCTCGTTCATAACAGACTGTTGCTTTGTTCATTTTAATTATAATAGAAGCCTTCTAATGTCAATATCACTACTACTTTCACCAATTGTATATTTCCCCACTCATTGTAATATCTTTAAAACCAACTTCATTACAAGTCTCTTACCATATGTTAATTTTAGTTAAAGTCTCTCCAAGGTTTTTAAAAAAAATTGTTTTATTTCATGTATATGTAAATCAGGTGCCTGATTCTATTTTAAGGTTAAGATAATGGCTGATGATGATGCCTAAATTCAAGGCGAAACATGTGCCATTTTATTTAACATGCGAAAGTAAATCACTAAGACAAGACTTATTGTATTAATTAGGTGGTGAATTCAACAAATTAACTTATTGTTCCAATCGATGTCGCAGAGGTTAGAAATCCAACACAGCATGTCTCTCACTATGACACAGGGGCCTGTACAAGGCTGCCAACTTAGGAACTATAAGAAAAGACTATTGGGCAGAGGGTAACAAAGCGCTCAACAGGCCTCTAGCATCCCACACACTCCACAAGGTATGACGCGATTAATCACCATCCTGCGCACTGCTCAATTTTCTCATTTTCAACGAAGCTGGCAGCCCTAGCCAGCCTATACCAACAGAGGAAAAGGTGGCAAATTTGAGTTTTACACTGCCTACGATTTAATTCTTGTAAATAAGAAGACTTCTAGGGGTGGGTTAGTGGGTTGAGGAGAAGCATCGGGCACCAGGCGGCTCGTAGTGAGGTTGCGCGTGAATAACCTGCGCACAGCACTCCAGCCTACAAGATCCTTGTTCAAGACTAGCAACTCAGAATCGCTCGTACATTCTCGCATAACAGGTTGCCGCTATTATACGCCAAGTGTCTTGAGCAGTCTCTCTATATTTAAAAAACTTGTGTGTATATTTTTCTTACGTATGATCGATCAATGCGACAAAATTGTGGCTGAGGACAAATAATTTTTTGATGATTGATGTGATAGAACAATAGTTCGAGATCGATAGATGTGGGGAAATTTAACATTGGTTTATATGGAAAATTTTTGGACTGAATAAATTGAACGATGGATACGGGAAAATGACAGTTCTGGGAACGATGCATCGACGTTCTACTGTATTTATGCAAGTACCTGTAACATATTTTTCCAAATCAAATACAACGCTGAATGTAAGACGACCCCCACCTATTCCTTCTAAAAATTTAATTCGGGCTTAAAAAGTACTTTGAGAAATCAATTTTATTTATAACAAATTTCAAATTTTATTTGGAAATAAAATAAACACACAAGTATCATGTAAATACTACCTACTACTCTGATCATTTTCATTAGAGGTATATGATACTGTTTTTGAAAGATCAGAGAATTCCTATTCGCAAGCCTGCATTCGTACATCTCGTGTCACAGCTATTCCGACGTTGCGTTTTTTGTGCAAATAACTCGCAATTTCATGTTAGACTTCTTTAATATTGTAATCTATAATATTCATTTCCGTATTGCACAATTAAAAATAGGAGATGATTTCCACCAATCAATACTTATTTATTGCATGTATTAAGCTACAGGACCAGTTTCGGCCTCATATACAAGGTCATCTTCAGCTGAAACATACATACATATTTATATAATGAAGCTTTGATTAAGATTGTGTTGTTAGAGGAATGCTATATGACGATGATATACATTTAGTCACATACAAATGGGGCAAGTCTTGGCGTGAACTGGCGTATGTCATTCTGTACGATATTGCAACTGTATGTCTAAAATGTTATGTTGAAGGTCTTAAAATTAGTGTATAAAATATGTCTTCACTTGAACTAATATATATATATATATATATATATATATGTACAAGATAAATACAATATATAAAAGCACTTCATGCATATGAACATTCGTTCTTGCTTGTTGGTCAATACATCGACTAACTTCCATATTTAAGTTTTATTTACAGTTGTACACTTCAGCTGCTATTCTTGGAGTTTGTAAAATTGCATGGGTAAAAGATTTTGTCTTCCTGTGTACATGTGGGATAAAACACTTTCAATTTTAAAGAAAGTGCCAAATGTATGGATGAAATTCAACTAAAATATGTTCAGCTCTGCTGTGTGTGTTGCCTTTTTATTGGAACCAATTCATGTTGTCCTGTGGCGTCCGTAAATTTGGATGACATTGGGTTCAGTGTAGTGGCTCCTTTCCCATTTGTAGCTGTGCAATGATGTTATGTTTATCTGTGGAAGATAAGATTGAGTTATAAGTGATATTGTGTTGGAGGAATGTCTAAGGATTATGTGTGGGAATTGGAATACGTACTTACTGTTGTTGGTGTAGCTGAGTTGTGTTTGACGTGCGAGCTTGTAATGTACTACTTCGTGTTCTCCTTGGGCTCATACTAGCTGCTGTGAGGGAAGGGAAGGAGGGGGAGGGAGAGTTGTTGTGGGGGTAGGGGTGGACTGGGTGTGTTGTTCAGTGTTTTTCTGTTGCGTGTTGCGTTATGTTTATCGATTAACTTAAGGTAAGGGTTTTTTAGGGCGGGAATAACTGTATTGAGGATGATGTTAGTTTTTTCTGTGATTTCATTTATGTTGTAATTTGGATTGGTGTACTGATCTCAAGTGATGTAAAATTCTTCTGTTATGTTGAGCAGGGGGCCTTTGGAGTTTATGTTTAGGATTTGCATATCATTATCGATGTTTGTAAAACTGTGTTTATAGTCTGCGATATGTTGTCCTATTGAGGAAAAATGATTGTGTTTCACCGCGTTTATGTGTTCGTTATATCGGGTTAGGAAGTTTCTACCGGTATGTCCGATATAGCTTGTCTCGCAGTTATTACATTTGATACGGTATACCCCTGAGTGGTTGTATTTGTTGTTGCTGTTGATTGTCCTGACGTGTATGATGTTGGTACTATTGTGTGTAGTTCTGAATGCTATTCTTAGGTTATGTTTTTTTTAAATGTTAGTTATGGGGTATATGTGTACATTATTGAAGGTGAATAGTGCATAATCTTTCTTGGATTTATCTACTTTTGTTAGTTTGGTTTTGGGTTGGGATTTTATTTTGTGAATGATTTTGTTAACCATTTCTTTCTTGAATCTAACGAGTTACCACATAGCTATTGGGATGATTTTCAGCAGATCACGACAGAAAAAATAAGGAAATTAGCTCCCAACAAACAGAATACACTAAATAAGAAATTAGAAGCACTTAACCATCCAAACCAAACCCAAAAACCGAAACTCCGAACACGAACTCTCCTACCTTTCCAAATGAAATCACTGAACACTAATTCCACCCACCCGTAAAAAAATCTCACAAATACGACTTTTAACGAAATGGAAACTGTTATCTTGTGCAAGGAATCCAAGCACAATTGGGTAACACATCAACTTTCCAGAACATTACAACTACTATCACCGAAATAGAAAACGCCATTCAGAAAATCCCACATGAGCTACGAGACGAAGTCAGATATGATATTAAAAAAAAAAAAAAAAAAAAGGGCTCCCAGTATTGTACCATTACGTTACATTAGCGGCCGTCAATGGAATGAATACAGTGGACAAAGATGGCGGACAATAACTTCAGGTGCAAGTACACAGAGTAGTGATCGAATAAATCGATATTGCCCGGCCGGAAGGGAAAAGAATTTCAAGAGTTAAATAATGACGGACAAAAAAATTTGAAAGAGAACGATTCTTGACTACTTTGTGACTGATGAAAGATACAAGTTTAAGGGAAGCTGCACGGCTTATAATAAGAATATTAAAAGATCAACTCAACGTCACATACGGAAATATTAATATATTAACGGAATAGAAGACTATCTGCAAGAATACAATACGGAAAAGGAGTATATTTGAAAGAAATATTCGTCACTGTGAGATCTGAAGTCAGAATCGGGGAAAGAAAGCTTCAGCTGAATTACACGTTGCCGAAAGTAGTACCATAACGGCAAAATTTATTGTTTCCAGGAGGGAGGCAATAGCTGTTTAAGCAAAAGAAAGAACAAGGAATAGGCCAAATTAGAGAACATTATAAATTTAAAGAAAAGAACATTTTCGTCTAACACGAGTTTCCAACAACAAGTATTGGGAATTGAATTGCCTATTTTTCACCAGTATACTATGTACTCTACCATGTTTTTTGTTCTTTTATGATTGCATGATGACTGGTGACATGGACTCAGCTTAAACAGAGGAAATGTTTTGCTCAGGACTGATTAGCTCGGGCCAAGACCCAAGATGAAGCCGCAGATGACGTAGTCTTCGGATCGCAGCGATTGCCTGTTCCATGATGCCGTAGTCCAGCTGAGAGCCAGCAGAAATCCAGTTACGAGATAAGTATTACGAGTTGCATCGTAATGAATTTCAAATCAATTAATGAAAAATATTTATAGGTGTACAGGAGTGATAGATATAAGAGATCAAGTGCCAATGAGAAAATATATGAATACAAATGCGATTCATTAGCCGATGAAAAGTGCTATTTTGTGCTATATAACTGCAATGCTAATGTGATTATGTTAAGGTTATTGGTAACTAGATCTGACTGTGTATTTATGCATGTTTTGTGCCAATTAATACGTATAGACCGTGAAGCGTTTAACTAGTTGTGGATGTATAAATATAAGCGAGATATAAGACGTAACCTAGAAATTCAGGTCAATATGTATACCAACCATGGCCAGTATGATAATAATATGGTAAAGAAGTGTTTGATATTACGAAGTTGCAGTGTATAAAGTATAGTCAGGTTATTGAATACTGCCTCCGTAACACAGGGGTTATTTTAGTGGAATTGAGTGATGATATATTTTAAATATGAAGATATATATATTTACAGAGGATATGAAATGTTAACGTGGCATGTTATATGTAGAATGAGGAAACATGCTTCTGTTCGTTATTGAAGAATGGGATAGATAATTAGAATGCGGATTCCTGTGTTACGTAATATATTAGATTTGGGTTAGCACTGCAAGTAATGAATATAGGCCATGTTGAGTTGAATGCATATTTCAATCCATGCTGTTTTTGTTTCGTTGTAACTTTCGGAAGAGGATATGGTGAGGTTACGTGTTTGTTACGTATTACGATATATATATCTTTAGGAGTAGAATGAAATCTCGCACATTTACGTATTTGAAGGTCAGTATGTTAGCGCTTACACGAAGTATGGTCTGCTTTATCGAAACTATGGCACAGCGAAGAAATATTTGGGAGTATGTAAATATTTTAGCACATGACTTGCACTGTATGGCACGATTTTCGCAGATTAGAATGACGTACCGTCAAATCTATAGCACTCCGTACTAGATTTAGTTGGTTTATGTTGTACAGATGGTGATGTACTGAATTTGGGTTATGATAGGAATTTTTGGTAACTATATGGGTGTTTTGAACCCATAATTAATAATGCTAATGCTTATCTCGTAACGTGGAAAGTCACTAACAAGAAGCCAAACGTATATTTAAATTGTTGGTCAAATAGACCGTAAACCAAAATAAAACTTAACTTATGCCCCAAAGAAAATTCCAAACAACATTAAATGAAAGATATTCCACTCCTCCTTGATTTAATAAAGGTCTGATCCCTATTTGTCCCCTCATACGAATTTAATCATGGAAGATATGGTATAATTTGGTTATTATCAATTATGTAAGCAAATGTATTGAAGATTTGAACGTTTTTCAAATATGTTTATTCCGGAACCCAAGCACTTTGGGGATGATACTTAAAATATTACGATTTTCCTTTCCTTATTGCCAATGAATATATATGATTCATTGTAATTATACATTAGCATGCTAATAAAATGGTATATAGATTTGATTTTGCATTTATAATCCTTAAGTAGGTAGTAGTAGGATAGCATACGGAATTATTGAGCTAGCTTACGCTTAATATTAGGTGAGGATCTGATAACTTCTTTTAATATAAGGATATATTATAAATATTTCAACGGATGGCGACTCTTCAACGGAATCCGCGATTTATTTAATGCATTTAGGAACAACGAAGTGAGTTTTACCCTGAGAAATGATTATATGCCATATGTTAGAACTTATGCTCGAGAATACAATTCCAGTTTGGAATCTTTGTGTGACTTGCGACCCGATACTTAGAATTAAGAGACCGGAGTAATATTTACATATGTGTATGCACAGGTAATATTTCAAAAACGTAAGACAGATATGCTGGTAAAGGTCGCAACTCAAAATTAAGGCATATATAAAATTGGTCGCCCAACGTGGCGCAACAACATAAGATAGAGGCATCGGGAAAGGTTACACTGATCATATGGTATAGTATATATCGACAAAATTCACAGTAACTCCCAAAATAGCCGATAAGGGCAATACCACAGTTATTATTGACAAAGACCCATACATAATGAAAACCAAAGAATGTTTTCAAGATAACACTTTCCTCATCAAACAAAGACCCGACTAGTAACATAAAAAGGAACCTCAAAACATTATTAAAAAATACACACTTTCTTTTAACAGAAGTAGAATCCTCTAAACTTACAGTAATGAATCCTCAAATACCCACTGCTAAAGCTTATCCCAAAATACATAAAGAACATATTCCAATGAGACCTATTATTAAGTACAGAGCAAGCCCAATCTATAAACTTTCGCAATTTATTGAACGATTTCTCAAAAAGCACTATGTATTCTTAGCTAATAAAACAGTACCGAACTCAATCGATTTTTGTAATAGGACAAAAGGATTAAAGATTGAACCATATCACAAACTCATATCATTTGACATAATAAACATGTACCCGAACATTCCCACAAAACGAAGAATAGAAATCACTGAATCTAACCTAAAAAGTCATAGCAATCTAAGCACTTTGGAAATAGAAGAGTTCATTAAATTACTTAATTTTGCCATTAGTAACAACCACCTTAAATTTCATGATACTATCTATCAGCAACAGGGTTTACCGATGGGATCTCCCGCTTCTGGTATAATCGCCGAAATTTACATAGACTATTTAGAGCACACATTCATTAACAAAATAGACCATATATTTTTTTGGTGTACATTTGTTGATGACATTTTTATCATCCTCGACAATAGGTCCACAAATGAAACTGATATATTAGATAAACTCCATACAATAGATTCCCATATAAAATTTACCATGGAAACCGAAAACAATCGCAAACTGAACTACCTGGACATAACGACAACTAGACATGATGACCACCTTTCTTACAGAATATACAGAAAACCCACGCATACCTCAAATACAATTAAAATGGATTCCGTTCACCCCAACATACACAAAAGAGCAGCCTACTATAGCATGATACACAGAGCATTCAATATACCGTTAACAAAAGAAGATCTGAACAAAGAATTACAATTAATTCATGACATAGCTAAAAACAATGGATTCACAAAAGAAATGGTTAACAAAATCATTCACAAAATAAAATCCCAACCCAAAACCAAACTAACAAAAGTAGACGAATCCAAGAAAGATTATGCACTATTCACTTTCAATAATGTACACATAAACCCCATAACTAACATTTAAAAAAAACATAACCTAAGAATAGCATTCAGAACTACACACAATAGTACCAATATCATACACAACGTCAGGACAATCAACAGCAACAACAAATACAACCACTCAGGGGTATACCGTATCAAATGTAATAACTGCGAGACAAGCTATATCGGACGTACCGGTAGAAACTTCCTAACCCGATATAACGAACACAAACGCGGTGAAACACAATCATTTTTCCTCAATAGGACAACATGTCGCAGACTATAAACACAGTTTTACAAACATCGATAACGATATGCAAATCCTAAACATAAACTCCAAAGGCCCCCTGCTCAACATAACAGAAGAATTTTACATCACTCGAGATCAGTACACCAATCCAAATTACAACATAAATGAAATCACAGAAAAAACTAACATCATCTTCAATACAGTTATCCTCACCCTAAAAAAACCCCTTACTTTAAGTTAATCGATAAACAGAACGCAACACGCAACAGAAAAACACCAAACAACACACCCAGTCCACCCCTACCCCCACGAAAACAACTCTCCCTTCCCCTCACAGCAGCTAGTATGAGCCCAAGAAGAACACGAAGTAGTACATTACAAGCTCGCACGTCAAACACAACTCAGCTACACCAACAACAGTAAGTACATATTCCAATTCACACACATAACCCTTAGACAGTCCTCCAACACAATATCACTTGTAACTCAATCTTATCTTCCACAGATAAACGTAACATCATTGCACAGCTACAAAGGGAAAGGAGCCACTACTTTGAACCCAATGTCATCCAAATTTACGGACGCCACAGGACAACATGAATTGGTTCCAATAAAAAGGCAACACACACAGCAGAGCTGAACATATTTTAGTTGAATTTCATCCATACATTTGGCACTTTTTTTAAGATTGAAAGTGTTTTATCCCACATATACACAGGAAGACAAAATCTTTTACCCATGCAATTTTACAAACTCCAAGAATAGCAGCTGAAGTGTACAACTGTAAATAAGACTTAAATATGGAAGTTAGTCGATGTATTGACCAACAAGCAAGAACGAATGTTCATATGACTGAAGTGCTTTTATATATTGTATTTATTGTATTTATCTTGTATATATATATATATATATATATATATATATAAAGTTTAAGTAAAGACATATTTTATACACTAATTTTAAGACCTTCAACATAACATTTTAGACATACAGTTGCAATATTGTACAGAATGACATATACGCCAGTTCACGCTAAGACATGCCCCATTTGTATGTGACTAAATGTACATCATCATCATATAGCATTCCTTTAACAACACAATCTTAATCAAAGCTTCATTATATAAATATGTATGTATGGTTCAGCTGAAGATGACCTTGTATATGAGGTCGAAACCAGTCCTGTAGCTTAATACATGCAATAAATAAGTATTGATTGGTGGAAATCCTCTCCTATTTTTAATTGAGACTTCTTTAAAGCGTCCTTGTTGCAGGCCACTGAATGCCTTTTTTGTTCAGTACACATTTTCAGACTACCTTTATCTTCCCGCCAATGCTGAACAGTGGCTTCACTATTTACTTGCAGCTGCACAATTATTATTATCATCATCATCATCATCATCATCATCATCATCATCATCATCATTGATTTAATCCCACTAAGGAGCGCTGATGACTAGTTCTTCCTCGATGCTCTTCTTCATTCCCAATATCTCTTGAGCCCTGCTGATAATTTCTCCTTTCTCTCCTGTGAAAGGGGCTTCCGACTTCTAGGGACTCTACGTGGTGGGGCCCAAGACTATACCCTAGCACAAAATTTGGAACGATCTTCTATATCAATGTCTGAAATCCCAGCCGAATCCAAGTTCTTCTGTACTTTTAAGCCACAAGCTTCCAGTCTTGTAGCTTTTAACCAAAGAGAAGCTTATCTTGGTAAGCCCGTTGCTGTCCATTCGTTGTAGGTGTCCGTAGAACTTAAGACTCCTACGTCACATGCTGGTATTGGCTGATTCTGTCGATACAGCTCATAGTTCGATTTAAGTCTGTAGGTTCCATCTGGAAGCAATCTCAGTCCATGAATTTTCCTGAGGATACGTCTTTCGGCTTTCTCTAGATCATATATGGTGCCTTTTTTGTTCGTCAGGAGGGTCTCTGAGGCATACAAAAACTGTGGTCTGACAGTTTTGTAATGACAGATATTAGCATTTTTCAAAATGCACATCTTATTATAATGGTTGCAGGATAGTTAGTACGCTGCATTGAGTTTGTTACATCTTTCTAAGATGGATGTACCATCTCTACCATTAGGGTGGACCCATTCACCAAGATAGCGGAAGCGACTGACTCTCCCAATCGTTCCATGTATGGTCGTCAAGGGGGGGTTCCGGGATGCAGAGTCTCAAAGTACTTAGTTTTGTCGTACGATATGTGTAACCCTACCTTCACCGCTTTCTCATGCAGGGCTTCGATAGCAATGACAACACCCTTAGAGTTGTTTGTTAGGATTGCAATGTCATCTGCGAATGCTAGGCACCTGACCTCAATCTTTCGGGTCCCGGCTCCAATGGCAACTGGTTTGATTTCTAGATTCCTATGTATACGTTCCCAGTTCTTGATGACTATCAAGCACTAGATTAAACAGAATGGGTGAGAGGCCATCTCCCTGTCATACTCCAGCTTTTATCTTTATCTTTAAAATCCGAGATATTCTCCCCTGAACTTCACCTTAGATGTTGTATCTGTAAGAGTCTGTTGGATGAGGGTGCGTGTGTTGGAATCGACTCCTCGTTCTTGCAGTACGGAGAAGAGTGTCTGGCGGTCGATGGAATCATAAGCTTTTTGAAAGTCGACAAAAACCACAGTGATGTTCATACTCCTTACTTGTTTTAAGTGGAGAATGGTTTTTAGGTTGAAGATCTGCTCGGTACAGGACCGTCCCCACCGAAATCCTCCTTGATATTCACCAATCGTTCGATCACATTGGCTTTCCACATTGTCCAGTAAAATCCTTGATAGCACTTTGTATGCTACCGACAGCAGAGATATCCCTTGGTATTTGTTGACATAACTGCGGTCACTTTTTTTTATGTAAAGGATGTATGATAGCTGATTTCCACTCATCAGGGATCCTGCCAGTCTCCCAGCAGTCTATCAAGATCTGGTGTATGGCTCTGTGATCTTATTTCCCCCTGCTTTTAGAGCTTCCACAATGATGCCATCTTCCCCGGGTGCCTTGCAGTTCTTAAGATGTCCGATGACATTAGCAACTTGCTGCATTGTTGGGGTTTATATGGAAGGTGTATTTCAGGAGGACCTTCAACAGGTAATCTTTCCGTGGGCTCTTCGCAATTGAGCAACTGCTCAAAGTAGTTTGCCAAAAGTTCCACATTCCGGCAGTTACAGGTGACCAACTCCCCGTCTGTATTCTTAAAGTGAAGACATTGTGGTTCATAACCTGAGAGTTCCTGTTTGAAGGTCCGATAAGTTTCTAGTGTTGTAGATTTTGAATTCTTCATCTAACTTCTCCAGTCTTGACCAATCTAAGATCTTTTCACACATCTGATGGTCTTACTCGACAGTTTCCACATCATTCTGAAATTTTCCCAGTCTTCCTTTCGTTTAGTCGAGTACCACTTCGTCCAGGCTGCGGCGCGCTCATCAACTGCAAGATCGCATTCAGTATTCCTGCACAATTATTCTTTATTTCTGCACAATTATTAACCATTAATTTAAAACTGGCATCATAATATCAAAGAGCTGGTTGAAAATTTGCTGGCAATTCTCGCTTCATGTGTGTCTACAATACAACGATCAATCAGAGAAGTATTCCTGTTGTGTATAAAACTGTTTCTTTTACTAAACATCAGGTACAGTACAACCGCCTACTGCTAGATTCATGCCTCGCTTGCCAGCTTCGGCTGACTTCAGCGGCTAGCAATATACTGTATAAACGACTCTGGCCTTGAAGGTCAACAAGTTTTGTGTGTCATGGTGTGGTCATTCCGACCTTGCATTTATCGCGCACATACCTCAATTTAATCTTCTGACTTCTGTAAAGCATTCACTGGATGCATTCTTTGCACAGTACGCATTTTTTAAGCTATTTTTGGCTTCATACTAACGCTGAACTTTGACCTTGGTTATGCAGTATTTTCTTGCAGCTGCACAATTATTCATTTCCACGTGTTTAAAACCCATCTAGAGAAATTCTACAAATAATTTTTCATAGTGTCAAACTTATAGATTTTAAGACCATCTTTAAAACAACTGTGTTTCAAATACTTTGTTATACATGTGATAAGGCTGAAGATGACTTAAATAGGTCGAAACTAGTCCCATTAAATGTTTAATTAATAAACACCATTTAATTTGTATTGAAAAGGTGGAATAACTCGCTTATTATTTTATTTGGTTTAAAACCCATGATCTTAAAATTGGCATCATAATATAGACGTACTAAGCGCCAGGTACAGTAGACACGAAACTCTGCCTCTAAGTAACTGTGGCCTATCTAGGAATTCTAATGGTCGCATATCCTTGTTACTCCAATTGTAATGACATTTCCTGAACAGCTGGCGGCTCAGAAGTACCTTACGGTTGACCTTGCAATCAGCTCAACAGAGTAGGCCTAATGTTTTGATACCATTTTGCAGATTTGAGAAACTTTTTTGTAGCGTCTAGTAGAATGTCATTCTGTCTTCACTATTTTCCGAGAACTGGTGGCAATGCACAGACACACTGCACAAACGACTGTCGCAGCTAGAGATGTATAATTGAAGACGTGGATGTTTAAGGTAGAGTTTTGCATATTATGGCAGTGAAGGAAGAAGCAGTGTGGTTACCATGGTAGCTGCCAGTGGTGTTCATTACTGTTTTGTTCTGAATGCAAGATGACCCTTGATTTTTCACATGAAATTCTGAGGGAAAAAATGTTATCTTGGATTTGGAGAAATATTGTATATAAATGGAAGTCTGTCTCGAGAGATCTATAAAAGTATAAAAAACTAAATAGACTTGAATTAATGAGGTATTTCAACGCATCCCAGAAACAAAAAAATTGGGACCAGTGAAGCTGATGGCCTCACGATCCCTAGAAAAAAATTGAAAATTCCCAAAAGACTCATCCTAGAAACATAAAATTTGCGACCAGTGCAGATGATTGCCTGAGGATCGCCTAAAAAAATTGAACATCCCCTAAAGACCCCGAAGGGGCCAAGCTGGGAGGTTTCGAAATTTGAGGATCAGCATAAGAACGCAAGTGTAAGAATTTCTTTCACCCAGAGGGGTATATTTTTATAAAGCGATGACCTACAGTTTTCATTGGCTTAAAAATGCTTCCTGAAAGTCTTCATTTTTACACCCGCACCCTCAACTCAGTATGGCGGAAAAATCTGCCAAACGAGTTAGAAAATTTAAATCTGGCAAAATTAACCTGAAAACAAAGTAAAATTTACAACACATTCAAATGTTTAACATTTTACCCCTGAAAAATGTTGAAATTTCGAAGCATTTTTAAAGACCATGCAGACTTTTGTTTCAAAGTACTTGGACAGTAAACGAAATGTCATAATACAAAGCGGATAACACAACCGCTGCTCAATTTGGAGTGATCATCAATTTTGCTCCTACGACTTTTTGTCGTACCTCCATCAGTCATACATTAGACAGAGCTGCATTTCTCGATTTTAAGTAAATTTTGTACTTGTTAGACATATTTTATAATTTGACACACTTATAAGAAATATAGAATCAACAAATTCAGCATGCACATTGGCACAATCAGTGGGCATATGCTAGCCAAATCTTACAATTCCAGCTGCCACTTAAGTATCTCAAAAATAAATTAATGTGCGAAAACTGTATTCACCCTACTCAAAGTTTCTAACTCAATCTAAACCGTGAATACAGGAGATGCGAGAAAATGCCACAGGACCAACCATGTAGTTTACTATATGGGGCGTCTCATGGCGCAATCTGTTTCTCAAGATGACATAAGGTTTAGCAGCAGTCAATCTCAAAATTAAAGCCTGCAATTATGAGGGTTGAGTCATAAGTCATGACAACTACTTTTTTCTCGCGAACAGGAGACAACATGGAAAATCTAAGATATGCATTTGGAAGTATAGGGCATGTACTTATGCACAGTGCTTGAAGACAAATTCTGACCTCAGGAGATTCTCATAGGAAAGTGACAGAACACAGCCCATTGGTAAACATTGTTTTATTATGGTATAGACAGCAAATACACAAGACTACGTACAAAGGACAGGTCTCCACTGGTTACAGACCTTTGAAATAATCGCCGAAGGTTTCCACTGTGCGTTGCCAGATGTGGGGCAGGCGCTGAATACCATTCGCTGCATGTGTATCGCTAACATGTGATACCTCTCACCAAAATACTGTTACAATGTCCTTGTTAGCAAACCGTTGTCCACGTAATGGCTTCTTGACTTTGGGGATTAGATCATAGTCGCACACCTAATGCTTCCCGCAGTTCTGCATGGCATTGGCGTTCATTTCTGCTGCGGAGAACTGCTATTTTAATATACGATCGTTGCTCCTGTTTGTTGACTTCTATTTTGTGACGCTCTCACTCACACACTGAGCTTTGCGGCATGCTTAGACCAACACTGTTTTTTTACATACACCATCTAGTGGCACCATAGGCAAGTACACACCGTATGTTTCCAAATGCATATCTTAGATTTTCCGTGTTGTCTCCTGTTTGCGAGAAAAAAAATAGTTACCATGGCTTATGACTCGACCTCCGTATAAACGTGAATATACATTCCTGTATCTATAGAAGTTACACTGAAGTCCATTTCTAGCAATCTAAAATGGGGAGGCCTATCATTATAATTAAAAGTCTACAAATCTATAACATATGAGTAAACACAGTAAAGGTTTCCACCTATTCAATACAAAATATATTCACAATATTTTAAAGTTACATGGAACTAGTTTCGACCCATCTAGGGGTCATCATCAGCCACATCAAAGCAAAGATCACTCTTAATGAAATCCTAAGAACATGTTAATTTTAACAGTAAGATTATTATGGAATAACAAGTGAATGTGATAAATGAAAGGAGATATTAGTTTGGGACAGGTGAGTAATAGCTAATAAATATACAAGGAATATACATAAGAGGTTTGGAACAAAGTATAAATGGGGGCTTAGTGTTGTAAAAAATTATATAATCATGGAAAACAGTAAGTCCTTATACTGAATGCAATGTGAAATGACACACACAAAATTATATATGGCTTAAGAAGAGTGGAGGTGGTTTAGGAGGGGAAGAGGGCTTAAGGTGAGGTTGGAGGGTGCAGGAGAAAGGGTAATTGTCTCGGAAAAGTACCTTTGATTATATTTAGGATTGAGTTTTGGTTGGCTGCATTATTGTTTCTGAGGAAAGTGATAAATAGATCGAAGAGTATGTTGGGTTTCTCTGAGATTTCATTGAGATTGTGACTGGCGTTAAAGTATTGGTCTAGGTGTATGTAGTAATTTTCCATTATGTTGAGTAAAGGGCCCTTGTTTGCAAATCTATAGTGACTGTCAGTAAGAGAGGCGTCTGCAATTGTAAAAAAAATTCTTCACATCAACAGTGATCAGCAATAGGCAAGGGCCCCACAATTATAAACTAAATTCCCAACTAGATTGTGACTGACAGTAGGAATGATTATCTGCCGATATAATGAGTACGCCAAAACCTGGCTGTGGCTGACAGTAAGAGGGTGTGCTTCTCATTATAATGAAGACACACCAATTGAACTGTAATTGCAGTACGCAAGGGGGCCTGCTATTATAATGAAAGCACCCCAAACTCGATAGAGACTGGCATTAGGAAACAGGTCCTGTCATAATAACACCACAACACAATTTTGACTGGTGGTAGGGAAGGTGCCTACCATTATAATGAAAACTCCTTAACTGGAATGCAACTGGCAGTAGGCAAGGAGGCCTACCATTGTAATGAAAACTTCCCAACTCAATTGTGAATGGCAGTAGAAAAGGGGGCCTGTTAACACAAATCTACCACTCGCACTTTACATGGGAAACGATATAAGGGGACCTCCCAGGTGTTTCACGAATAACTCTAAATTAAACAGAATCATACTCACAGCATGTACAGTAATTTTCGTACAAATCTGTATACAATGTATAATGCCGTAACGAACAGGTAAATTTGCTAGTCCATAATAAAAGACTTACATTCAATTTAAAGATGATTAGTTTATTACAATCTATGATCTATAGCTTCTTTTACCACATACATGTTACTAAATAAAACATCGGAACACTTACCGCTGACCTTCACTTAATTGAGATATGACATGACCAAGCATAAAGAGAGAGCGGTTGATGGAACAGCCTTCTTTCAGACGTTCGCCTTGAGCACCAGTCTGATTTACTCTCTCAGATCCAGCTAAGTCCACAAAATTTAGCTGAGATACTTGAATTGCACCTGCATCACCCTCGTCAGTGTCTCTACTTTCAATAATCTGTTTGGGAAACAGAAAAAATATATATAAAACACTACTTTTAAGCACATATCACACACAAAAATTTATTATCTAAAGCAATCTACTTTAATATTTTACGTCCCGCTAACTACTTCTACAGTTTTCGGAGATGAGGTGCCAGAGTTTAATGCTGTAGGAGTTCTTTCACGTGCAAGTACATCTACAGACACAAGGCTGGCCTTGAAATACCACCGGAGTGAGCCAGGACTGAACCTGCCAAATTGGGCTCAGAAGACCAGCACTCTACCAACTGAACTACCCAGCCGGCAATCTACTTCAGACAACAAACATAGTGTTCATACGAACAGCACCATCATTATAAGCATTTATGGGGAATGGTCGATATTCGTACTGTACAGATTAAGACAGAATTATGTTCCTATTGACACTATTATTCTAGGTCAGGGATTTTCAATCTGTGGTACACGTACCATCACCGGAATGTGAAGAAGCCTTAGGAGGTATGCCAAAAATGCATACAAAAAGTGGTAAAACTTAAATCCGATTTCAAAAGTGCATTGAATCTGCAATTAAAGTCGATTAAAAAAGTATCATACATAAATTGATAACTAATGGGAGTTGATTTAGCAACATTAATGAATCACATGTAGAGATAAATATATTTTTATCATCTCTTCTCACTCAGAGCTCTTCTTCCAATTACAACATTGTCCTTGCACCTCAGAATACTGCTATATGACAACAATGAGGGGAGAAGCACTAACCCACAGCACCTGTATCACTTAGAGTAAAAACTTGTTCAAATAGTTCATGCAATACTGAACTTTAGATGACAGAATTTTCCAGTCCGAGTTCTAAGCTGAAATATTACCACAGTTTCTTCTAGGCACAACGATATCAATTTTCATTGTTAGATCAAATTTTTGGATCTAATGGCAGCAAGTGTACCCTGTAATAGCCAAAAGTGCAGTTAAATTTCTTCTACCCTTTACAACAACTTATTTGTGTGGAAGCCGGTTCAATACCCTTGTGTACTGGAAAGAAACCAACTTCACATTGAGCCTCACTCACATTAGAACATTCAGCAACCCTTCCACACATTAAAGTCTAAAAGGAGGCTTAACCATCTCATTAAATCTAAAATATTTTAAAATAAAAAATTAACTGCGAGCAAAAATAGAGTGGCAATGAAGTTAAACGCTGACCAAAATTTTGTTACATATGCTGACATTATGTAAAAGTTTTCTTTGGAGAGAAAAGCTTTCATACTAAATTGAAATGTTTTGTTAACCTTTAAATAAATTTTTCATTTTTTTAACCTTACTAATGTGTTTAAAAAAACTTGAAGTTAACCCATCAACTGGATTCCTAAGAGATATTTGGCTGGATTGATTTATTTCTGAATTATTAAATATTTATGATATTGTGATTATTTGCTGGCACATTATGTGGACAAGAACTACAGTTCTCCTACAGATAATTCTGGCAAATTAAAACAATTTTACACACTACCACAGAAATGGCATTTTCTTCTGATCTACTCATTCAATCTTGTTCACATTTAGTGTATTATAAATTACTATAAACAATTAAAATTTAGGAAATGAATCAATCCAACTGAATAACTCTCAATCTTAGAATCCAGCTGAGTCTGAAATGTTTACAAGCAGGGTTCAAAACAAGGCCCAAGTTACAGACTGGACACCAGTACAGTAGCTGCTGTACTTCCTGTTATTATTCTTTGAACAAACCACATCTTTGGGGTTCTCTTCTCATGAAGATGGATTCACACACATCACCCCCACCATAATGATGTGCCTCTCCCTGGGTCGCTTTGGTGGTGGATTGATAGATTGACAGCTGAAAAAGCAAATGGAAGTTGTTTGTGCATCATCTGCTTGACCAATTTGATCTTAGACTGGGTTGTGGATCATTGATTTCCATCTATGCTTGTCTTTCTAGCATTCCTCATCACAGACATCTTGAAAGTTTGCCAATCCTACCTTAGGTCTGTTCAATTTGTTCTCTCCATCATTTTTTGGATCTGCCTCTAATCTCTTTCCAACTAGAGAATAAAGCAAGTGTAAACCTTCACACTTCTTTCCTTCGTCTGCCCAGAAAACAGTACATTCCTAAACTTAAAAGAAAGGTCACGCAAGAATGCACAACCTTGAGTCAGTTCGTTCCAATGGCTGATGTTTTAAAGCACAAGCGAGGGAAAACTCTGAAGAGTGCAGAGAATACTATTGCCTTAAATGTAAATTAGAAGTCCATTATAGCGAGTACAGCATATAACGAGAACCCCGTTATAACACCAATTTCTGTCTGCCTCTTCAAAATTCCTATATTAAACTGTGTATTATCCTTTGGTTAAAGCGAGAGCCCTATCACTATAATAATTATTAAATTAATGTTGTATGGTCCACCTTTTTAATTATATTATTTGCGTATGGACACTGTTGGATTACGCATTACATTTATGATTCGCCTTTCTAACAGACCATATTGCTTTCATTCTTTCACTGTGTGCCTGTTTCCTTTCTTCTGACCACTTATTCCCCGATCTTTTAGGGACTTCATTCTCTGGCTTTACTACCCAACTAAATCTTGTGACGGTAAATGTTTCTGTCCAATATTTCTGATGGTTGTATCTGGGCCATTTCCAGATCATTTTTAACATCTTGTATCCATGGTGCGTTCTTCAGTTTTTCAGTATATGTCAAAATTTTGTGGGTTAGCCTTGAAGACTATAGTCTGTGAACGTGTCCATAGAATTTCAGTCTTCGTATCCTGACGTCTGCAGCAAGGTTGGACAGTCTTTCCATAGCTTTGCGTGAATTGAGTCTATACCCTTCTTTTTTGTCTGGGCCCAGAATTTTCCTCAAGATCTTCCTTTCCTTCTTCAAGATGTTTTCCAGACCACCTTTATTATTAAGTACCAAGATTTCACTTGCATACAGCACTTCAGGTTTAATCACCGCATTACAATGTTTGATTTTTGTATGTATGGACTTTCATTTCTTGTTGTAGATGTCACGGGTTCTCCAATATGCTCTTAGTTTTTGTAATCAAACTTTCTGTGCTTCCTTTCCCAACCCTGTTGGTATTAGGAACTCACCGAGATATTTAAAGTATGGAACTTGTTTGATCTGCCCATATTTTGTTTGTAATTCCTGAATGTTGAATTTAGTGCAAATAAACTTTGTCTTCTCGAATAAGATTTGTAGTCCAGTTTTCTCAGTGCATTCCTTGAGGACTTCGATCTGGTCACTCAAATATCACTGTCTATTAGCATTGCTAGGTCGTCAGCGAAAGCTAAACAACTGACCTTTATGTCATCTTTCTTTCGGCCAAGTTGAATGGGTTTCCAGTGGACTGTCTAGAACAAGGTTGAAAAGCAGTGGTGACAATCCGTCACCCTGTCGCACGCCGGGCTTAATGGCAAAGGGCACCGATACTTCACCCATGAATTTCACTTTTGACTTTGTGTCCGTGAGTGTTTCCTTGACGAGTCTTAATGTCTGTGAGTCAAGCCCTTGTTCTTCTCAGATGTTAAAAAGAGACTGTTGATCGACCGAATCGCACGCTTTCTTGAAGTCGAAGAAACTACAAATAATCGGAGAGAATCGGGTTGCTCTATATTTCAATACCGTCTTCAAGTTAAAAATTCGTTCAACACAGGACTGCCCAGGTCAGAAACCGGCTTGATACAATTCTATGTTCGAGCAGTTCTTGTACTCTTTGAAGACACGCGCAGAGAATCTTGTAGGTGACTTGAACGAGAGAAATCCTGCTGTAGTCATGTACAGTACATCGGTTTTGTCCCCTTTCTTGTGTACCAGATAAGTGCACATTTCTATTCTTCAGGTGACTTCTTTTTTCCAGATGTCCATGATTATTAGTGCGAGCTCCTCAAGTGTATTTCAGGCCTATATTCTTTAAGAGTTCTGCAACTATGCCGTCTTCTCCACACGCCCTGTTATTTTTGAGTCTGAAGATGTGTCTCTGGATTTCTACTTTGGTAGGTGGAGATTCAGGGTTTACGTGTACAGGAGTTTCTTTGGGCCATCGTAATGTTGGCTCCTGGCAATTGAATAATTCAGAGAAATATCGAACCAACTCCTTACAATTATCCTGGTTAGACACCGCGAGTTTCCCGTCTTGCTTTTCTTGCTTTCGGAAGCATAAATTCTGTGGGGTGTATCCACGGATTCTTCCTGCGAAAGTCCTGTAGAAGTCTCATACATTGTGATCACAGAATTCTTTTTCTATAGATTCAAATTGGTCCTTCATGTATCTACTCTTCGTTTGCCTGATTACTTCCGACACTTCCTTCCTTGTCTGAAGATAATGTTGTTGAGTCTCGAGTGACTTCTTACAGTTATATTTCTGAAAGGCTCTCTCGCTTTCCCAGTGCCTCACATGCAGAGTCCCAACAAGGGTGTTTCGTATTCTTCAATGGAATCGTCTCTAGCTCTTGTAATGATATTGTCACAGAACTGTTGCCAGGTGTCCGCCATTTCCTTTTCCCATTCTTCTTTTATGTTAATTTCCTTTATCTTTTTCGTGTCGAACTTCTAAAGATGAGATTTCTTGTAGTGGATTCTTTTCGGGGTAAATTTCACTTTGATACGCACTAAATAGTGGTCAGAATCAATATTAGCTCCTCTTCACACTTGCACATCATGAATTTCTTTCTGTAAAGGTGATCTCCAGGTCTTCTGTTTTCAAGAGTTCTTCCTCAGACAGGTGGACATCACCTTCAGGTTGTTCTGTTGACACAGCTCAATAAGTCTCATGCCATTCTTGTTGGTAAATTTACGAGCTGGGTATTTGCCTACGATCTTTTGGTATTCTTTTTCCCTACCAATCTATGCACTGAAATCACCTAGCAATATCTTTGTATCTTCTCTGGGGACTACTGCCAAGATTTTTTCAAGATTAGACCAGAATTGTTCTAGTTTCTGCGAGTCCTTATTTTGGGGGAACTACAAAAGCCATACTTTGTTTTACTTTTGAAAATTCGATAATTACCGTAGTCTAGTGTGTGTAACATGAAAATATCAACAAATATTTATTTGGCATGACTGCCTGTGTATTGAAATGTTGTCTACCATTATCGGCCATTGTTTGGAACTGTCGTCTATTTGTGATATCTACCATGCATATTTAATTTAAAAACTAATGTGCAATTATTGCGTCAATAGCTTCGATTTTCCTCATTCGCTCAATACGCAAATCCTTAGTGTGCGCATGAGCAGTCTCTCTTGAACTGGGCGCTCTGTGGTTGTTTCTTACTTGCCTGATATGCGAGCGAGGAGTTGCGTTGTTACTGAGCTCCGGGATGGACGCAACTAGCGGTGTTCCTTGGAAGACATTTTGGAAGGCTGGCGGAATGGAGTTGGGTACTCCTGGCTAGGCGGGAGATAGACTTGGCTATAACTTAAATACGTTTTAAACTTATTATGTTCACCTAGTCATAGTAATCTTAGTATTTTAGTGACTCCTTTGTTTCAACTATGTGAATGTTGACCTAGGCCTGCGCGGCAAGCAGGCAGATTACCTCTGAAAGCATAACTCTGGTGTAAGTTTGTGATAAAGGATTACACTAATTTGGATACAAAACCACTGGCATGAAAGCAATATATATATATTTTTTTTTTTTTTTAATTGTTTTGGAGCATCACCTACTTCAGTGAATTATTTGGAGGAGACATTATTTACAACCGTCATCTTGGAATTTTCAAAAACAATAACTAGACTGTTTACGAGCCAACGTTTCTACCATTATTAAATTTTAGGCTTATCTTGAGTTACCGCCAATATTGTGAGAATTGAATCTGGACTCTATATCCAGTATTTGGAAATTTAGTAACTGACTAAAAACTAAATCACTATTGTTAAAATTTTTCATGTAAGTGATATGTAAATTTAATTGCGAGGTGAATTGGAAACACGCGGTGTTAGCATATGTGCATTATGTCATTGTAACTTTTGGTATTATTGATATTGTTGTACGTGGTTTGTTTTCTGCTCCATATATGGTATGCGTATAGTTTTGGTTGTTGGTTTTATTATTATTATTATTATTATTATTATTATTATTATTATTAATAGGGGTGTGTTTTTCTTTGTTCGTTTTCCCTGATTTTGTAATGCGTGCTCTGTGTCTGATATTTTGTGTGATACTCCAACTTGCATCAGCTGGTGGTTATTTGCAGTGGCATCCAGTGGCTTGCAAACTGCCAACACCACTCAAGTAGATTTGGTGATTGATGATCTGACTACAGAATCAACATTTACCAGTTCCTGTTTTGCAATTGAAATTTTAATGATTAGCAGTGATGGAACTAACAGTTCTTCAAAATTGGGAGGATACAGGATTATTTGCAACAGTTGTAATTCTTCTTACGTCGGACAGACCAGGAGTCCATGAAGTTAACCTGAATAAATGATAGATATAATTAATGAACGGAAGGAGGGGGAGAGTGAGAGAGAGGGGGGAGGGGAGAGAGTGTTAGTCAAATGGCATAGGTTATTAGACTTGCATCTCGTTGTGGCATGTGGTGAGTGGTGTATTGTTGTGTGTCTCATACTAATGGTACTTAGTGGTACTTTCCTCAGCATACTCCAGATGCTAAGAATTTCTTTTCTATTGGCTTTACGTCACACCGACACATATGTATTATGGCAACGATGGGACAGGAAAGGGCTAGGACTGAGAAGGAAGTGGCTGTGGCCTTAAGGTACAGCCCCAGCATTTGCCTGGTGTAAAAATGGGGAAACCACGGAAAACCATCTTCAGGGCTGCCGACAGTGGGATTCAAACCTACTATCTCCCGAATACTGGAACTGGCCACACTTAAGTGACTGCAGCTATCGAGCTCGGTACTTAGAATTTAGAGCCTAATTTATTTTTCAGTTTTTAAACTTAGTCCATCTCAAGATTTTAAAGTTAATTGTGTGTTTGTACATTAGTTTTCATGCCAATTGTGCGTTTTTACATTTGTTTAGTTATTAGATGTATTACATTAAGGCTGAAGATGGCCAGGCAAGGCCGAAACTAGTCCCTACTTTAGTAATGTAATTCAATAATATTGTATAATATAGCATTAAAAAAAGTGAACTATACAACATTAATTTAATAATTATTATTGCGTTCACAATTCAATACCGATCAATACCAAGAAGTTTATATGCTTCGAGCCCTATCACTGACGCATCCGTTATTACGAGCGATTAAGCCCACACAATTTTTTCCGTTACCAATATTTATGCACCCCAGCGATTATGTTGCATGTGATTGATCACCTTCAGTATCGTTTCCTCGCTATGTCCCCTAGCAAGCTCTCTCATCGACATTCGAAGGCGATGTTGGAGTCTAGTAGTAATAACCATCGACTACTGTTCTCTAAGGAAAATTCTAATTTTAAGAGAATAACACATTTTCGTAATAAATGTGTACGTGACTTGGCCGATAGCAGTTGCTAACTCGTTAAAAATAAAAGCTGAAGTAAATTAACTCTTAATTTTAATGTTATATACTGAACTTAAGTAAGAATCTGATACACCTCAAGATATGGCAGAGTACATCACTGGTTTCAGAGGATAGTTTGTATTTTCTCGCGTCTAGTTAAATTTCAGAAAGGCTATTCCCATGTAAATGTTTAGTGAGGTTGTAACGGATCAAACACCTTATATAGATAATTAAAAACAATTGCACGCTGGACGCCAGGCTTCGAAATTAAATGTAATTTGAAACCGAATTTAGATATAAAAAGTACTAAACATAATCTAATGAGACTATCTCAGTCGTAAGGTATAGGGATACTAACCATTAAATACCATGTGGAAAAACATAGGGAACCTACTAAAAAGTCAATTATTTAACGATGTAAAAAGAAAAAAGTTTTATTTTAAAAAAGATGAAATTACGTAAAAACGAGTTTTTACCAAAATTAAAAATTACTGACTGAGATTACAATTCATTACTACACGCGCGGACTTGTGTTAACAGGGATTACTAATGCTCACCGTAGGTTGATCTATTCGTTGTCTGCTTCCGTGGTTGATCGTTGTTGTCCCTCTTCCACCAGCATCATCCTTGGCATCTGCTTCATGGAATGGATTGAATCTATCACTCCCTATTGTGCTGAGTACCAAAAATATAGTACCAGCCTTACAATGTGAAATTCCACATCGGAATTAATTGAATAGAGAGAACGGAAAACATCCAGTCCTTCTATATTATTTGAACTTGTCTTTCTAAATAATCTGAGTAAGTCTCACAGAGCCAATAAGAAATTTTGAGTATAAGCACATCGTAAGCGATGCACTCTGAAAGCAGAGCGACTCTAAAAGCCCGTGGACTACTTGAGAATGGAGACTCAAAGCTGGATGCAGAATGCAGAATACAGAATGAAGACGAATGAACTTCACCATGCCGTGTAGATCTATATAAATCCTCTTCAGATTCCCACTTCCTCCCTTGGTGTCACATGACATCTCGTTCCAATGAGAGCCGATATACGTCACTACCCTGTCGATATATGTGAAGTGTCTGTCCTTGACAGAAAAAGCCCTCCTGATAGGAGCACGTGATATGGGGTAATTTTGAGTCCAACAACGAAATATGGTATCTTCCTCTTGCTGTTGCGTACATTTCCAAGAACCATCCAAAATTAACCTTCCTGGACTATTGCGAGACACCAAGTAGCCTGTTAGCGCAAGACCTGTCTTGACATTAACACGGAATATTCTAATATATTACAATTAAAAATTATTTCTCGTTCTTACGTACAGTTACATAAATGATGATGGACGTTAATAATGAATTAAAATTACACATGATACATGATACATATATATACAATTAATTTGGGTGGGCAATCAAATTATGTAAATGTCGTGGTGACCACGATTATTACAAGGTGGTTATCATTTCTCTACATGTGTTTGAAATGTTTTCATTATACATATATAGTTAGGTTAGCTGATGCCATTTGAAAAAGAAAAAAATGTTTGGCGCAGAAGCCCCTGGAGTGATACCGTATTTCTCTGAATCCAAGACTTTTTTACTCAGAATCTCATGTGAAAATTCAAGGGTCATCTTCCATTCGCACCCTAACAGTAATGAACACCACTAGCAACTACCACGGTAAGCACACTGCTTTTTTCACCCCCGTGTGCGCACACGCAAAATTAGTCTATTTATACATCGCTAGTCACGGTAACCGGTTGTACAGTGCCTCTGTGTAACGTCACTAGATTTTGGGGAATAGCAAAGAGAGAGTGATGTTCTATTAGCCTCTACAAAAAGTTTCTCAAATCTGCAGAATGGCATCAAAACATGCGAGCCTTCGAATTCTTAGAAAGACAATGGCTCGGTGGCAGAGGTACAGGGTGGCGCACTAATAGTTGACACATTTGAAAAGCAAATATAACATGCAACTTATGTACTATGTTAGAATTTTGCACACACCTTCCCTGTTTCATAGAAATATATGTAGAGGTGACACTGCTGCTTTTCTCCAAATGCCTGCATTCCAATGAGCTTTCTGTCATGGCCGACCATGCCGACTCTCCGTTCAAGAGCGCGCCAGAGCAGTTACCTTCTATTGCGAATCAAAAAGTGTTACGGCAACACAAAATAATTTGAGCTGTACTTCAGACTAGGTGCGCACCAGCAAGGAACACCATTCTTCGCTTATACAGAAACTTAGAGGAACAAGGCAGTGTGAAGGAAGAAAAGTGACCACATGCACCAGCAGTTCGGTCTCCTAAAAACATTGCTGTGCTGAAGGTCGCCATGCAGCGCAGCCCACACAAGTCAACACAGCGAGCATCAAGAGAAAGTGGAATATCGCGCCATTCAGTTCAAAGAATGTTACACTGTGATCTTCAATTGTGTCCATAAATAAATGACTGTACTACCGTACTTCACAGGCAGAAGCGTTTTCAGTACAAGTATACCTTATGGACCCAACATAAAGATGAAGTACTGTTTAACACATGGTTCTCTGATGAAGCCTATTTTCATCTGAACGGGGCAGTTAATAACTAAAATGTGCGGTTTTGGGCTACAGAAAATCAGACATTCACGAAAAAAACACGTACGGGGAAAGTTAGTCTGTGGGTAACTCTGTCAAGTCGTGGGTTAATTGGACCATTTTTCTTTAGTCAGACAGTTAATGCACAGCGATACAAGGACATGCTGGGGAATGAATCCATGCCTCACATTCTCGCTATCCCTATTCATACGCAGTGGTTTATGCAAGATGGTGCAACACCTCACACAGCTAACGATGTTCTTGAGATTTTGGGGGAGTATTTGGTGATCGTGTAATGTCTCGTTGTTACGCACAATATAACAATAATGGCAGATCCTTCGGGCCTCATTTAAGACCAGATTTAAATCCTTGTGATTTTTTTTATGGGGTTATTTGAAAGAAAACTCTTCGCTTCAAGACCTCAAAGCCGCATGGAAATGCGTACTTTGATTTGCAGCTCTGCGGCAAAATTCATGAAAACCTGTGCGCAAAGTCATCAGAAACATGCGTACTCATCTCGAAGAGGTTATTCGCCGCAGTGGAGGCCACATTGAACATGTGATATAGTGAAACGTATTTCCAGGATCCAAGCTGCCTGTGTCTAAAATTTCATTAGTGTTCTGTGAAAAAGTTGTTATTCTAAAATTAAATGTGTCAACTGTATCGTGCACCACCCTGTATAATGCGTCTACTGTAGCTGACACTTAGTACGCGTATAATTAAGTTTTATAGACAGCAGGAATATTTTCCTGAATGACTGTCGTATCATAGGTTAATTTGATATATTTTGCAATGTTTTGAATGGTGGAACATCCCTCAAACTATCACATTGATTGTCGTATTGAAAAGATAAATGGAGGAGGTACTGCCAGCAAATTTTCAACGAGTTCTCATCAATATTATGATGCCAATTTTCAGTTAATGGTTATTAAACACTCGGAAGTGTAGAATATTGTACAGCCACAAGAAAATACGGCATAGGCCTAACTAAAGCCAATATTCGGCGTTAGCTTGAAGATAAAGATAGCTTTAAAAAATGTGCACTATACAAAAAACAACATTCAGTGGCCTACCACAAGGACACTTTAAGGAAGTCTAAGATGAAATTGTGATGTATGTGCACGAAAACCGCAAGGGTGGTATGGCCATACTACGGTGTAGTGAACTCGTTCGTTGAACTTCAACGTCCACGATAAGGCCTATACATCGCTAGCCACTGAAGTTAGCCGAACCCGGCAAGTGAGGTGTGTGTAGCGGCCGGTTGTAGCAGACGCTGAGAAAAAGTAACAGTTCTTTAGACAGCAAGAATATTTTTCTGGTGGATCGTCGTATTGTACAGAGGCATGGAATACATATTGCCGGCAAATTTTCAACTGGTTTTCTTCGATATTATGATCGCAACTGAAGACACTTTTACAAAAACAGCCACAGTCCAAAAATGGGATTTTTTTAACGGAGACCATCTCTCTGTACTTTGCAATGTGCTGCACCGTTTGACATTCAAATACTGCACAAAAACGGTCATAGTTCCATTATAAATGCATGTTTAAGATTTGCCCTGTTTTACAAAACAAAACCATTGTCCTTTGACTTTGTTACAAAAAGTGCCAATGTCCAGAAAATCTTTATGACATATCGTTATCCATTAGGCAGTGACTTCAAAATGGCTGACGTAGATAGTGATGATGTGTATACTAAATAATAATAATAATAATAATAATAATAATAATAATAATAATAATAATAATAATAATAATCGTATGGCCTCAGCTACCGTTTGCAGACATTTCGATTTGACGCCATCTGGCTGTCTGCTCGTCAATTTCGACGTTCCGGTTTACTCTGTCTGCCATCTAGCGGACCTAGAGTAAACCAGATCTCTCTTGGGCGTCTATGGCCGAGATTCAAGTAATTTTGTCGGGTAAATACCAAATGTATCACCAGAGATCTTTTACATGCCGACATCGTACGACATGGAGTGTCGAATGGATTTTTTTCCGTCCTTCAAAAATCCGACTACCTCTGCCGGGTTTGAACCCGCTATCTTGGGATCCGGAGGCCGACACTCTACCACGGATCCACAGAGGCAGCTATGTGTATACTGATCATGCAAATTCAACAAATTGGAAGAATTGGAAGCGTAAAAGGTCTAAACAGGAGAAAAGTGAAGATGTAATTAAAAAGAAGAAAGTTTCTGGTGAAGCATACATTAGTCACTAAGGCAAAGAGATTGCTGTGCGAATAACTGGACCAGATTGCAGGTAAACATAACCGTACTTTACACATAACGATGTGCGTCATACAGCTAGCATTACATGTTATTTATCTGTTTATTTGTAGGTGTTCGATATTGCAATGCTTCGTTACAGTCAACGCCGAAGAAAGGGCCAATTTTTTAACTCTATTCAACAAACTAGCAACTAAAGACTAACAAGATTCTTATCTGAGTGGTCTGATATCATTTCATGCTCCATACAGAAGGAGATCTCGAAAATATGGTCACATGGATAGTGAAGGTTATGCAGAAATAGGTGAGAAAAACAAAAATTGTGCAAGCTTCTGCTAAAGTTCGAGCATCAGAGAAAGAGATTCCTGTTTGTGCTACGGCGTTTGCTTCTATTTTTGGAATCGCACGTGGACAGGTGCGAAGTATTGAACATTTGCTGGTTAATACAGGACATTTATCCACAAGGATAAGCGAGGAAGGCATGCTAACTGTTTTAGAAAGACTCCTCCAGCAGTTATTGACCTGATTATTAATCACATCCAGTCTTTTAAAACACAGCAATCCATTATTCTAGGAGAAGAAATCCTAACAGAATGTATCTTCCTGAAACTCTGACTGTGACAGCAATGCACAAACTATTCTTGAAATCCCATAGACTGAATCTGTTGTATCTCATTTACCTAGACGTATTTAAAGAGAAATTCAACATTTCATTTGGCCTACCAAGAAGTGATACATGTTCAACATGCGATTCATTGCAGCTGCAGATTGATTCGGCTAAAAATGAAGATGAGATCAACAGGTACAAAGTTGAAAAGCAAGTCCACCTATGTAAAGCTGATAAGTTTTTTGAACTGAGGAAAAAGTTCGAACATTTGACTCAGAGGAACAAGGTTATCTGCATCTCTTTTGATTTCATGCAAAACCCTCCTCTACCTCATATTAATAGTTGTGAGGTTTTTTTATGCCCGCCAACTGTGGTACTATGTATTTGGAGTTCATGACATGGGGACGAAGATGGTCAGTATGAATGTATATGATGAAACGACTGCCAAGAAAGGCCAGAATGATGTAACTTCAATGCTACTTAAGCATTTCAATATATATGGCACCGGAACTGAAACATTGGTACTTATTAGCTACGGATGTTCAGGCCAGAACAAGAATCAAGTTATGATCCGATTCCTCTATGCTCTGGTTCACTTTTTCAAGGTGTTCAAAACTATAAAATACATATTCCCCATTAGAGGTCATAGCTATCTCCCAAATGACCAAGATTTCAGTCTCACTGAGGCTAAAAAGAAGCATACTGCAGAAATCCAAAGTGATTGGGACAAATCAGTCAAATCTGCTAGAGTGAACCCTTCGCCGTTTAATTCAGTTAATATTAAACAAGACGATATTTTTGATATGGCATCTTCTCTGTCTCCATATTTTCATAAGCAGTGTAAACCACCTATGAAGTTTAGAAGTGCGAGAATCGTCGAAATATCTACAGACACATCAGATGTTCTAGTGCGTTATACCTACAATGGGCTATGAGAGCACATTGTTGTACGCAATGCTCAAACCCACCCTACAACACTGAACCTTGTACCCAACTACCATGGACCACTAGCACTGAAATCAGCGAAGTTGCAGGACATATGAAGACTGGCTTCGTTGCTTACAAAACATGAGAACAGAGAATTTGAGTCTTGAAGCCGAAGTGAGTTTAGAAAATGTTGAAGTGTTATATGACATTGATCCTGATGATAATAGCAGTGGTGATGAAGCACTACAATAAATCAGTGGACTGCTAAGCATTATTTCATGTTTGATTTTGCACAAAAACAACCAACGTCCAGTGATTTAATTTCAATTTTATGTTCTTCACATTCAATACAATTTATAACTTTAATGTAAAGTGTACTGAGAAGTTAAATCGATGTTATAGTTAGATATAAAATTAGGTATGCAATGATTTAATGGAAAGAAGAGACTGGACACAGATTTTTTACTCTACAAAAAATTCAATTTTTGGACAATGGCTGTTTTTGTAAAAGTATCTCCAATTTAATTTAATGGTTATTAAACCCACAGAAATAAAGAATAATTGTGCAGCCATAAAAAAATAAGACATAACTAAAGCCAATTAGTGTTGGTGTGAAGACAAAGATAGTCTAAAATTGCGTACTGTACGAGAAAGGCATGTATAAGATTTTACAAAGTACATTTCAAGCCTGATTTAAATTTTTTGATGGAAATTTTGGGGTCTGTATTGCATTCAGGGTTGTCTTGGATGAAATTAAACATACACTTTCACGTAGTATCGGATTTCGAAAAATAACACAGAAGTAAGCCATAGTGTGGGTATCATCCATAAAAAAGCATTTTAAAAAAACTGATTGCTGTATCATACCTATTTGAATGTGTACGGGAGTTTTCCCAAATTCTGCTAAAAAATCGGATTTAACAACAATCCGCTACAGCGAGTAAATTTTTCGCTGTTATGAATTCTCGCCATAGCGGACTTCTACGGTATTTAATAAGTGTATGGAAACGTGCCAACAGTTCAATTGACAATATCGTGAAATTAACATCCAAGTTCAACGGGGTGTGTGTGTGTGTGTGTGTGTGTGTGTGTGTGTGTGTGTGTGTGTGTGTGTGTGTGTGTGTGTGTGTGTGGTTTAGAGTGCTTGCAGTGCATAGAACAAACGTTTTACTACTGGCAGTGTTACTACACTGGGTAACAAGTGGCCGCATGTTAGAAGTGTTATGGACGTGGAGTGCAATGAATTTGTTCATTCTACTATCCGTAGGGATGTGCACATGTTTTTTTTTAAAAAAAAAACAAAAAAAACTATGAAACCCCTATGATTAACAAAGTGTTTTCAGCTGTAAATTATAATGCCAGATTTTTTTAAAAAACCTTCCTTCACACTATGAGCGAAATAGGTTACCAGTTCATTAGCAGAAATCAAAGAAGTGTCACACTAGACAGAGATGATATATTGAGTGTAGTCGTTATCTCCACAAGATACGAGAATTTAGACAACGGGAGGAAATCAACTATTTGGACGAGACGTGGATTTACAAAGGGCATGCAACATCAAAGGCATGGCGAGAAACTACAGTAAAGACAAAGAAAAAGACATTTCTGTCAGGTTTAAGAACAGGGCAAAAAATCCAACAGGAAGGACTAAGTGACTGATGGTGTTACACACTGGAAGTGATGACTTTTGTGGAGGGTGGTGATCTTGCGTTCAAGTCTTTAAAAATCTAGAGACAATCAAGATGAAATGACTGGCAACTTACGTAAATAATGATTTGAAAGAATATTACCAAAGCCATTGCCTGGTAGTATTATCGTGTTAGGATAACACTTCTTATCGAAGTGTGAGGTTAGAACATATTCCAAACAAATCCTAGAAGAAGCTGAAGTAATTTCTTGGCTGAGAATTAAAAACATAACATCCAAGGAAGGACTTATTAGAACCAAATTGCTGGAATTTGTGAACAATCGCAAGCCTTGGTTTGAGAAATGTCAATAAATGACTTATCCGAACATGCAGGCCAAACTGTACTCAGACTCCCGTCCCATATCACTGAATTAAACCCGAGAGACAGTGTGTGTCTTTGATTGTAGCATCATATAAAACCATTAACCCAGCTAAAGGAAGACAGGGCCACCTTCCCTGCCCTCCACTTGAGTAATTCTTGCCTGGCACGTCCAATTCACAGGGGTGGGCATCCTACAATCCAGTAGGCCGCAGTGATAGGATGACTGAATTCAGACAGGGACCCAGTCCCGTGGGGTTTATCATGTAACCCATGCCCAGGGTTACGGGTGAAGACTTCAATGGCAGCGAAGGTGGAGATGAGATTTCGGTACAGCAGAGCTGGCGGAAGAGGCAACCCATTCTCTGGGGTAGTACAGATGGAACCCACTATCTTGTGGGATGAGGAGGGATCCTCAAAGGCTAAGGGAGTAAACACTGAAAGAAAGTCCTTTATGTTAGGCCCAGCGAGCCAGTAAAGAAGTAATTGTCCGATTGCTTTCAATGTACGAACAAGCCTCGGATCGAACATACCAGAAAAAGACTCCACTTCAGGCACTAATGATGACCATAAGAAGGCTGATGCTTATCCTGAAAATGCAAGAAGATATACCGACCAAAGACATAATTAGAATAGACCTTACCAAGAAGCCCAACAGAGTAGGAACCCTGCATAATTACACTGACCAACAAGTGTGAATAGATAGTCGACCAGGTGGAAAGGAGGAAGATTCATATATTAGGAATGAGCGAAGCAGAATGGAAGGGAATGAAATCAAAGAAACTAAGGGAAGATTACAAGCTATACTGGCATGGTAACAAGAAGGAAACAAAGAATGGAGTTTGAATTGTGCTACATAAAGATACTGAAGCCATAACAGATATCACATATATAAATGAAAGAATGATCAAAGGCAGAGTAAAACTTGGCAGTAACAGTCTCACAATAATCCAAGTATATGCTCAGCAGACAGAATGCAATGACGATGAAAAGCAAGAGTTCCTTGAAAATTTGGAGGACCCTGTACAAGAGGATAATATTGTGATAATAGGGGATCTAAATGCCAAGTTGGAGTAGACAGAACAGGCTATGAAGAGGTAATGGGGCCCTTTGGATATGGGGGAAGGAATGCTGAAGGCGAGAATGTCCTAGATTTCTGTGCCAGAAATAACAGGATAATAAAAAACACCTTCAAGAAACAAGACAGCCATAAATTAACCAGATACAGCTGGGATGGAAGAATTAAAACAGTCATTGGTTATGTAATAACAGATAGAAAAAGTGAAGAAGGCATGAGAGATGTAAAAGTTATTCCCAGTAAATGTTTAGACAGCGATCACAGGCTACTAATAGCTGACATGAACTATAAGGTTGTGCGAACACCAAGTACACAGAAAATACCAAGAATAAAAGATTGGAAACTGATAGATGAGGCAAATAAAAAAGCTTTTCAAGGGTTAGTAGTGGAAAAGGTACCGAAGAATGAAACACAAAGTGCACAGAAGGAATGGAACATGTTTAAAATAACATTACTAAATTGTGCAGCAGAAGTATGTGGCAAAACAAGGGGAGGAAAAAAGAAGAAAGAGACCAGTTGGAGTGAAAAAGTAAGAGAAGCTATTAAAGACCAAAATATGGCAAAGAAACGAAGGTGTTGAGAAGCAAAAACAAATGCAAGGCGTCTTACCACAAGATAACAAAAAAATAGCCGGCCTCAAACAAATATATAGAGATAAGAAATTATTAGTGAAGAGAACTGTGAAGGAAGAGAAGGATAAGAGTTGGGAGATATTCACACAAAAACTAGAGGACTCAAAAGGGAATCAAAAGAGGTTGTATGGAATATTGAAGAGTGGGAGATCAGATAAAGAGGATATTAAAGCAATTAAAACATAGGATGGAATCCTCATCCGGAATACAGAAAACAGCAGAGAAGAAATGGGACACTATTTCGACAAGTTGTTAAATAGCAATGAAGAAGAGCACAAAACAATGAACCTATCAAACATGGAGAAGAAGAAAGACCAATTACGTGGTCAAAAACAGAAAATGCACTGAAACTTATGAAAGGAGGAAAATCACCCATAGATGGATTACCTGCAGATATAATCAAAGCGGCAGGCATACGAGGTCTGCAGTGGCTACCTATGGCAAGGAGTAATATGGAGAGAAAATAAGATACCAGATGAATGGAAAAAAGGATTGATCATACCAGTATTCAAGAGAGGAAGCAGAAGAAAGTGTACAAACTACAGATGAATTAGCTTGCTACCACACTGCCTCAAGATATTGGAAAAGATCATAGCGAAGAGATTAAGAACAAGGAGAGAACATCAGTTTGAAGAACAACACGGCTTCAGAGGCAACAGAGGAACAATAGACCTAATTTTTGCCGTTAGACAACTAGTGGAAAAGTACTGGGAAAAAGGGAAAGATCTGACAGTAGTGTTCCTAGGTATGAAAAAGCCTACGAGAGTGTTCCAAGGAGCAAAATATGGAAATGGCTGAATAAACTAGGAGCTCCAAGTTCTCTTCGTAAAATCCAACAGCTATATCAAAACTGTGAAAGTAGTGTACAAATAGGGAATGGTAGATCTGAATGATTCCAAACAAAGAAAAGTGTACAATTAGGCAGTGCACTATCTCCACTAACTTTTCCTTGCACTCATGGATGAAATCATGGTAGAAATATAGTAAAGGGGCCTCAAGTATTACATATATTATTCCTTTAAATTATGCTGTTCTCACCTTAAAATGATTGTGGAAGAGAGAGGTGTTCAGCAATACGCTTGCCGGGGACCAACCCACCCGACCCAAGATGTAAATTTACTTTTATAACAAATTTATAACAAAAATACTGTTTTAGACTCAATACTCCACTGCTTACAACTGTAATTGGTTAACGTACGGAAGAGGACGACGTCATCTACACCTAGGATGAGCTCGAGATTTTGTAACCAACCATTGCAGAAAAAAAATTATGAATAAAAGTCATTTATTAGTTTTTACGTATTTTTGCACACCCAGTCCAATCTGTCATGAGAACAGTGGCCCCTTTGGGGCCACACTCCCTTCAGGAGGCTCTTTTCCATCGCCACGACGCATACTGTCCGCATGGCAAGAAAAAAAAAAAAAAAGTCATTTAGTAGTTGTAAAATGCAAGAAATACTGTAGGATAGAAAGGGTCCCCAGCCAACAGTTGGCAGCATTGTCGTTCCTCTCTGCGCTCCCTCCCAACGCTACTAGTACAACTATCAAACTCGCGGTTTGAGGCCCCTTTACGATAGTTTTGCCGTAATCATTAAATAAATTAAAGCTGCAGAACCTGGCGATTTGAATGCATTAGTGTTTGCATATGATGTTGCCATTTGGGGAGAAACAGAGCAAGTAGTCCCAAGGAAATTAGATTCCTGGGTCAACAAAGGAATACAATTTAACTGTAAGTAAGAAGAAAACAGTAGCAATGAAATTGAGTAGAACACCCAGCAAATGTGACCTCAAACTTCATGGAGAGAGAATTGAATGTGTACAAAAGCTTCGGCTATCATGGAAGTATTGTATCGAACCAGGGGAGTGTTAAATTGGAAATCCCGAACAGAGTGATAAAAGGTTCCACGTTCTTCTAAAGGTACGAAATCTAGTGTGGGACAAAGCAGTTCCCGTAAAAGCCAAACAATGTTCAAATCTTACCTCCTCCCAATCATGACATATGGGTTGGAGACCGGTGTGTTATTGAAAAGAGACATCAGCAAACTGCAAGCATGTGAAATGAAATGTTTACAATCTGCTATGCAACACACAAGAGACAGAATTTGAAATGATTACATTAGAAATGACATGCAAGTGACCTGTACAACGGAAGAAACACTGCGCATTGCACGGCTGAAATGGTTTGGGCATGTGCAAAGGATTAAAGAGACTAAAACCCCCAAACAATACTTGGAAATGACAGTACCTGGCAGAAGACCTGTTGGACATCCCAGAAGAAGGTGACTGGAGCAAATCAATGCAGACCTTATCAAGAAAGGAACACCACTGCAGGATGTGAAAGGAGAGGAACTCTATGGCGGAGCGCACACTTTTAGGACAAGGGACACGACACATGGGATGCGACAGAAAGAACATGTTCCAAGTGGATGTAGCACGTGTAATCAAGAGGAAGCCCTCACACTTATCGGTCAAGGGCATGGACTGTCCCATGTGTCAGCGGACATGCCCCGTCGAGGTATCGCCTGTTGCATTTCGTAGGACATGTCCCAACAGTTCGCACGTGAGTTTGGTGTAGTGATTTAAACATGTGCAGCTCAGCAGAGGCAACTACCATAAATTTTATAGCGGAAGCGGAGAAGCATGAAGTGCTGTATAATTACAGATTAAAGGGTTATTCAAATAGGTCCATACGTGATAATATCTGGCGAGAAATAGGAGAAGTATTCAGCACGAACGGTAAGTAGGCTACCAACATTTATTTACAGTGATAAAATACATCTAGTTGTTGTGATGAACGAACACATTCACCTCGCAGTATCATTATCCCAAATTAAAATAGGGCCAATACTAATGGGAAAACATGATACACTGAAGTTATTTTTTCTTGTAAGTTTCTAATTTAATCAGGTAGCTAAATCAATGTTCAACGCTTCTTGCCATGAAAGTACGTTTTCTGGCTTCATGAAATATGTACACAGTTGATCTCTTATTTCTTGAGCTCCTGTTGTAGGACAAATATTACAATGGATAGGTCGGGAATGATGATCTTGATTTGTGCATCGATTTTCACCTTCTTCTGACACAGACGGATTGGTGAAATGTCATCCTTTCAATTTGATGAAATTGTGTAAAATGCATGCAGCTTTAATGCAGCTATCAACTTTGGAGACTTTTATTGAAATCGGTGTTTCAAAAAGCCTAAATTTTGACACTAGCATGCCAAAAGCACATTCGACACTTCGCCCTGCTCTACTGAGTCTATAATTAAATACTTTCTTTTCATTGTCCAAGATCCTAACCGGATAAGATCGTATGAGGTTAGTTTTGAGTGGGAATGCTTCATCACCCACCAGATAATGACATACAAGTGACACATCATTTTGGAGCCCAGAAGGTGGTGGCAACTTCAATTTACCATCTATCAGAAGTCTCCCTATGTTTGAATTACAAAAGACAGATCCATCACTATTTCTTCCAAACTCTCCAACGTCTATAGCAATAAACAAACCATCAGCATCACTGAGAGCTAGAAGTACAACCGAAAAATATCCTTTGTAATTTATGTAGGAGGAACCTGACATGACCGGTTTCTTAATTCTGAAATGCTTCCCGTCAATACTGGCAACACAATGTGGCATATTCCACAATTCATAGAATCTAGCTGCTGTTTGTAACCAATTATCAGTATCTGGTGTAGGCATGAAATCTTCATTTAGGGCGTCCCAAATGGCAACAAAAGTTTCGAACACAATTTTGCCTATTGTTGTTTCCCCTCGTTTGAACAGGAAGGCAAGTGATTTAAAACTGCCTCAGCTTCCAAGAAACCTGAAAAAGAAACAAACTAACCAATAATAATAATAATAATAATAATAATAATAATAATAATAATAATAATAATAATAATAATTCTGATGGAGAGTATTTTTCTTATAGCTCGTGAAGCTAAGGAAAAATGGAAGAACATTCGGCATACATTCTTACATTTAAGGCAACTACCGACAAGCGGTTCTGAAGGTGGAAAAAGAAAAGCCTACTATCTTGCGGAGTATTTGCAATTTCTGGAGCCGTACACAAGATCCAGGGGTAAGTGTTGTCGAGTGTAAACAGCCCACATTCTGTAAATAACTCAAGTGTTGATTGACTTTACATTTTGCATAGACTACGGAATTTTCAAGTAAATCAAATACATCTGTGATTCTAGGCAATCAGGAAATATGAATAACTGCCAGGTGATTCTAGGCAATCAGGAAATATGAATAACTGCCAGGAGGAGGATGGTGTAACACAGGAGCATCCGGATCCAAATGGTCTTTCGGGTGAATGTAGTTACAATACTACTATCGAAGAAGATGGATCATCTGGTAGCAGAAAGGAGTCAATTTTAAGTAATACCGAAAATAAAAAAAGGAAAGGTAAATATTCATCATCAGAAGAAAAAGCCTTTGCCGACTACTTTAACGAAAAGAGGGCTATACTCCAGGCAGACGATTCGGATCCCGACTTGCTGTTTTTAAATCACTGTTACCAATGGTAAAAGACCTTAACACTGCAAATAAATTAAATTCACTGAGTGAAATATGGAATTTACAGACATCTCAGTCTCAGACACCTCAAAATGTAATAATAGTATCATCGAATGAAGATGACGGAACTTCTCAACCTGAACAATCGCGCATTGTGTGGAATAATATGAATAAGTGATCGGAAATGCAGTTTGCCTAAAATGTAATATTTACCAGTGTCCTATTCATTTCCACTTTACGGCAAGCAGCAATGTACTAGAAAAGCTACTTATGCTGAACAAACGTGTATAGATCTTTTTAATGTATTCATGCACAACCAAAATCAATCTGTGTTAACCTTACCTGAGTGTTATCAATAATCTTTCAGCTGGTAGAATAGGATCCCTGAATTTGGTATATTTTTTCTCAATTAGTGGTTTTATCAAATGCAGTAACTCTTGAAACGTCTCCCAATTCATTCTATAAAATGTATGAAATTGTGAAGGATCTTCATTAAGTTTCTTAGCCAACACGAAAGCACCATTCTCTAGGCAGTCCACATTATATGGGCTGACCCAAAATTTCCTTTTTCTTCTAGTCACCCGTTTTCTTCGTAATTTCCAAAGCAACAACAAGCCTTCCACATCACTAGAGGACATCTTAAACTAATGACCCACAGATGTGCATTTACGTGGCCCATGGGACACGGGACAGGACAAGTTACTTCAGTCGTGTCCCTTGTCCCATGTCCAAGAAGTGTGCGCTCTGGTTATATTGACAGGAACCGATGAAGGAACATTGTTCACTAAAGTCCTACCCGGCCTGCTGGAAGGATACCCAGATGATGATGATGATGATGATAGACAGTGTAGCCAGATCTAATGTTGCCAGCCTTAAAACCACTTTCAAACTTTGTGACGTGCATAAAAATCTTGCTTTATGTCACACCGACAGACAGGTCTTATGGCGACGATGGGATAGCAAAGGCCTAGGTATGGGAAGGGGAAGACCACGGCCTTAATTAAGGTACAGCCTCAGCATTTGCCTGGTGTGAAAATGAGAAACCATGAAAAACCATCTTTAGGGCTGACGACAGTGGGGTTCGAACCCACCATCTCCTGGATTCAAGCTCACAGCTGTGCACCCCTAACCGCACGGCCAATTCACCCGGTACAGCATTTTGTGAGGCGACAGCTGATCAATGACGTTCCTGTGTCCAGCATCTGGTGCATGAAGAGGAAGAAACGCTGTGGGACCTGGTGAAGTTTGGTATTTGTTTAAAATCTTTTTATCACTATAATAAAGTGGTTGTCATCAGATTTGTCTTGTGGGTTTAACTGATCGATGTTTTGAAGTAAAATGGTGAGAACATCCCTTTGATTTTGTTTAGGTAAATTGTGATCTGTTAAAAGCTGGCAATGAGTTGTGTTGGAATATCTAAAATAAAAGAAAAAAAAAAGGGCTTTTTGTTACAGAATGTCTATATAATGTGCATTGTGAGTGCAAGTATATTTTGACTTACTCTCCTATTCTATCCAGCCGGTCGCCTGCATGCTTCTTGGGAGAATGTCGAATACTGCTCCTTGTGCGGAGAGGACTGGTGTTTGTGACAGTGCAGGGGAAAAGGGGCGGAGCAAAATTTTACCACAGTTTGCATCACTTAAAACATGGAGAAAATAAAGAATGCACCTGTTTTAACCCTTATAGGACCAGCTGACAATATATCGTCAGTGACAATCCCTGCGAGAAAGACCAACTGACGATACATCATCAATGGCCACATTGGCTAAAAGGACCAACTGGCAATATTTTATCAATGGGATAAAAGGATATCCATAGGCCAAGTATTTTATCACATGAATATTATGATGCTATATTAAGTGTCTTGAAGATCTTTTGCGACTGTTAAATTAAAGTTTGACTGAGTATGAGAGTCAAAGCACGAAATAAACACGAACAAGTACAGTGCAGCACATCTAATGCAGAGCGCCACCTCACGCTCGCCAACCCGCACTAAACTTATCACCGAGCTGTGCAGTCTGCTGTTGCCGTTTCAACATAAACCACAAGTGGCAGCAAGTAACACAGTGCACTCTTCTCAATTTTATAGTTTGTTTACTTCCTTATTTAAAGTATCCCGTTTCCAGAAATCTGATAAATCTAACAAGTCCTTGTCAGAGTTCTTGTACAGTTCTGCCAACAATTAGCAACTTGTCCTACGTTTACGAGAAACACTCGTTATTTACAAAGGTGATGGCTGTATCGCTCGAAATAATCATCCACTTGGAAAGGAGATACCGTAAATAAGCAGAGACCAAGGCGTTCGAGGCTTATTTTTCACGTCTCCTTTCAGAAAACTGTAAATTAGTCTGTAATAAAGTTTTCTTCACGATTCTTTTTTCAAAACTGAGAATGAGTGCACTAGGTTACTTGCTGCCTAACTTCATAAGATTATTATTAATATTATTAATGAAGAACTGTGTGTACCAAATGCCAAGGAGGATGCCATGGTGTGTGCACTGCAAAACATATCTGTAAATAAGTTTTTGTAAGTGTGGAAAACAACTGGAAACATTTTTAAACATTACTGGGTCAGCTTCAGTGTGTTATATTGTAGGTGTGTATTGGTGTGCTTCAGAGGTTCTGGATTTGTATCTACAAAGTGTAGGTAAACAAAGTGTGCTTACTGTTGTGATTTTTTAAGACTCCAGATCAAGTTGACAATAACAATATTTTGTTAATTTTAATCCGAACTCCAATAAAATTTGTAATAATACGGAACATTAAGTATGGAACATAAATAATACATTTGCCATAGATAAATTTTGTTTAGTTTAGAAGCTAAAGATATTTCATTTCAAAATTCAAAAAATATTTTTAGTGTATATATAAAATATTGTTTGTTTTAAAATATTAATTTTGTTCAAACTGCCTCTGTTTACATCTCATAAGAAAAAGGGTTGTTTTCTCAAGTTTTTGAAAAAAGGAATCGTGAAGAAAACTTTATTACAGACTAATTTACAGGTTTCTGAAAGGAGACGTGAAAAATATGCCTCGAACGCCTTGGTCTTTTTCGCCATACCACATGCTAAACACATTGTCTTCTTACGCACGCTCTCTTAATATACCCGGTCATAAAAGGGTTAATACAGAACTGTATTTTATTATTATTATTAACTTATTGGCCACACTGGACCACTTGAGCCTCCAATGTACACTTTTTCTTTGAAGGTTGTATTGTCTGATTCGTCTTATCTGCCCTGTACTTCATCCATTCTGATCGCAGTGTTCTTAATTTGTCTGAAATCTCTACAGGCCCTCTGTGCATCATTTCAGTTGAAAATTTGTGATTCTTAAGAAGGGTGGTCATTTTATTCTTGTTCTTTGCAATTTGGAGTCCAACTGTTTTGAGATCCCCTCGAATTTCTTTGATACAATGCCCTCCTGTCTTCTTTCCCAAATTTTTCATCACTAGTTCTCGTAAAATCCTCTTTTCTGGTAATCGTAAGATGTGAAAGAAATAAGAGATTTTCTTCTTCATCGTGTTGGTAAATGGGTCAATCTCTCAATAGACAGTTTCATTGGGGAGGATTCTCCAGACTCCAACCTGGTACTTTTTATTTATACAAGTTCTGATCATTCTTTTTTCAGTTTTGAGGAGCTGATTAGTTCTTCCATTTTAAATTTGGAACAAGGTTTTGTAAACGTAAGTGGCTTTGGGCCAAGTTACAATTTTGTAGCGTTGGATCTCTGTCTATTAACAAGCATATTCTGTTATAAGTTGACCAGGTTAGAAATTGTGCTTTTTTCATTTTGTTGGTTCTATTTATCCATGTTGCTTTCTTGCTTAAGCTGTGAATAATGATTTCTCCAAGGTATTTAAATTGTAGGACTATGTTCATTTTTCCATCATTTATGATGACTTCATTTGTGTCAAGGGGTTTCATTGGCATGATCTCAGTTTTCTAAAAGGATATTTGTAATCGTATTTATAATGCGATTTTTTGGAGAGGGGTGATCTGAGCACGGACTACTTCCATGTCAAGGGCTGAGAGAGCCAAATCGTCTTCAAACCATAGGAAGTTTATCCTTATCAAGGTTTATGCTCCAATTTTGATTTTAGGTAGGTTTTCGTTTTGCCAAATTTTCATGATGTTACCTAGAGCCACATTGAAAAGCAGAGGGGATAATCCATCACCTTGTCTGAGGCCTATAATTACTGTAAAAGCATTGGACATTTCTCCCCTGAACTTTTCTTTTGAAATTGTGTTGGTTAAAATTAGTTCAATAATTTTTGTTAATTTAGGAAGAATGCCATATGATCAGAGGATTTTTAAAAGAGAGGGTCTGTGTATGCCATCATAAGGCTTTTTGAAATATATGAAAGAAATAAACAGCTCTTTATTTCTGTATTTGTAATATTCCATTATTAGTTTCAGGCTGAGAATTTGGTCTGGGTAACTTCTGTATGGGCAAAATCCTCCTTGGTATTCTCCAAGTTGTGGTTCCAGAATGTTTATCCTATTGTAAATTATGCAGGCGAAAATTTTGTAAGTGCAGTTCAAAAGGGTTATTCCTCTAATTGTCTGTGTTAGTTTTCTCTCCTTTTTTAAATAATGGACAATTAAGTCTGAGGTCAAATGTTTTGTGATTTTCTCTGTGATCCATGTTTTGACTAATGATTATGTAGATTTATGATTGCTGGTTTCCCTGCATTTTTCCAGATTTTTGCAGAGACTAGGTCTTCACCACATGCCTCATAATATTTTAGTTCCTTAATTGTGAATTCTACCTCAATGATCTATTACATCTGGGGTAATTAAAACGGATGTGCCAGTATTTACTTCCAACGTTTCCAGTGGGTCATCGTAATTTTAAAAGTTTGTTGAATGTCCCTGAAAGGATCTCCGCATTTTCTTGATTACTATAGGATAACCTCCCTGATTTATGTTTCAGCATTAATATTGGGGGCTCATATTTTTTACGGTATTTGCCAAAGGTTTTATAATAATCTCACGATTGTTTTTTGTTAAAACTATCTTTTGTACGGTATTTTCAAGATTTTTGAGTTTAGTTTGTCCGATGATTTTATGGGTTTATGTTTTTTGTTTTATTAGTTCTAAATTTTATTTGACTTCTGGGCCTGATTTATTCAAGCTTGGTGTCTTCCCTCAATTTCATGGTTACATTCTTTATTCCACCAATCATGTTTTTCTCCTAGGATTTGTTGGAGCTAACTCTTCTGCTACCGATTTTAGTTTGATGGTTAGTGTTGACAGATTCTTCTCCTGTTTTCCTATAGTACTCCCTATTACCGTATAATCTCGAATACCATCCGCCACTTTCATCACCATCACCTTCCCACAAAATGTTGTCATCACTGCCATCTATAGCATTAGAAATGCTACATTTCCTGAAGCTCTTCCATACGAGGTCTCCACGGATACGATTTCATGCCGTCAAAATCCATGAACACAGCAGCTGAACTTCCGGGCGCAGAATGCGACCAGATGGCGTCAGTGTGTTGTTATCAGCAGCCATCCAGCGGCTGTAGCATAGACATCATCCCACCTGGAATGACTGCTAGGTCGGTTTTCCCATCCTTGATGTGTTTCTTCACAGCATCTGTTGTGTGGCCACAGTAACTGTCAAGAACAAGCAAACTCTTTTGTCCAAAAAATGCACCCGCCAACGTTGCCAGACACACTTTACCCAGTCTTCCACAAGTGAACTGTCCATCCAGCCAGAGTTCTAAGATCTGACCATAACACCAACGGGTAGATTTTTAGGAAGAGTCTTTCGCTTGGGAATAATGTACGGCAGCAATTTGGTTCCGTCGGCGAGAAGACACAACATTACCGTACACCGCTGTTTTTCATTACCACCTGTTCTAATGGTAACACTTTTCGCACCCTTAACATTCAGTCCTGTCCACTGGCATTTCAAAGTAGAGTGGCGTCTGATCTGCATTGCCAATTTGGGAAAGCAAATATGCATTTTCCTTCCACAACTGAATTATGTGACAAAGAAACAACAATAACTTCTCATCGTAGGCACCAGGAAGACTCTGCGAAAAAGAGGTTCGTCTTCATACACTCAACCCATTTCTTTTATAAAAATTACAAACCCATCCTCAGCTTGCCTTAAACCCTTCCATTGAAAGTTCCTTTGCTATCTTTAATGCTTTTAACTGACACATTTCGGTTGACACACCATATCCCAATTCCCGCCTTTATGTCACATATTTATAAAGTTTTTTTTTCAATTTCTTGAAACTGTACACTCAAGCCCACAAAAAGCTCTACGATCACCACTACATGTTAATAGCACAGTTTTCTTCTTTCTCCAATCGCGAATACATGACTCGTCAATATCGTATTTCCTACCGGCGGCAGGATTTCCAATAATTTCGGCTTCCCGAACTCAGTTTCTCACTTGCGGTAGAAGATCGCAAACACTTTGTGGAATTCATGTTGATACTCCGAGAACGTGTGTGAGACTGACGCCAAGCACAGAAGTAGCGTACATTGAGAGCGGAGAGAGCATTGTTGCCAAGCCGCACCGGCGGTGATGAACGATTTACGCGCACTCTGAAAGATAAATTTCTCAAAATTTTAAAAAGACCCGCACACAATTTTGGAAGCAATATTTTTGAAAAACCAGTGCAGGTGGTACTTGAGATTATACGGTATTTATTATAGTAGGGTCGAATTTTTTTCTATTTTTATGTGGAGGTCTTTCCTTAACCCTTGGAGTTAATTTTATTTTGATGTTAACACCATAGTGATCTGACCGCAAGTCCCCCCACTAGAATTATGACATTGTACATTTCACGATGGTGAAATTTGTATCCATCAAACGTGGCCCAGTTACCATTCACCTTTTCGGAAATCAGGATGTTTCTAAGTTTTAATTTGTGAGGTTTCCTTTTAAAGTAAGTTGATTTTGAGACAAGATTGTGGTTTCTGCATAAATCAACCAATGTTTGACCATTTTTATTCGTCCACTTATGTGTTGGCCATTTTCCGATGATATCTCAATACCTTCATTCCTGTCCCGTTTTGCGTTGAAACCGCCATGGAGAGTTTTTACGTGTGATGGAGGCATGTTGATTAAAGATTGACCCAGAAATTTTGTGCTGCTTCTTTAACCTTAGGGTGTTATTTTTCAGATTAGGCTGAGCATGTACATTGATAATTGAGTAGATTTTATTTGCAGATTTCAGAGTTAGTGTTTCACGTCTGAGGGATTGAGATTTAACTTTTTTACTGCGGAAGTCTACTTTTGTCCACTTACTTCCCTATAGCATTCATTGCGGTAATCGCCTTTTGCTGATTTTGTGCTTTCCTGCTATAGTTTCCTCGTGCCTCTTTGATAAAGGTGCATTTAATAAAACAGCTATAGTCATGTATTGACTATGTACTAAGCATTGTTTGAAAACATTGCCGCCAATACTGGACCTATGTTTGTTATCTTTCACCCGCCCGCCTGCCAACATTCCTGTCAGCTGTCTGACCGATAACAGGCTTCACTCAGCAGCTATGAGCGCGCGAAACAACTTAGTAATGACAGTGAAGAAAACTTCAATCTTTTAGTGGCCAATTCTGATTCAGACTGTTCAGTAAATTTGGACAATGAAACAAGTGATGTGCATAGTGACTGTCCAGAACGAAGTGCCAACGAGAAAGATCTTCATTTTGTATCGGACTGGCGGGATATTAGCGATGACTAGAGCCCGGATTATATGTAATATAAAAATGAGAAATATATGTATACAAAATAAGAGTTTTGTCTGTACATTGCTCAGAATGTAAAAAAGAATGGTATTTCTGTATGGATCGTATCCACATTAACATGCACTTGTAATTTTCCGTAATTTCTGTCTGTATTATGTAGGTATGTATGTATGTATTTATGTACGTGTGTACGTATGTACTCGCATTACTAGAAAACGGCTAAAGAGAATTTTATGAAAATCGATACGCAAAGTTGGGGAATATGTCGCTACAATCCACGCCATAAATAATTTTATTCATGCTGAGAGAAATGGTAATTTAGTGGAAGGCCTAAAATTTAATTTTCAAATATATTACTAGGGGTCCTATCTTAATAAAAATCCGCTATCTTAACAAAAATCGATATGCAAATTCGGGGAATAAGACGCTACAGTCTAGGCTACAAAAATGTTATTCACACCGAGTTAAATGGTAGTTTAGGGGAAGGCCTAAAATGTAATTCGAACCCACTTTCTCCCAAAATGCAAGCTCACAGCTGCGCGCCCCTAACCATACGGCCAACTTGCCCGGTCGTACCGCGTATAACAGCCTGCCTGAATATTGGCGGGAAGTAGATGAGGAGTCAGATAACTTTCTTCCTTAGCATGCCATTCCACTGGTTCATCATAGCATTCGAGCTATTCAATCCCTTCTCTGTAGTACCTATTGGAAAGAACAGTGTGCACACTTACATAAATGGCAGAGGAGGGTTCACGGCTATCTACGACCTAGTCATTCTAGCACTGGGACATTGGACTGTTAGATCGGCACCTGACTTCACTTAGAAAACTACGAAGACAGAATCCCGTAGCAAAGCACGGGTACATCAGCTAGTATGTACATAAATATGTAGCTAAAATTGATAAAACATGTAACTTAATATCTAAGCTTTATATGATATATTCTTACGCACAGAGAAGAAAACCAAATAGAAAAAAGTTAAAAGTGCATATGTTATTCAACCTCTAATTTTTTCATTTGGAGGCACAATTAATAACAAAATAGTTTTCAAAAATTTCTGCGGTCATTGAATGCCTTCTGTCTGTTGGGATATTCTTATATATATAGAAAAAGACCTTTCGACTTCACATAAAGTCACTGGCGCGTATTTCAGACTGCCCGGCAAAGAAATACTTAATTGTAGATTTACTCAAGCAAGATATGTCCTTATTAAGAGAGAATAAATTTGATCTCGTCAAACACAAATATGCTTATTAGAAAATTGTTCCTGAAGACTTTTGTATGGAGTGTAGCCCTTTATGGAAGTGAAGCTTGGGCAATAACCGAAAAAAGAAAGAAAGAAAGAAAAGGCGCTTTTGAAATATGACATTTAAACTGCGGACTGGCAAAGGGATCACAAAAGAACAGTCACTAAATCTGAGAAAAGAACTACATATGTGATTAAGTTTGTGCAAGGAATGATAGACATCTCGACACACCCAAGACCTGCACTGTCAAAATAGCTAAGGGATGCGATTCTTTGACAAAATACCTCACTTTAAATTATTAAATTATTTTTACATGTTAAAGACGTACAGGTTTTTAAAACTTCTTTCAGGTGTTTAATTAAAAAACTAAAATCAATGTAAAATTGGTGAAAAAAGAATTGTGTTTTCTCTCAAATGTGCTATATCCTTCAAAATATTTCAAATATATAATATTTACCAAAATATTTTCATGCACCAAAATATGTAACTTTAAAACTGGAATAATGGCCCTTTTAATGTGATTCACCAACATTTTAGCTTTTCTGGTAGCTGCATGTATGAGAACAGAATATGTAATTACATATAATCCGGGCTCTAGTGATGATATAAGAATTACAAAAATGAAATTGTGTGACGGGGCTAATTTTGATATTGTCCCCGTCAAATCTGGTCATAATAAGACTATCAGTTACAGGCCAGCATTGAAAAGTTTTACTATTTGCCAAGGGTTGGAACCTGCCATCAGTGAGCTATGTTATATGTGTCTAAGCTGGATTTTACCAATTCTGAACGGAGCCACTACGGATCCATTCTTCGATCGAGTGAAAGGGGAGGACAAGTGACGAACAGGCTTCCATGGCCAGCGAGCGAGCACAATGTACAAACTTCTAGAATAGTCATAGCCAATTAAAGGAGATACTGGTGAACCAATAGTTGCCATGTAAAATGACACACCCCCGACCCAAAAGGTATAAAACTTCGTGCGCACATTAAATCACATTCTTATCTCTTATCTTATCTGATCTGCTGCTCTTACATACTTGTTGCTCGTCGAACCACATCGGACTTGATTCAATTCTACGGACGATAGCCTACCCTGCTACTTGTGACTGTAGTTATTTAAAGTAGAACTTCACCGAGTGGTATTGCAAGTTGGAGGATTCAAGTTTTTTGTTTTTTTTTTGCTAGGGGCTTTACGTCGCTCCGACACAGATAGGTCTTATGGCGACGATGGGATAGGAAATGACTAGGAGTTGGAAGGAAGCGGCCGTGGCCTTAATTAAGGTACAGCCCCAGCATTTGCCTGGCGTGAAAATGGGAAACCACGGAAAACCATTTTCAAGGCTGCCGATAGTGGGATTCGAACCTACTATCTCCCGGATCAAGTTAAGTTTAATACCCCACGCAATTATTGGAAATTTCAACTGGTGCGTGCAATTTTAATGCCTGTTGTGTTAGTTACAGCTAAATTCTACTTGCACGTGGCAAAGACCCAGCTCAACGGATATCGTCGACAACTTCAAGATGGATCCTGTGTTCTCAAGAATTACATCAATTTCATCGAGGGACGTTAACTGCTGTGTCTCCATGAGCAGCTAAATATGTAAGGCAATTCTGGCATCGAGAAGGTGAACGAAAGGTAACTGCCGGAATGGTGAAGGCCTCAACCAGGAGTCTAACATCACCTAACATTTAAGTACCCATCTATTGTATAATATCTTTCTCATCTATGTAATAACTGGATGATCTATCTTCACTAGATTGTACTTATGTTGTATTTGCTGTAGTTAGATTTATTTCCATTTTCCATTCTTAAAGGTGGCGAGGTAGATGAGTTACCTGTGTGATTGAAAATTTGTGAACTCTATTAGAGTAGTTTGCTGTAGTGGTTCTTTTGAATGGATTCTCAATTGCAGGTTTTATATATGTAAAAATAATTGACCTCGCATTAAACTCTATCTAATTTACATGTGATATTTAAAATATGATGAGATGGAAACGTACCTGATTTTTGAGGAGTAAAGTCGAATTGAATGTCATCCATGCCTTACCTACAATTCTTTATGATCGTGTCATCCATTTTTATGACAATTTTGAGAGGGATAATAGATTTAATAACCACTGATAATAATAATAATAATAATAATAATAATAATAATAATAATAATAATAATAATAATAATAATAATAATAATTTTCAAGTTTGAGACCGGGTTAAAAGGTAATTTAACGGTCGTGAGCCATAATTAGTGTTAGATTATTCACAAATATGATTTTCGATGTGCCCTGTTAGTAAATGCACCTGGAATATTGGTGATCCTGAGGGATATATTTAGAATAATTTGTAGCTTGTGTCTTTATAAAATTTGAGCACATGTTGAATGCATATCATATGCGTAGGGATTAATAATAAATTGATTGAGGCTCGCGAACTCTGTATTTGCAACTCAATAACCCACTTGATGGTGATTATTTCTAGTTGAATCTTCAAATAATATTCTGAAATTAGGATGGATCGTCGTCGTTCTTAAATGATTGACTCAATGAAAGTGGTAACTTCAATGCGATCACTGGTCACTGACTAAGTCGAGTGTGTTAATAGACTTAGGTTCATCTACTTGACCTTACTGACCCGACCATATGTAAAATTAATGGATTAACAAAACTAAGTCAGGATTCCAGTGTAAACAATATATATAAAATTCGTGTTACCCTTGTGTGAATGAGATGAGTGAATGAAGTAGTTAGAAATATTTTCAAGTGTTCATTTTCATATTGTGCTTTAATCTGGTCATGCGTTCACCGCGATGACTTAGATTATTCCAGCCTTGTTTTGCCAAAGTGTTGATTTAATGGAAGTGTTTAAGAAAAATTAATTAGGATTAAGACAAATTAAGACTAGAGTTGAATCTATTTTCTTTTGAAATTGATTTAGTCGAAAGATCATTTAGTTAAAAATCAGCAGAGGCAATTGATTATTAATAGGTTTCCAATAGATTTATAATTGATTTTCAAAAGATTTCAAATGCCAGGCAGATAGAAATTAAATGTCAACAGATGGCATATTTAACTTGTAAACCAAGGAGGTAACAAATAATAATAATAATAATAATAATAATAATAATAATAATAATAATAATAATAATAATAATAATAATAATAATAATAATTCATTTATCAAGCAAGTCACGATTAAATTGAGAATTTAACAAATGGAAGGCATTATTTCGTAAAACACGATTGTGTGATTATCACAGGTAAATGTAACAAAATAATCCGATGGCAATTAACCAAAATAATAATTAATTTTGACATTGAGAGAGATTCATGATAGTAGGATTTTAACAGATTTCATAAGCTAGCCTTACCTACCTTGAAATAGTATAAATGATTATTAGTTTAAAATGTCAATTATAGATTTACCATGTGGACGAGTGAGATTTTAAATTCAACTTTGCTTTTGTAATAATAAGATAAATACCAGCTGATTTGTAAATATTATTGCGAGTTAGGAGATGCTCAGTTACATATTTTGATTTTAATTTTTAAAGGCGATGAAGGCCTAATTCACATTTATTATTTTTCCAGAGCCTAACCATTGTCTGCATCGACGAAGATTATTTTAATTATGTAAATTCACTGCTGGAAGAAACCTGACACAATGAAATTGTATCTGAAATTATATTGCAGCAAGAATATTTTTGTTTTCTAAATATGCTTATGTGAATAAATGTCAGAAATGTTGGTTTAAAATTATTCTTTGTGCTTGGTCGTCAATCCTCTTCCCTTAAATGCCTCTAGAAATTCGGTCAGCCATGAACGAACGTTCCCCCTTGGGATCTATCGCTCAGCGGCTTAGTTAGCCGGGTAATAAGGGGGCAATATAACAGTGAAAAGCGAAGTTTCAAGTTTTGATGACCCACACAAGGCATTTTTTTCAATTTATGCCAAGTTCAGTGTTTGATCATACAGTAATGGAAACAGACATGCTGAGCAGTGTTTAGATAAAACATTTGATTTTCCTCTGCGTTCGAGGTATAAGTGATGGACTGAATGCAAAATAGAAGATATTCAGGCAATGGTGGCTACTGATATTGAGATGGGATTGTCCGTAAATTAACATTACAGACTTATCTTTTCCGAACAATATTGGCTTACTGCTACGACTAATTTTGGCCAAGTGATGTTGCGAGACAAGTACTACCTTCCTTGAAGGTTCATACATTTCAATAATAATGAAAACCTGCTCAAGATAAGACCTGTCATTTCTATTGTACAAAATACGTACCTGGAGCACACTCCACCTGGAAAATGCTTATCAGTTGAGTCTATGCAGAAGTATACAGGAAGGCTGTGGTGTAAGCAATACCTTCCTTCAAAGCCATCGACAAAATGGAGTGTAAAATTGTGGGCACTATGCGACAGTAGAAGTTTCTGACTTATGCAGGGAAGGACAGTGATCAGTCAGTCCCTGGAGAAACTTTGGGAGAGAAAGTGATAAGAAGGCTGACAGAGTTTCGAAAATACTGGCAGAATTGTGTATGTGGACCATCTTTTTTCAAGCCCAGCACTTCTCCCCCAGATTTCTGAGAACATACGTGAATGCGGCACAGTGAGATGTAACTGCAGAGGACTACGTCAAGATATTAAAACCCTGAAAATGAACAAAGGGCAAAAACCTAAGTTCTGGCATCTTCCATCCAAAGAAATGCTAGTGTGCACGTGGCAAGATACTGGCCAGGTAAACATGTTATTGACCGTTTACACATCGGAGATCGTGAAGATTCAGAAGAGGTCAAAAGAAGGTGGAAGTGGCTAAGTACCTGTTGAAAAAAATGAAGTTAGTTGTAAATTACAACCATGAAATGAACAGAGTTGATAAATTTGATCAACTGAAAACTAACTATGCATCTGTACACAAGAAACTCAAGTGGTATCAGGTCTTGTGGTATTTTCTCATTGAAACTGCAGTAATAAATGGAAGAATATTGCACAACAAGCTTCAAAAGAAAGGGCAATCAGTGCTCCTGAATTCAGAAATTCTGTCATAATGGGATTTCTACAAGAGTATCAGCGCAGCCTGCCAGCGAAACGAGGAAGACCTTCTGATTACATACCTCAAGCACGCCTAACAGAGAGGCACTTTCTTGGGCAGCAGCAGGACAAGAGTCACAAACCTAATTGTGTTGTTTGTTCCATATTACCAGCAAAATGTTCAAAGAAAAGAAGGAGACTGTGCAAGAGAAAACAGACAATATTTTTTTGTAAGAATTGCCCAGGACAGCCAGCAATGTGTCCAGTTCCATGTTTCGAGATGTATCACAGTAATGTTTATTTCAAGGTCAAATATCACTGCTAGTTTGCCAAAGTTGAGTTAAAAATAGTGCAATTGTATTGAATGTCACTAACCTTTAAAAAAAATAAAGCTTCAGTTCATTTGGAAAATACAAAAAAAAATTACATTTTTCTGTAAATGTTCTGTTTAAAAATAGCACCGCAAAAGAGTTAAATTCCATGTCTGAATTTATGATTTTGAGATTTATTAGAAATCCATTACCAAACTGCGGACAGTTTTTCATAACTCATTTTCCAGGGATTCCTTTATACAGTCAGTACCCTTGCGATTCTTCTGGGTCTTTATCACTATTCCGTATTTCTTGATGGGCCATGATTAGAATTTCATATTTGTCCATGATTAGTGACAATCTTTCATTTTCAAATTTGGCACAAAGTATTAACACTGAGTGTCGAGAAGAAGGATTTGTTTAGGTTTAATTCTTTGAAGTTTTTGTGTCAATGCTGGCTGTTGAGTTTTAAGATGCTCCGATCCATCATAATCTACCGAATGACAGCCCACCGCATCCTAATGCCGTCTTTCCTGCAATATACAAGGTGCATTCCATAAATAATAAGACCAAATTCACAAAAAACCATTTATTGAATATATTCGTACAAATAATCAAAAATCTTCAAATTAACACCCTCTTGCGTCAATACACTTCTGGAGGCGGCGTTTCCATGCCTGGAAGGCCTTTTCCGGAATGTCCTTTAGAGCCGATGTAACATGCGCCTGGATTCTTTCAATCGTGAACCAATGTTTTCCTTTTATGACTCCTTTTAACCGAGGAAACAAAAAAAGTCAGCGGGAGCCAGGTCAGGACAGTAGGGAGGCTGGAGAACCAATGGGGTGTTGGTCCTGGCCAGGAAGTTGTTGACAATGAAGGCGCTGTGACTCGGCGCGTTGTCATGATGAACTTTCCTCGTGTCCTTGACGTCGCTTCGGCAGCGCGAGACCCTCCTTTTCAGTCTTTTGAGCACTTCCAAGTAGAAAGCTGAGTTCACTGTAGTCCCGGTAGGTACGAATTCGTGGTGGACAATGCCTCTGGCATCAAAGAAGACAATGAGCATGGTTTTGATCCTGGCCTTGCTCATGCATGCCTTCTTGGGACGGGGCGACGATGGGGTGTGCCACTCTGAACTCTGCCTTTTTGTCTCAGGATCGTACTCAGTGGCAGTTATAACGTTTCTACTGTACCAGTACCCAACGCTGAGTAAAATTAAGTTTTATAGACTGAAGGAATATTTTCGTGATAGATCGCCGTATTGTAAAGATAGTGATAACCGAGTTTTAAAAATTAGGATCATTTTCACACATTTCCGACATTTCTCGGCACCGAAGCACTCGCATGTCCTTTTATTCGTCGGTCAACACTTTTCGGACCAGCTTGGCACACACCATTCTCATGTTCAAATCTTCGGTCACAATGCGGAAAACGGTTGTTTTTGCCATGTTTAGAGTTTGTGCTATCAATTGAAGGCTCAGCCGTCTGTCAGAGTTCAAACAATCGCTCACATACGTCACATTTTCCACGACTCGTGAGGTTGATGGCTGTCCACTGCGAGGTTCGTAAGTGATCTCGCCTCGGCGCTCCATGAACAACTTGTGCCATCAGAAAACTTGTGATTTGGACAAGCAATCAGTCAAGCAATCAGTCACAAAGGCCTGCTGAAGTAATGGAAACGTTTCGGTGGCGGACTTCCCAAGTTTAACGCAAAATTTTATAGCATACCGTTGCTCTACAGAACGATCCATTGCGCCATGTTACATGAACTCAAAATGGGCTTGGCGGAAACGCACATCCTGACTCTCCGGCAGCTCGCTGCCGAATAAGACAAAGAGCGTTTGAAGCTAACACCCCCTTCCACCTAGCCCAGCAAGTTAGAACATGCTGCGGTGTACACTTGCGTTAGAAAAAAAATGGTGGTCCATAACCCGTTAGGGGAGAGATCATCAATTGGACTATGTGCAAGTAGGGTAGCAATCTGCTTCATGAATTTACCGAGCTCACAACATTTTAAGCAAGCCTTGGACCTATGGGTGTAATGACAGGCGAGGGACTCCTTGGAAACAACTTGGCGAACGAAATGGAATTCGATGGGGAGCTATCAATATTAATGGGGCTTATGGAAGAGTGTAGAACTGGCTGATTCAGCAAAGAGGATGCATCTGGATGTGCTCTAGCAGTAAGTGATATTTGGGTAAGGGGAGATGACGAGGAAGAGATAGGAGATTATAAAGTGTACTTGACGGATGTTAGAAAGGGAAGGGCAGAGTCTGGGGTGGGGCTCTTCATCAGGAATACAATTGCACGCAACATAGTTTCTGTTAGGCATGTAAATGAGCGAATGATGTGGGTAGATTTGTCAGATGGAGGAATAAGAACTAGAATTGTGTCCGTGTATTCACCATGTGAGGGTGCAGATTAGGATGAAGTTGACAAGTTTTATGAAGCATTGAGTGACATCGTGGTCAGGGTCAACAGCAAGGATAGAATAGTGCTAATGGGCGATTTCAATGCGAGAGTTGGGAATAGAACTGAAGGATACGAAAGGGTGATTGGTAAATGTGGGGAAGATATGGAAGCTAATGGGAATGGGAAGCGTTTGCTGGACTTCTGTGCTAGTATGGGTTTAGCTGTTACGAATACATTCTTCAAGCATAAGGCTATTCACCGCTATACATGGGAGGCGAGGGGTACCAGATCCATAATAGACTATATCTTAACAGACTTCGAATTCAGGAAATCTGTTAGGAATGTACGAGTTTTCCGTGGATTTTTCGATGATACAGACCACTATCTGATCTGTAGTGAACTAAGTATTTCTAGGCCTAGGGTAGAGAAAGTGAAATCTGTCTGCAAACGAATAAGGGTAGAAAATCTCCAGGACGAGGAAATTAGACAGAAGTACGTGGATATGATTAGTGAGAAGTTTCGAACAGTAGACAGTAAGCAGGTGCAGGATATAGAAAGTGAATGGGTGGCATACAGGGATGCTGTAATAGAAACAGCAAGGGAATGCCTAGGAACAACTGTGTGTAAAGATGGGAAAAGGCGAACATCTTGGTGGAATGATGAAGTGAGAGCAGCTTGTAAACGTAAAAAGGCTTATCAGAAATGGCTTCAAACAAGGGCCGAGGCAGACGGGGATTTGTTTGTAGATGAAAGAAACAGAGCAAAACAAATAGTTGTTGAATCCAAAAAGAATTCATGGGAAGATTTTGGTAACAACCTAGAAAGGCTAGGTCAAGCAGCAGGGAAACCTTTCTGGACAGTAATGAAGAATCTTAGGAAGGGAGGGAAAAAGGAAATGAACAGTGTTTTGAGTTATTCAGGTGAACTCATAATAGATCCCAGGGAATCACTGGAGAGGTGGAGGGAATATTTTGAACATCTTCTCAATGTAAAAGGAAATCATCATGGTGGTGTTGTGAACAGCCAAGCTCATGGGGAGGAGGAAAATAATGATGGTGAAATTATGCTTGAGGAAGTGGAAAGAATGGTAAATAAACTCCATTGTCATAAGGCAGCCGGAATAGACGAAATTAGACCTGAAATGGTGAAGTATAGTGGGAAGACAGGGATGAAATGGCTTCATAGAGTAGTAAAATTAGCATGGAGTGTTGGTAAGATACCTTCAGATTGGACAAAAGCAGTAATTGCACCTATCTATAAGCAAGGGAACAGGAAGGATTGCAACAACTATCGAGGTATCTCATTGATTAGTATACCAGGCAAAGTATTCACTGGCATCTTGGAAGGGAGGGTGCGATCAGTCATTGAGAGGAAGCTGGATGAAAACCAGTGTGGTTTCAGACCACAGAGAGGCTGTCAGGATCAGATTTTCAGTACGCGCTAGGTAATTGAAAAATGCTACGAGAGGAATGTTGATGTTTTGTAGATCTAGAGAAAGCATATGACAGGGTACCGAGAGAAAAGATGTTCGCCATACTGGGGGACTATGGAATTAAAGGTAGATTATTAAGATCAATCAAAGGCATTTATGTTGTCAATTGGGCTTCAGTGAGAATTGATGGTAGAATGAGTTCTTGGTTCATGGTACTTACAGGGGTTAGACAAGGCTGTAATCTTTCACCTTTGCTGTTCGTAGTTTACATGGATCATTTGCTGAAAGGTATAAAATGGCAGGGAGGGATTCACTTAGGTGGAAATGTAATAAGCAGTCTGGCCTATGCTGACGTCTTGGTCTTAATGGCAGATTGTGCCGAAAGCCTGCAGTCTAATATCTTGGAACTTGAAAATATGTGCAATGAGTATGGTATGAAAATGAGCCTCTTGAAGACTAAACTGATGTCAGTAGGTAAGAAATTCAACAGAATTGAATGTCAGATTGGTGATACAAAGCTAGAACAGGTCGATAATTTAAAGTAATTAAGTTGTGTGTTCTCCCAGGATGGTGATATAGTGAGATTGAATCAAGGTGTCGTAAAGCTAATGCAGTGAGCTCGCAGTTGCGATCAACAGTATTCTGTAAGAAGGAAGTCAGCTCCCAGACGAAACTATTGTTACATCGGTCTGTTTTCAGACCAACATTGCTTTACGGGAGCGAAAGCTGGTTGGACTCAGGATATCATATTCGTAAGTTAGAAGTAACAGACATGAAAGTAGCAAGAATGACTCCTAGTACAAACAGGTGGGAACAATGGCAGGATGGTACTCGGAATGAGAAGATAAAGGCTAATTTAGGAATGAACTCGATGGATGAAGCTGTACGCATAAACCGGCTTCGGTGGTGGGGTCATGTGAGGCGAATTGAGGAGGATACGTTACCTAGGAGAATAATGGACTCTGCTATGGAGGGTAAGAGAAGTAGAGGTAGACCAAAACGACGATGGTTAGACTCTGTTTATAAAGATTTAAAAATAAGAGGTATAGAACTAAATGAGGCCACAACACTAGTTTCAAATCGAGGATTGTGACGACGTTTAGTAAATTCACAGAGGCTTGCAGACTGAACGCTGAAAGGCATAACAGTCTATAATGATAATGTATATATGTATGTTACTTAAGGAATGCACGCTGTATGATTGCAGTCAGTGGAATACTTCAAAAAAAGTTTTCAAGGTTGACTGTCGAAGGTGTCCCCTTGAGATGAGGATATATCCTAGAGTTGCATTTCTCAATGTTATTTAGAAAGGTGGAGATGAGAGACGATGATTTTATGAAATTGTGAAGAAGACTTTCCGCCCTATTTCACCCTACTTGTTCAAGACTGGGATTAAGCATTTCCTCAATACCCCAGAAAAATTAAGGTTTCCCCCCCAATACTCAGGTAGCTGATTGCGGTGGTTTCCCACTGAGCGATGGGGTCTCCACATCCCTACGCCTTACAGAACTGTATAATTGTGTTTGTAAATAGAGTATCAAGGCCATACCAGTGACCCTTCGTTTTATCATATTAGAGATCACGATAAATATAGGAGGGTCGAGTCATGTCATGGCAACTTTTTTTTCTCTCGCGAACAGGAGACAACACGGAAAATCTAAGGTACGCATTTGGAATTATAAGGCATGTACTTATGCACAGTGCCTGAAGACAAATTCTGACTTCAGGAGATTCTCGTAGGAAAGTGACGGAACACAACCCATTGGTAAACACTGTTTTATTATGGTACAGATAGCAAATACACAAGACTACGTACAAATGACAGGCCTCCAGTGGTTACAGACCTGCGAAATAATCACCCAAGGTTTCCACTGTGCGTTGCCAGACGTGGGGCAGGCGCTGAATACCATTTGCTGCATGTGTATCGCTAACGTGTGACACCTCTCTCCAAAATGCTGTTACGATGTCCTCCTTGTTAGTAAACCATTGTCCACATAATGGCTTCTTGACTTTGGGGATTAGATCATAGTCGCACACCTAATGATTCCCGCAGCTCTGCATGGCATTGGCTTGCATTTCTGCCGCGGAGAACTGCTATTTTAACATACGATCGTTGCTCCTGTTTGTTGACTTCCATTTAGACACTCTCACTCACACACTGAACTTGGGGGCATGCTTAGACTCTCACTGTTGTTTACATACACCATCTAGTGGCATCATATGCAAGTACATACCGTACGTTTCCAAATGTGTATCTTAGATTTTTCGTGCTGTCTCCTGTTCGCGAGAAAAAAAAGTTGTCATGACTTATGACTCCACCTCCATAAGTGTTATTTGATAGAATAAATCTAATGTAGCCCTATTTGAGGACAGTGAAAATGAACTTTTTAGACATAATTTTAGACTGGAAATTTTATAACTCTAGTCTGATGCAAGTTTATTACAATTCGTATTACTATATTTCCCCGAATCCAAGACGACCCTGAATGCAAGACGAGCCCCACTTTATCCTTCAAACAATGAAATCAGGCTTAAAAATTGGTTTGTAAAATCGTACGAATGGTTTTCTACTACAGTACGCATCGTTAGACTACATTTGTCTTCAAGCCAATGCCAAACATTACCTTTAATTATGCCGTATCTTTTTGCAGCTACACAATCATTCTTTATTTGCGTGGATTAAATAACCATTAACTTAAAATTTGCATCTTAATATCAAAGAAAACCCGTTGAAAATTTGCCTGCGATACCTGTTCCACCTATCTTTACAATACGGCGATCTATCACGAAAATATTCCTTCAGTCTATAAAAGTTAATTTTACTAAGCGTTGGGTACTGGTACAGTAGAAACATTACAACTGCTACTGAGTAGACGTGGCCTTTCTAAGAATTCGAAAGCTCGTGTGTTTTGATGTCATTCTGAGGATTTGAGAAAAGTTTTTTTAGACGCTAATAGAATGTCATTCTCTCTTCATTATTAACCAAGATCCAGTGACGTTACGCACAGGCACAGTACAACCAGTTGCCGCAGCTAGAGAGGTATAATAGAGGAGCGGACGTTGATTGTGAACGAGTTTTGTGTGCGCGCGCGCGCGCGCACGATGAAAAGAAGCAGTTTGGTTACCGTGATAGCTACTAGTGGTATTCATTATTGTTAGGTCGCAAATGCATAATGACCTTTATTTTTCATATGAAATTCTGAGATAAAAACATTGTCCAGAGGTGCCAACTGTTGAAGTGGATTATCAGTAATCACCCTCCGCACCCCAGAGAATTTTCGAGACAAGTCCAAAGGATGCTCTTCCCTTTTCAATAATGACACCACCTTTGCCCTTCCCGACAGTAATCTGTTTTAAAGTATATCATATTACACAACATTTGCATACTACCTCTTAATTCAGGGATAAAACATCCCTTGCAACTCGTTTCGCACCCAGCAGCTGCTTTTCAAGGTAGGTTTTCTTCAAGCATCCTTCACCTTCTTATCACATTTTAGTCTCTTGAACCA